>NC_134356.1:11927089-12227089 GCF_048569485.1 Anomaloglossus baeobatrachus | reverse complement strand
CTGCTGTTAGATCCTGTCTACAATGTGAGGCTTCTCTGTGTGATGATCACCTGAGGGTTCACAGCAAAGGACCAGAACACGTCCTAACTGATCCCAGCACTTCTCTGGGGAACCGGAAATGTTCTGTCCATAAAGAGGTGCTGAAATATTACTGCACGGAGGACGCTGCTTGTATCTGTGTGTCCTGTTATCTGATAGGGAAGCACAATGGACATAAACTGGAGTCTCTAGATGAGGCCATTGAGAAAAAGATGGAGAAATTGACAAATATTCTGCAGAAACTTATCACAAACAGAGAAAAAGCCGAGAAAAGAGTCCAAAGTCTGGAGGAGGGAAGAAGAAATGCTCAAGAAAAAGCAGCTGGAAAAGTCTCGAGAGTCACTGCTGCATTTAGACACATCAGGAGATCTGTGGATGACCTGGAAAAGAAGGTCCTGAGTGAGATCTCCAGGGAGGAAGAGAAGGTGTCACTGTCACTGTCTGATGTGATCCAGAAGCTGGAAATAAAGAAGGACGAGCTGTCCAGGAAGATGAGGCACATAGAGGAGCTGTGTAACATGACGGATCCACTGACCATCTTACAGGAACCAGACTGTGACGGGGTGTACAACAGAGCAAAGGATGGACGAGGCCGAGGGACGATCCAACAGGTTTATTCACAAGGACACTGGAACAGCACACGATAAGTCCACGTAAAACAGATTCGGGGGCACCTCCCGATAATCCAAAGTGCCAGATCACAACGTAATAGTCCTTTTCAGAGTCCCAGAAATCCCACACAATCCACTGGACGGCGAGGTCTGTCCGCAGATTCAGATCTCGCTCCCTTCCTCTTCAAAAACTCAACTCCCAACTGCATTTAGAAACAGGAGTGAATTGTTTGAGCTCGTGGGCCCGCCCCTCAAGGGTAGGGGTCTATGCAATGGTTGGGCCCACTAGAAGATTCTAGAAGGTTGGCTCCGAGATGTCTACAGGTTTGTGTAGTTGGCGTTATCCACTGCTTACGAAACAATGAGAAGTTCCCCTGGCTGTGTGGACAAGAGATAATTGCATTATGGGCCCAGAGACACAGGAGATGGGGGGAAGGTATGGTTACTTACATCCCAAGACATTTCAAAGTGTTCAGTAAGTACAACCAAAGGAAAGTGACATCACATCCTGACATAGTATTACAGCAAATACAGTGAGAAGGTAAAATACATCATGACAATTCCTTCCCCTCCCAACTTGTGTACGTACTAGGGACCTCTACAGGTCGCTGGTTAAGTACACGCAGGCAGAGCGTTACTTACATGTGGCTTCATGCAGCCACGAATTGGCATCGTAGCTCTCCCACATCATTGCCCAGGAGAACAGCTGCAGGCAGACCACCCATCACCCCAACCACACATCGCCTGACCCCAAAACCAAAGTTCAGATCCACAGTGGCTGTGGGAATAGTCCTCCATTGTCCACCAGCCAGTTCAATAACAATCCCAGGTCCTCTATGGATTGCCTCAGGCCGAACCACTCGGGGATCAGCCAGTGTGAGGAAAGCACCCGAGTCACAAAATCCAACAAGTCTCTGTCCATCCAGCACAACCTCCTGCAAGTGCTTACCTCGATGAGCAGAAGTCGTCATAACTGCGGGTCGCACCCCGTAAACTCCTGGTGGTGCAACATGGGGGGCTGAGTCACTAGGCCAGTCCTCACATAACGGTGCCACATCTTCCTCCATGGCACTGGGCTGTAAATAATTAACAATCCGATTGGGTGCAGGATCAGTCCTCATTTGAACAGCTGGGCAGGAGACTTGCCGATGCCCTGGCTGTCCACATTGATAGCATCTGAGCTGGGTCTCCCTCCATCCAAGGCGTCCTCTTGGGTAAGGGGTAGGGGAACTTGGAGGCCGGCTCCCACCTGAAGGTGCTGTAGGGGTTTGAGGATGATTCCTCCATGGCCTGGCTGGGCATGAGGCCTGCAAATGCCCGGGATGCCTACAAACATAACACCTGCGCTCTGTTACTTCCTCTCCCCGGCGTATTCCAGAAAGTGCAGTAGAAGCAACTGGAGGCACATTAACACGGGTATCAACATGTGGTGGCTTAGAGGAACGGGGAACAATGGGGACAGAATAACTGGGGGCATCCGGTGTTGTGGAGCTGTTAGGCGTCTCTCCATCCTCCAACAGAACCCTCCACTGAGGCTTGATGGTGAGAGCCTCATCAGCGAGAGCAGCAGCTTCCTCCACTGTCGCTGGTTTTCTCTCACGCACCCATTCCCGGATCTCAGCGGGGCACTGGGCAAAGAATTGTTCTTTTAGGATGACCTGCAGGAAGGTCTCCCAAGATAAGGCCTCCTCTGCCTCCAGCCAGCGATTACATATTTGTTTGAGTCTATGAGCATATATCTTAAAAGACACTTCCCCATCACAGGCTAAAGCACGGAACTGAGTCCTGTAAGTGTCTGGGGTCACAGCATAATGTTCTAGAATAGTCTGTTTAATATCCGTATACTCACAGTTCCACCGAGGGTCCATAGCTCTATAGGCTTCAGCAGCTCCCCCCTCTAGGAGCCCAACCAGATGCCGGACACGCTCCCTGTCCGGGACTTCCATTAATCGACACTGATGCTCAAAGTCCTGGAAGAAGCCCTCAATGTCGCCTGCAGCCTCATTAAACGGCTTAAAGTCTTTGCGGGACACCCTGGGAAGTTCCCTCATGATGGGTGCTGGGGTTACAGTCTGTCTGGAACCTCTCGCGGCTTCCACAGCGAGCTCCTTATCCAGCAGTGCCATCTCCTCCATCCTGCGCTCCTTCTCTTTAGCTCCACGCATGGCCTCCCTCTTATCTTCTATGGTGGCCTCATCTCCAAGCAGTGCCATCTCCTCCTTGTACCACACAACCCATTGACTTTTTTGGGTATTCACCTCCGGCTGCCGTCTTTCTTCCGTTTGCTGTGAGGATCCTTCCTCCACGTCATTTTGCGAACAGACTCCTTCTAGCGCCTCAATCAGCTGCTCCTTGGAGAGTCCTTTGAAACGAACTCCTACTTCACGGGCCTTTGATTGCAGGCTCCCCAAAGTCCAGGTCTTGTACTCTGCAGTGCTGGTTCCTGATGTTGAGCCATTGTCCTCCATTCCTTCTGCTCTGATCCCAGCGCTGCCAACCAGTTTGTGACGGGGTGTACAACAGAGCAAAGGATGGACGAGGCCGAGGGACGATCCAACAGGTTTATTCACAAGGACACTGGAACAGCACACGATAAGTCCACGTAAAACAGATTCGGGGGCACCTCCCGATAATCCAAAGTGCCAGATCACAACGTAATAGTCCTTTTCAGAGTCCCAGAAATCCCACACAATCCACTGGACGGCGAGGTCTGTCCGCAGATTCAGATCTCGCTCCCTTCCTCTTCAAAAACTCAACTCCCAACTGCATTTAGAAACAGGAGTGAATTGTTTGAGCTCGTGGGCCCGCCCCTCAAGGGTAGGGGTCTATGCAATGGTTGGGCCCACTAGAAGATTCTAGAAGGTTGGCTCCGAGATGTCTACAGGTTTGTGTAGTTGGCGTTATCCACTGCTTACGAAACAATGAGAAGTTCCCCTGGCTGTGTGGACAAGAGATAATTGCATTATGGGCCCAGAGACACAGGAGATGGGGGGAAGGTATGGTTACTTACATCCCAAGACATTTCAAAGTGTTCAGTAAGTACAACCAAAGGAAAGTGACATCACATCCTGACATAGTATTACAGCAAATACAGTGAGAAGGTAAAATACATCATGACACAGACATCGGGGACTTGTGTGACCTTGAGGAGGATGGAGGTGATGAGGACACAGGAGGACATGATGGAGGTGATGAGGACACAGGGAGACATGCTGGAGGTGAAGAGGACATAGGAGGACATGATGGAGGTGATCGGGGTGCAGATCTGATCTCACAGATATCACACAAATTATCTAGTGTGATAAGAGATATAAATGTGATCTTCTATGTACAGGATCCTGCAGACATATTATTGGATGTGAACACTGCTCATAATAATCTCCTTATATCAGACGACCTGAAAACTGTGACTTGGACAGAAATAAGACAGAATCATCCAGAAACAGCAGAGAGATTCCAGTATTATCAGGTGATGAGCGCGAGGGGATTTACCTCAGGACGACATTACTGGGATGTGGAGATCAGTGGATCAGGATGGTGGAGGGTGGGGATGTGTTACCCCAGTATAGGCAGGAGGGGCGGCCAATTATACATTGGAGATAATAACAAGTCCTGGTGTTTATATGGAGAGCATGAGAATAAACAGTATTCTGTGAGACATGCTCGTGTAGTGATCCCGTTACCTCAGCAGATCTCCAGTGATGGAGTCAGGATCTGTCTGGATTATGAGGCCGGGCAGCTGTCCTTTTATGAGCTGTGTGACCCCATCAGACACTTACACACCTTCACTGCCGCCTTCTCCGAGCCCCTTCATGCTGCGTT
Source organism: Anomaloglossus baeobatrachus (assembly GCF_048569485.1). NCBI lineage: Eukaryota > Metazoa > Chordata > Amphibia > Anura > Aromobatidae > Anomaloglossus > Anomaloglossus baeobatrachus. The sequence continues at coordinate 12,222,617 of NC_134356.1, read as the reverse complement.
ATATATATATGAAGGTTCTATAAAGATATCAGCATGGAGCAGAAGATGAAAGACACCATTAACATAGAATGATTGGAGGTCTTATCATCTGCCCCGTATGAATCTATGTCACTTGAGGTTGTAATACAGGTGGTAAAATGCAGCCACATTAGATGTCCTTTGGATAAGGCCTAATGTTTTTTTTGGGGGGGGGGGTTAAAATTACATTTGTGCCCCAACTTTAATCTACTGTGCCTCACTTTTCCTATCATTGTTACCAGGGTCGGTTCCAGGTTTTTGTGGGCCTCGGGCGAAAGAGACTTAGTGGGTCCCATTCACACGTAGACACGCACATACACAGATACGTACATATACAGGCATATGTACACATACATATTTTAAAATTCAGAAAACACATATAAATAGACATAAATCTATACACTGACATACATAGATACACATCATACATGCACACAGACACATTAGAGACATTTCTAATATGAGGAAGCCAGCAGCAGCTCCTCTTGAGCATGTGGCTGTGCCATGCTGATTGGTGGCAGTCACTAACAGACATGGCCGCACACTGACACTTCTGTATGTACATCACAAGAGAGGCTGGGGACATACACATTATTAGGGGGCATACACATTAGTGAGGAGGGGGGGATATACAGCAAGGAGGGGGCATACAGCTCTAGAGGGAGGCATACAGCTCTAGAGAGGGACATTAGGCTCTGGGGTGGGGGGGAGATCATACAACTTTGGGGGGATACAGCTCTGGGGGTATATAGCACTGGGGTGGAGGGAACATACAACTCTGGGGGTATAGTAGTATAAAAACAAACAGTAGAATCCAGCTCTTCAGGTCACAAAGACTTCAGATTTATGTCCGCATTCACCTTGATCATGATTAAGGGTGATCTTTTTCACCTGAAACGCGTAGCGCTGGTCATGCTATCTGTCTTGCCTGCATGCTGAAATAAATCTGAAGTCTTTGTGGCCTGAAGAGCTGGATTCTACTGTTTTTTTTTGGGGGGATTTTATGGGTCGTGGCAGTGCCTGTCCGTGCTCCAGGAAAGACGCTAAAAGGAGTGGGTGCACACACGGTGAGTTGATTATTACAAATATGGTATAGTAGTATGCAGCCCCCATATTCCTCCATATAGTGTCATGCAGCGCCCATATTCCTCCATATAGTACAATGCACCCAATATTCCTCCAGGTAATATAATGCACCCCATAATGCTCCACATAATATAATGCAGCCTCATATTACTCCATATAGTACTATGCCACCCACATATTTCTCCATAAATAAATGATAATGCTATTGCATATATAGAAAATCTTGATATTCAAATTTGATTTTTATCCTGTTGATATTTTTCAATCACTGTCTATTGTCTGGTGTTTATTTTTATATGATGGTAAGATATACGTTCATACGATTAAATAAATTTCTCCATATAGTGTTATGAAGCCCCTATATTCCTTCATATAGTAAAATGCACCCCATATTGTTTCACATAATACAATGCAGCCTCATATTCCTTCATATAGTGTTATGAAGCCCCCTAGTCCTCCTTATAGTATAATGTAGCCCCCATATAGCATTATGCAGCCCCCATATAGCACTGTGCAGGCCCCATATTGCATTGCATTATGCAGCCCCATATACCACTATGCAGCCCTCATATTGCATTATGCAGCCCCATATACCACTATGCAGCCCTCATATTGCATTATGCAGCCCTCATATTGCATTATGCAGCCACCATATAGCACTATGTAGCCCACATATAGCATTATGCAGCCCCCATAAAGCTTAGGCAGCCCCATTATAGTATTATGCACCCTCATGTAGCATACAGCCCCAATATAATTGAATGCACCTCCATAGTCCTCTGGCCTCCATGATAAATACATACTCACTTCTCGTTCCCTTGCTGACACTGGCCCTGTGCAAAGGTGTCCATCTTTTTACTCCTCTTTCAGACGTGCACAAAAGTGCGGTTATCAACACTTTTGTTCACCATTGAAAAGATGGACACAGAGGATCAGAGGCCAAACAGAGTCTGGAGTAACTCTGTTGCCTCATCAGTGAATGGATCTATCAGGGGTTTCACTTAAATCACGTATTTCAGAGATATAGATAGAAACCTGATATAAGTGCTCAGCATAAAGCATGGAATAATTGTGCCTAAACCAGATGGCATCCACATTTTTGGCATTGCTGTACTGAGGAGACCCCATTAAATTTATGGGGTGTAGGTTTCCAGAAGCAGGAGCTGGGCACAATGTACGGGCACTACAACGTACTGGCACGATAAGATGTCCTTTTCCTCCCAAAAATTTGGGAGGAAAATGAGGGGTGCGTCTTAAAATCCGAATGTAGCTTACTGAGGGGTGGTGGCGAGGGGTCACAGGAGGCAGGGCAATGCTTTGCACTGTGCTGCAGGCGCTGATCTCTGCGGCACTGCTCTGTGCGGCGGGCGGCCCTGCTCTGTGAGGCTCTATGCGGCCCTTCTCTGTGCGGCGGGCGGCCCTGCTCTATGCGGTGGGCAGCAAGGCACGGGCCATTCTGAAGATGTTGGATGTAAGAGCTTCAAATAATGGCGCCCAGAGTTGGCGAGTGCGCAGATGGAGCTCATGGCTCAAGCTCTCATCTGCGCATGCACCAACTCCAGCCTTCAATTCTTTGAAGCCCGCAATGCCGACATCTTCAGAATGGCCAGAGCCTCACCGCCCGCAGTGAGCACCAGCACAGAGAAGCGCCAGCTGCTCCAGGATAGGGCAGTGTTGGGGGCCCCCATCACAGAGCAGCACCCGCTGCCTAAGCACAGTGTTGCAGCCCGCAGTGAGCATCTAGGACTCCCTCTGCACCGCCCGCGGCATCGCCGTACACCAGCACTGCCCATATTTTTTTACCGTTTTTTAGCTCTAAATTTGTGGTGCGTCTTATAATCTGGTGCATCTTATAAAATAAAAAATACGATATTTGTAATTTTTAATTCTGCAACATTCACTGCATTTGACACCATGGGTCTTTTCCAGAGACTAAATCATCACTATACCTAGAGGGGTGTAATTTCCAAAATGTAGTCACTTGACGGGGTTTCTGTTGTTCTGGCACTTAGGGGCTCTGCAAATGCAGTCCGCAAACTATTCGAGGAAAATTGGTGCTCCAAAAATTAAATAGTGCGCCTTCCTTCATGAGCCCTGCGGTGTGGCCAAACAGTACTGAACAGTCACATGTGGGATATTGCAACGTTCAGGAGATATTGTGTAACACATTATGGGGCCTTTTTTACCTATTCCCTTGTGAAAACTGAAAATTTGGGGTTAAAACAACACATTTTAGTGGTAAAAATGTAATTATTTTTTCTTCACCACCTAATAGTAGAACATTTTGTGACACACCTGTAGGTCAATATGCTCTCTACACCCTTGGGTGAATTCATTGAGGGGTACAAATTATAAAATGGGGTCACTTGTGGTGGATTTCAGGGGTTTTGCCAATTTGACATGGCCCACACAAACCATTTTAACTAAATCTGTACTCAAATATGGCGCTCCTTCCCTTCTTCACTTTGCATTGTCCCTCAAAACTAGTCTTTGACCACATGTGGGCTACTGGCATACTCAGCAGAAATTGCACAACAAATTGTATGGTCCATTATCTCCTGTTACCCCAGTGAATTTGAAACATTTAGGGTTAAAGCAACTTTTTTGGGTTAAAAATGTATTTTTATTTTCACCGCTCATTGTTATAAAATTGTGTGACACAACTGGAGGTTCAAGGTACTCACCAAACATCTAGATAAATTCCTTGAGGGGTCTACTTTCCAAAATGGGGTCACTTGTGGGAGATCTCCACTATTTAGGCACATCAGGGGCTCTCCAAATGTGACATGGTGTCCGCTAATGATTGCAGCCAATTTTTCAATTAAATGGTGCTCCTTCCCTTCTGAGCCCTGCCATGCGCCCAAACAGTTGATTTCCACCACATATGCAGTATCATCGTACTCAGGAGAAATTGCACAATAAATTGTACAGTGCATTTTCTCATGTTATCCTTGTGAAATAAAGCTATCTGGTGGAAGTAACAATTTTGTGGTAAAAGTTTGTTTTTATTTTCACGGTTCAATGTTATAAAATTCTGTGAAGCACCTGACGGTTCAAGGTGCTCATCAAACATCTGGAAACATTCATTGAGGGGTCTAGTTTGCAAAATGGGGTCAGTTGTGGGGTAGCTCCACTATTTAGGCACATCAGAGGCTCTAAAACGCGACATGGTATCCGCTAACCATTGCAGCTATTTTAGGATTCAAAAAGTCAAATGGCACTCCTTCCCTTCCGAGCCCTGCCGTGCGGCGCTCAAACAGTAGATTCCCCCCCCCCTATGAAATATTGGTGTACTCAGGACAAATTGCACAACAAATTGTATGGTGCATGTTATCTTGTTAGCTTTGTGAAAATACAAAGTTTAGGGCTAAAGTAACATATTTTTGGGAAAAAGTAAAATTTTCATTTTTCCCTTCCACGTTGTATTCATTCATGTGAAGCACCTGAAGGATTAATAAACTTCTTGGATGTGGTTTTGAGCAGTGTGATTTTTAAAATGGGGTCACTTTTTGGTATTTTCTGTCACAAAGGCCTCTCACAATCACTTCAAATGTGATATGTTTCCTAAAAATGGCTTTGTAATTTTTGTTGGAAAAATTGTGATAAACTTTGAACCCTCGTAACTTCCTAACAAAAAAAAAATTATGTTGCAAAAATTGCGTTGATATAAAGTAGGCATGTGGGAAATGTTTATTGATTATTTTGTGTGACATAACTCTGGTTTAAGGGCAAAAAAATAAAAAGTTTGAAAATTGCTAAAATTTCGCTCAAGTTCCAATATTTTCAGAAATAAAGGCATCTAAAATTGCGCTGACGTAAAGTAGACATTATTTAGTAACTATTTTGTTTAACAATTTTCTGGTTTAATGGCATAAAAATTCAAAGTTTGAAAACTGCAAAATTTTGAAAATTGTTGCGAAATTTCCAATATTTTCACAAATAAATGCACAAATTAAAGTCTTAAATTTACCACTATCATGAAGTACAATATGTCATGAAAAAAAAACAATGTCTGAATCACTGGGATCCGTTGAAGTGTTCCAGAGTTATAACCTCATAAAGCGACATGGTCAGAACTGCAAAAAATGGCCAGGTCAGGAAGGTGAAAATAGGCTGGGGGGTAAAGTTGCGATTATGTTACGGCAAAACAACGCAATGTGTGAAAGCAGCCTTGGAAACTAAGTGTGAAGTGACCCTGTGAAATGTCACTGCTTATCTGATTGGCTTCTATGAGCAACTGCTTCACTTCTTGTTTTCAGTTTCATTATGTTTTGCATTTTTAATAAATATTAAAGCGTTTATAAAGAATTTACAGTGGAACCTCGCTTAACGAGTAACCCAGTTAGTGAGTATTTCGCTTAACGAGCAAAGCTTGCTGTAAATCTGTAACTCTGTTTACGAGCAAGCTTTGCTGTATGAGAAAATACTCACCACACACACTTCCGGTTCCGTACATCCACCGCGCTCTACCTCGCTCTTGCAGTCCACACAAACACACACAAGCACGCACAAACACACACAAACAAACACGCATGTGCACACACACACACACACGGATTATGCTCACCTTACCTTCCGTTCCCTCGCCGGCCTCCTGGAACTTGCAGTTTGCCCATACAGGATGTGTATCGGGTAACCATCACGACCAGTTCCTCCCTCGTCGCGATGCTTGCCGATACACATCCTGTAGCGGCGAACTACAAGAACCATGAGGCTGGCGGCAGAACGAAAGGTACACATATTATGTTCACCTTACCTTCCGTTCCATCGCCGGCCTCATGGTTCTTGTAGTTCACCGCTACAGGATGTGTATCGGCAAGCATCGCGACGAGGGAGGAACTACCCCTGTCAGCCGCTACTCAAAGGCAGCTGGGAGCGGAAGGTCCGGCATCGGTCGCGATGGTTACCCGATACACATCCTGTACGGGCGAACTACAAGTTCCAGGAGGCCGGCGATGGAACGGAAGGTAAGGTGAGCATAATCTGTGTGTGCGCGTGTGTGTGTTTGTTTGTGTGTGTTTGTACGTGTGTGGAATGGCACAATAGGGGACCAGCAGGGGCGTAACGACCGCGGTTGCAGAGATCACCACTGCGACCGGGCCAGCAGGGTTATAGGGGCCCGGCAGCCGCTCTGCAGAGCCAGCTCCTCTCTGTAAGAGACAAGATGCGCTCTTCAGTGGCCGACCACGCGACCGCCGGGGGCCGGCCTGTGAGTCAGGAGGGCCCGGTGTCAGCAGGGGCAGAGGGGCCCCTGACCTGGAGAGGCCCACCAGGCGTTTCTAGCTGTGACAGAGCAGAAGTGCTCCTGCACAGAAGACGGAATCCATCCTGCCAGGACCTGTGATGATGTCATGTGCCCATGTGACTGTGTGGGAGGAGCCACAGGATTGCCGGGCAGAAAGCATCTGAAGATATCGATTCCTGAAGGAGATTGGGACACATGACTGGTAATGAGAAAAAAGGGGACATTGGGGGGTGCAGGGTGAGTGGCATATGAGGGCTGCAGACTGTGACAGAAGGATGTGAAGGGGTGCAGAGTGTTTGAGAGGGGTAAGTTGGAGTACAGCAGGGTGAGATATGTGGGGCAGGGTGTGTGACATATGGGGGTGTAGTGTGTGTGATATGGGGGGTGCAGGGTGTGTGGAATATGAGGGTTACAGTGTGTGTGATATGGGGGGTGCAAGCTGTATGTGGGGCAGGGTGTGTGAGATATGGGGGTGTAGTGTGTGTGATATGGGGGGTGTAGGCTGTATGGGGAGCAGGGTGTGTGACATGGGGGTGCAGTGTGTGTGATATGGGAGGTGCAGGCTGTATGTGGGGCAGGATGTGTGAGATATGGGGGTGTAGTGTGTGTGTGTGATATGGGAGGTGCAGGCTGTATGGGGAGCAGGGTGTGTGACATAGGGGTGCAGTGTGTGTGATATGGGGGGTGCAGGCTGTATGGTGAGCAGGGTGTGTGTGATATGGGGGGTGCAGGCTGTATGTGGGGCAGGGTGTGTGGGATATGGGGGTGTAGTGTGTGGGATATGGGGGGTGCAGGCTGTATTGGGAGCAGGATGTGTGACATATGGGGGTGTAGTGTGTGTGATGGACCCGTGGAAGCACCCCTAGTAGTGCGAAACGGTGCCGTTGCCCAGCATGCTCCCTCCCCCCTTTTGCATGCACGAATGAAGCATGAATAAAAGCAACGTTTTATCAGTGAGTGCTGCCAGCCTATTTCATTGATGATAAAAATATAGCATCTGCCCAAAAATGGTATCATTAAAAACATCAGCTCAAGACGCAAAAATGAAGTCATCACTGAGCCATAGATCCCGAAAAATGAGAACGCTACGGTTTTTGGAAAATGGCGCAAAAAATATGCAACTTTTTTTGGATAAACGTCTGGGTTTTTTTAACCCCTTAGATAACAGTAAACCTATACATGTTTGGTGTCAACAAACTCGCACCGAACTGAGGCATCACACTAACACATCAGTTTTACCATATAGTGAACACGGTGAATAAAATATCCTAAAAACAATCGTGCAATCACACTTTCTTTTAAAACTCTTCCGCACTTGGAATTTTTTTGTCATTTTCCAGCACACTATATGATAAAATGTATGGTTTCATTTAAAAGTAGAACTCGTCCCGCAAAAAATAAGCCCTTATATGGCAAGATTGACGGAAAAATGAAAAAGTTACGGTTCTTCAAATAAGGGCGCAAAAAACAAAAATGGAAAAATCGCCCGGGGGTGAAGGGGTTAATGAGATGGGATGGTTTTACGAATATTTTTCATAAGGAAAGACAGTGTGGGGGTATAATTCATGGTGTAGGAATGGTGCAGTGGTCATAGTATATGAGTGGTACAGTGTGGAGGCCGTGTATCATAAGGGGGACAATGTGGGGTAACTTTTTTGTCAGGGAGCATAGTGGGGGAATTATTTTTTTCAGGTGCACAGTATACGGGTTATTTAGTGTTATTTAGTGCACAGTATACGGGTTATTTAGCGCACAGTATACGGGTTATTTAGTGTACAGTATGTATGGATATTTTTTATTTAGGTGTAATAATGACACTAATTTTTTAGGGCATCGTGTTAGGATATGTTGTGGAAAACCAGAGAAGATGAAAGTCTGGGGAGACGAGTTGTCCATCCACAGACAGCTACAGATACCATGTTTGGCATAGGTGGTCTCCTTGACTGGAGACTGCCCTTCCCGTGGTTGTTCCTTCCCGGTGAAAGACCTGGCTAGTTTCCTGCCAGCGTTGAGAAACATGTGATGGTGTCTCCGCAGGCTTTCTTGTTTTGAATATTTCACAGGGGGCATTGCTCTAGAATCACTGCGTTGAGAAACACGTGATGGTGTCTCCGCGATGTTGGATGTTGATCTCCCTAAGGTCAACCATCCTTGCTTATGTAGTCTTCTACTAGGCATTGCTCCCAACTAGCCAGTTTCCTACTCCACACTGATGAGGGGCAAATACCCCGAAACAGCTGTCTGTGGATGGATACCATGTTTGGCATAGGTGGTCTCCTTGACTGGAGACTGCCCTTCCCGTGGTTGTTCCTTCCCGGTGAAAGACCTGGCTAGTTTCCTGCCAGCGTTGAGAAACATGTGATGGTTTCTCCGCAGGCTTTCTTGTTTTGAATATTTCACAGGGGGCATTGCTCTAGAATCACTGCATTGAGAAACACGTGATGGTGTCTCCGCGATGTTGATCTCCCTAAGGTCAACCATCCTTGCTTATGTAGATCAGCCGTACCAGCTGCTCCTGACCACTTCAGAGACTGTCAGTGTCCTAGTCTGACCCCTTGGCCCATCTGTCACAGGACTGGGTCTCTCTGAGTAGCCGCTAGTGACTACTGGCAGCAAAGCCTAACCTCCCCATCAGAGGCTCTGGTGAATACCCGGTAGATGCTTAGTTACACCCCTCCAGGTTGAGCCGGTGCTATGGGCCAGTGGGTATACTCCCGCTCACACCCACGAGCATTACATAGGGAATCATCATGACGTATCTCTATAGCATTACTGGTTACCAAACTACTACAGATTATGTTATTAGTATCACAATATCTTACTATATTAGTACCTTCAACAAGGTTGCAAACCACAGTAACATCAGACATTTCTACAGAAGAGTAGGGATCGATGAGGCAAATTGACTTATAGTTACATGGGTTGAAAAAAAGACCTAGGTCCATCTAGTTCAACCTTCCTCCACCAATTATATATTTCAGCACTAAATTAATTATACCAAACAGACAAAGAACTCTGTCCTATTTAGCTGCAGGAATGGCTTTTTTTCCACTCGCAGTGAGTGCCCCCTAGTACTTAGTATTGTTTTAGGAGGGAATAAGTCATGTGCCATCCTTTGTACTGACCACACATGTATTTAGTTGCCCGCCTTTGAACTGACTAACTTCTGAATATCCTTTTTAAAATGTGGAGCCCATTACTCGATCCCATATTCCAGATGTGCCCTTACAAGTGGTTTATAGAGGGGTAAAAATATGTTGCAACCATGGGATCTTATCTCTTTTTATACACCATAAAACCTACTTTGCAGCTGCTGCCTGACATTGAGTGCTGCTGCTCAGCTTACTTGTAACCAAAATACCCAAGTCCTTCTCCTGTTCTGTTGTCCCGAATTTACTTCCATTTATTGTATATGCAGCAATAGGATGACTCCGTCCTCTGTGCATTACTTTACATTTATCAACATTAAATCTCATTTGCCAAGTGTCTGCCCATTCTGACATCTTATCCAGATTGTTTTGTAATATTGTACTATCAAGGTCAGTTTTTAATATCCTACATAGTTTGGTATAGTCTGCAAAAACTGACACTTTGTTCTCAATCCTATCCACAAGGTCATTAATAAAGAGATTAAAAAGAATCGGTCCTAGCACAGATCCCTGCGGTCCCCCACTGCTTAATATAGCCCAGTTAGAGAATGTACCACTTATGACAACTCTGTTTGTTATCTTTTAGCCAAATCCTTACCCATCCGCTTATAGTTCCCCTAGTCCTTGCTTCTGGAGCTTCAGTATAAACCTATTATGTGGTACAGGATCAAATGCCTTTCTAAAGTCCAAATAAATCCCATCAGTTGCATTACCAATATCCAGATTTGCACTTACCCCCTCATAGAAACCCAAAATATTAGTTAGACACGACTTATCTTTTATGAATCTATGCTGGTTGTGAGTTATTATATTATTCTCTCTAATATATCGTTGCATGACATCTCTTAAAATGCTGTCAAAAACCTTGCACACACTGATGTTAGACTTACCGGACGGACATTGCCTGGACCCACCCTCTTACCTTTCTTAAATATCTGTATCACGTCAGCCATTATCCAATCCAGAGGTAACAACCCTGTTACAAGAGAGTCCGAGAAGATAACATACAGCAGTCTGTCAATTACTGAGCACAATTCCCTCAATATCCATGGATGAATGCCATCTGGCCCGGGGGATTTATCAATGTGCAATTTAGTCAGACACAGGTGTACTTCTTGTTGTAAGTTAGTTATATCGGGGGGGGGGGGATTTGATTTTTGCCTTGTTGAATAATCCCTATAACAGTCAGTTCCTTGGTGAACACCAATGAAAAAATACCAGTTCAATATCTCAGCTTTTTCTTTGTCCTCTATAATTATCTTGTTATTTTTTATGGGGTCTATACTATCCTTTTTATTTTTCTTTTGGCATTTATGTGTTTATAAACATTTTGAGGGTTTATTTTAATGTCTTTGGCGATTTTTGTTTCAGTAATTCATTTTGCTTTATTGATTTCTTTTTTACATTTCTTATTGAAATCTTTATACTCCTGAAATGCTATTTCTTTATTCTCAGCCTTCAAGATTTTGAATTCTTCTTTGTTTTGGTTTGATTATACTTTGTACAAACTTATTTATCCATATAGTGGTTTCTTTTTAATCCTGGACATTCGATTACCATATGGTAACCATGCCCAATTTACGTTTGTTATCGCCAGTTACCATTACGTTGCCCCAATCTACACAATTAGGCTTTTCCCTTAAGGTCTAGTGCGCATGGCACTTCCAGTCATGCGCACTAGACCTCACTGAAGCTGAGACGCGTACACCCAGCTTCATTGTGCACATGACCGAAAGTGTGGGACATTCTGTTCATGCTCACAGACCCTAATGTGGGCGTCACACGAGACGATCTATCGTGCGATGCGTCGGGGTCACAGTTTTCGTGACGCACATCCGGCATTGTTCACGATGTTGTCTCGTGTGACACCTCCGAGCGACGCAGAATCGGTCACAAATCTTGAGTCGTGTACACGTCGCTTATTTTTAAAAAATTGTTTATTTTTCATGGCGCCGGTTGTTCATCATTTCCGGGGCAGCACACATCGCTCCGTGTGACACCCCAGGAACGATGAACACAGCTTACCTGCGTCCCGCGGCACCTACCGGCTATGCGGAAGGAAGGAGGTGGGCGGGATGTTACTTCCAGCTCATCTCCGCCCCTCCGCTTCTATTGGCCGGCGGCTGTGTGACGTCGCTGTGACGCCGAACGTCCCTCCCCCTTCAGGAAGTGGATGTTCACCGCCCACAGCGAGGTCGCTCTGCAGGTAAGTACGTGTGACGGCGGTTTCACGACTTTGTGCGACACGGGCAGCGATTTGCCCGTGACGCACAAACGACGGGGGTGGGTTCGATCGCTCGTGCGATCGTACGATAGATCGTACTGTGTGACACCCGCATTAGCCCGGCGTTCTGAAGCGGTGACAACAGACACAGTTACACTTGTCACCGCTAATGACGCTGGGCAATGGGCATTGAATAGCATGTTAGCACGCCCCGATGGGCGTGCTAACATGCTGAGCGGGTCGCATGAGATCAGAAACTAACGCCCTTGCGACTAGTCAATGCGCTCATTAGCATATCATAAAGGATCTTTAGAAATACTTTTTCTAAGGATCTCTTTTTGTGTGCTACTAGATATAGGGACTGTTAGGCAGGGATTAGAAATATGCACCCAGAACTGCTTGTGGTTCTGGGTACATATTGCCACTGACAGGCTCCCTTTAAAGAAGGTGTGGCGTTAAGAAGAAAAGTTTCACAGGGACTTGAATCTGTAGAGAATAAGAACTAATTGATACTTGGGCACCCACATGGATCCAGCGCAACTCACTCCATGCCACTGTGCAAAAATTGAGAATTCACCATTCCAACAGTCGAGCGCAGCCTGTTATTGACCGTAACAATCAGGTGACTTTGAGCAGCATATCATCAAAAAAACATCCGATGATGACAGAGGCACAGCTAGTGGTTCTGGTCAGGGGTACCAAACATCTAAGTGGGGTCCTAATCCGGAAACCCTGATTACAACTACGGTGGCTCATCCTAATTGTGGGTATACAGGAACCTCAGCAGATGCCCATGATGTGATTGAAAATAAATCTCTATATAAAGAAGAACACTGCTATTACTGCCATATGGTGGCCATATATCGACGATACCAGCCCTGCAGAACATATAAGAGATTACAGTACAGTTATAGATGGTGACTTAAGGCCCCGTTACACGCAGTGACGTATCTACATGATATATCGCCGGGGTCACGGATTCCGTGACGCACATCCGGCATCGTTGGAAAATACTCACCAAATCGTCCATCGTTGACACGTCGTTCCTTTTCTAAAAATCGTTGATTGTTCAGGACACATGTTGTTCGTAGTTCCCGAGGCAGCACACATCGCTCTGTGTGACACCTCGGGAACGACGAACTACAGCTCACCTGCGGCCGCCAGCAGTGAGGAAGGAAGGAGGTGGGCGGGATGTTACGGCCGCTCATCTCCGCCCCTCCACTTCTATTGGGCGGCCGCTTAGTGACGCCGCATGAACCGCCCCCTTAGAAAGGAGGCGGTTCGCCGGCCACAGCTACGTCGCTAGGCAGGTAAATCTGTGTGATGGCTCCTAACGATATTGTGCAGAGCGATTTGCCCGTGATGCACAAACGACGGGGGCGGGAGCTTTCACCAGCGACATCGCTAGCGATATCGCTGCGTGTAAAGCCCCCTTTATATCTGACATTTTTTTTCCAGATGGGGTTGTTCATTTCTTCACTTCTTTTCCATCTGGCTCATGAGGATTTCTCCGGCCACGACTTGTCTGCAAATTACAACAAAGACACGTTTAACGTCTCACGTTTCCAGCACCGTCCACATCTATTCCCAACCAAAAGAAACGTCTTATCCTACTGAAAACCCTAATGCTGAGCCGCTGCTGCCGTATGTGCCCCTATTACTGCACCTGCTGTTTGGCATAAAACAGTGCTATTCTTATTGCACCACATAGTAATGCCACCACTGAGGCTCCTTGCAAAGTAAAATACATCCTTTATGCCCTTTAGAAAGTAAGTACAGTAATACCTTGTCTTACGAGTTTAATTTTTTCTGTGACCAAGCTCTTAATTCAATTTGCTCTTATGTCAAATTAAATTTCCCCATTAAAATTAATTGAAATGCTATTAATCTGTTGCAGCCAATATTTATGCCCCCCCCCATACTGGTACTGTATATTTGATCCCCCCAACCTGGTAAATGGACCCAATCCTGGTACAAGGCTCTCTTCCTGGTATATATAATCCCAAATCCTGGTACATGGCCCCCCATCATTATACGTATGAACCCCCATCCTGGTACGTATGATCCCCCCCATCCTTGTACATGGCCCCCCATCCTTGTACATGGCCCCTCATCTTGGTATATAGCCCCCATCTTGGTACATTACCTCCATCACACCACAGACTTAAAAAAAGCTTACTCACTCTCCCTCTGATCACCTGCAGAGCGCCATTCTCATCTAATGCAGTCAGCTGATCAACATGAGAGCCCAGCGGTCACATGCTGAATAGCTGACTGCTCTCACACGCTGATCAGCTGACCGCTCTCACACGCTGATCAGCTGGTTGCATGAGATAAGGACACCGTGCTGCTGGGGATCAGAGGGAGGGCGAGTATAAGCTGCTTGTAGCTCACATCATGAAGCAAAAAAGATACAGAGCAACGTCTTGTATCTTAAAAAATGTGTAACTTGTTGCACAATTAAATCAAGATATTACTGTAATGCCTTGTGCAAGTGACCTAGAAAACCATATCCACATTTTGCAATTCTAGAAAGTAATATTGTCCCCTGTGCACCTTTAACAGTCACAATATGAGGAGTGTCCCTAAAACAATAATGCTTAAGTGCCCATTTAACATTTAAAAATATCCCCTTAGTTCTCCCCATGTACGGCTCCCCTATACACAGTATAATGCCCCCACAACTCCCCTTTACACAATATGATGGGCCTATAGCTCCCCTATACACAGTAGGGTGGGCCCACAGCTAACGTATATACAATATTTTGGGCCCACAGCTCCTTTATACAAAGTATAATAATAATAATTAATAATTGTATTTATTTATATAGCGCTATTAATTCCGCAGCGCTTTACATACATTGGCAACACTGTCCCCATTGGGGCTCACAATCTAGAGTCCCTATCTTTATGTCTTTCGAGTGTGGGAGGAAACCGGAGACCCCGGAGGAAACCCACGCAAACACGGGGAGAACATACAAACTCCTTGCAGATGGTGTCCTTGGTGGGATTTGAACCCAGGACCCCAGAGCTGCAAGACTGCAGTGCTAACTACTGAGCCACCATGCCGCCCCCATAATGGGTCAAAAGCTCTCCTATACACAGTATAATATCCCCACAATTCATCTATACACAGTATGAAGACCCACAGTTCCCCTATACAGTTTATAAATGGCTCATTGAGTCCCGATACACAGTAGGATGGGCCCATAGCTCCCCTACACACAGTATGATAGGCCCACAGCTCTCCTATAAGCAGTGGTATAATGGGCCAACAGCTCCTCTATGAAAAGTATGATGGGCCTACATCTCCCATATACACAGCTTGATTAGCCCACAGCTCCCCTACCTAGTACAGGGTGGTGTGAATATTATCAGAGATGGTGCTGTTACCAGGAGTGTTTCTGGGCTCCCTTTGGTGGCTAGTGCTGGTAGTGAGTCTGATTCTGCATCTATCGCTCAGACAGGTGTTGGAGATGATTACTGTTTCAGGAAGCCTATGAAGTCCAGTCTGGGGGTATATAGGAGGGCGTATCTGTCTAACCTATGCCGGTGATAATTGTTTCTGCTCCATGTGAAGATGTCCTGACGTTTGCCCTCCAGCCTTTAGGTCTATTGCCTTTCCCTGTAGGTTCTGTTTCTGCTCCTTTTTGGATTCTCCAGGAATGATTCCTACAGTGGTTTTTCGTTCCTTTGCATCTGTTTTGTTTCCATGTCATCCTGAATCTGCAGCTATGCCTGATAAGTATTTTGGGTTTTTTTTTCCTTGAGATATCATTAGTTCTCATGCATATTCCTGTCCTTTTGTTTGCAGTTTATGGGAATTGTGCAATTGCAGTGGTTTTTCCTTGTGAGGGTTTTTTCTCTTCGTCTGGACTTAGTTAAAGGCTGAATTTGCACTGAAGGGCGTTTCTGCTTAATCTAAGTCTTTTTCTAGATCTGTTTGAGAATATTCCCTTTTGTTTCTTGCATGTGAATAAATGCTCTTCCTGCACTATTTTTGGAGGACGATTTATTCCCAGCAAGAAAGGGAGTTTTGCTCCCTGTCTCATCTGGAGTTTGTATTTTTGTATCTCGTGTTTTTTTGTAGTAAAGATCTTTTTATTATATTTGCATTTTCTATTTCATTGTATTTGCACAAGAGTTCCTGATATAGTGGGAGGAAGATCCTGTGATCTTAAGGGAATTTTTGATTATCAGGTGTTAGTGTTTTTCAGGGTTTTTACTGGCTGCAACCAGCAATCTATCCTATACTTTTGTATCTAGCTAGCACGGCCTCACTTTGCTTAATTCTATATCTTCCATCTGTGTGTTGTTTTTTCTTACATGACCGTTGTTATATGTTGGGGGCTTTTGACTTTTCCTTTGGGGCTGCTCTGAGGCAAGTCAGTATTCCTCATTTCATCTTTGAGGTTAGCTAGTTCTCAGGTGGTGACGAGGCGTCTAGGTTTCTTAGGAACGCTCCACCGCTACTTCTAGTTGTGTTTGTGTGGATTGCAGCCAGCTAAGTTTCCAACTACTCTTGTGTATTCTCTTGAACCATTTTTATGGGATTTTTGCAAGATTTTTTGCAGTCTCCAGACCATAACAGGGTGGGCAATAAGTATGGATACACCCTGATAAAATGGAAGTGGTTGCTGATATCACTTTACCGTTTGTACATTAGTACATGGGAGGGGCAAAGCATTTGAGGCTGGGTGACGCCCATAACGACCATGTGCAAAGCCGCCATTTGGAATTAAACTTTACTTTTTTCAATGGAAAGGAAGTCATGTGATACATCAAACACATAAAGAATTGCACAAGAAAAACAATGGTGTGCTCATTTTTAACGTAGCTTTATTCATTATGGAATTATTGACACGATTGTGACATGGAACAACGACAGTAACCCACTAAAGGACGTGCTCAAAATGCAGCCAATTGTGTTGAATTGTCAACGCGATTCTCTTCTCCCACTCTTGACACACCAAGAGCAATACCGCAGATCCAGGATGTGGGGCACCTAAACAACGGATACGGGAGGCAATACTGAGAACAATACCACATAAGAAATGCTACCACAGGCCTCCTGTATCCATTGTTCAGGTGCCCCATATTCTGGATCTGTGGTATTGCTCTCGGTGTATCAAGAGTGGGAGAAGAGAATCGCGTTGACAATTCAACACAATGGGCAGCATTTTGAGCACGTCCTTTAGTGGGTTAGTGTTGTTCCATGTCACAAATGTGTCAATAACTCGATAATGAATAAAGATGTTCACCGTCTGTTATTGGGCAGAACCCAGCTTTCTCACAGTACAACACAGTATACACTATACATATAGCAGGACATAATTCACATTACATTTAACATTAACCATTACAACAATATTAGTGTCTTCAGGAGGGAAAGAGACCACAAGTCCACCTCTGTCACGCACGTGGGTGTGGACCGACTGTGCCTCAGACCGTTCTTACCCTGGAGGGGTGTGTCTAATGGGTTTTCACCAGAGCCCCTGATGGTGAGGTTGGACTGGGCTGCTGGTAGACACCAGCTACCAACCTAGGGCAGTCCCCGGTACTGCAGCTGACTCCAAGGCCCAGGGCAGCAGGTACTGGAGGGCAGGCTGGAAGGAGACTGGGTAGCAGACAGGAGTCAGTACTTGTGACTGACAGGACGGGGTTGGAGCTGAAGCCAGGCAGGATGGGTTCAGGTTGTGGTATAGACATGTTCAACTTCAGTAAGGATGCGTTATGGTACAACCGCACGAATTCAGGTACAGGAAGGGTTGGTTCGGGTTTAGAAACAATGACCTGACAAAGTAATAGCTGATGCACAAAGAAATTAGATACTAAAATTGCTCAGGCACCTCCCTACAGGTGAGGGTGCCTTAACCCCTTTATGACCAAGGATGTACTGGTACATCCTTGGTCACCTCCTTCCGGTTACTGCGGGCTCTGGCAGTGAGCCCATTGTAATCCCCGCACATGTCTCCTGATCTGATCAGACATGTGTGGCTAACAGGCCCAGGTGGATCGGAAATCCACCCGCACCTGTTAACCCATTAGATCGCATTATCAAATACTGATAGCGCGATTTAAATGGCTGTGGCGGGGATTGGGCTGTTCCCTGCTGTCATTGGCGGCCTAGTGGCGCGATCACACGGCGCCTTGGTGTTGTGATGGTAGCGCGGGGTTAGCTAATGACCCCTAAAACTGCCATGACTTACTTCCTATGAGAGCAGACAGATTGTTGGCACTCACAAGAGATGAGCATTTCTGCTGATCAGAGCAATCGGACAAAGCAGTCCCCTAGGGGGACTATTAAAATAAATAAAAAAAAAAATGAAAAGAATACACATATTTGGTATCGCCGCGTTCAGAAATGCCCGATCTATCAAACTATAAAATCAATTAATCTGATCGGTACACGGCCTGGTGAGAAAAAATTCCAAACGCCAAAATTACATTTTTTTGGCCGCCGCAACATTTCTTTAAAATGCGATAATAAGTGATCAAAATGTAGTATCTGTACAAAATTGGTTCCATTAAAAATGCCAGCAAAAGATGCAAAAAATAAGCTGTCACTGAGCCCGAGAACCCCAAAAATTAGAATGCTACGGACAAACAGCTGAATTTTTTTCACCACCTAGATAAAAGTAAAACTATACATGTTTGATATCTACGAACTCGTACTGACGTGTGTCATCATACTGACGCATCAGTTTTACCATATAGAGAACATGGTGAATAAAAAAAAACCAAAACAATTGTGCAATTGCACTTTTTTCACTATTTCTCCACATTTGGAATTTTATTCGTTTTTCAATACAATATATGGTAAAACTAATGGTTTCATTCAAAAGTACAACTCGTCCCGCAAAAACATAAGCCCCCCTATGGCAAGATTGAAGGAAAAAGAAAAAAAGTTATGGCTCTCAGAAAAAGGGGAGGCAAAAACGAAAATGAAAAAAGGAAAATCGCCAGGGGGTAAAGGGGTTATATACCTAGTGCCTCCAAACCATAGGGTGGGGACACTTCCAAAGTGCGTGTTCTGCCTCTATAAGAAGCAGGGAGCGTGCGCACAGGAGCCGGGACAGCAGGAACATGTGGGCGGTGGTGAGGAGGGAGAGAAGTGCAGCACTGCGGGGACGCCGGCGTTACAACCTCCTTACAGCTACTCTACTGGATGCTGCTCGTCACGTGACTGCTGCAGCCAATCACAGGCTGCTACTGTCCGACAACTATTGGTACAGTGCTGTGTCCGCTTCCTGGGTTGTCACAGACCACGTCGCAGCCTGCGCTGACTCCTGGTAGGTGATAATTGCTGTTACTTATTTTGTACATATCTTTTTCCGCAGATAACTCCTTAAGGCTATGTGCGCACTTACCGGATTTTGCCGCGGATTTTCCGCGGATTTGCTGCATGTTTCGCTGCAGAAAATGTTCATAACATCTCTGCAGTGAATCACCAGCAAATCCTATGGAGAAAAAAAATCCTGTGCACACTGGGCGTAATTTGACAGCTGCATGTTTTGCTGCGGGAATCCCGCAGCAAAAACAAGTGCATATCACTTCTTTTCCGCACATCGCTGCTGGATTTCACTCCATTGACTTCAATGTTAATCATGAAATCCCGCAGGGAATAACGCAGGCAGCAAATTCTGGGTGGTTCACTGCGTTTTCCTGCGTTATTCCCTGCGGTATTTCGCGGTTTACCTCCGGTAATGTGCATCGCTTGTCTGCGGTTTGCAGGGAAGTGATGTCATTACAGGAAGAGGAAGCGGAGCAGAGAGTAAACACACACAGATAGACATCACAGACACATAGAACACACATAGAAAGAAAACGGAAATATAGAAAACAAAGAACGTGGGCTCCGCTGCATATTTACCGTCCAGCCGAGGTAAGCACACAGCGGCGGCCCAGTATTCTCAGGCTGGGGAGGGAGAGGGGCAGGGTTAATGTCCCCCGCCTCACTCCCCCTCCGGCAGCCGAGAATATCAGCCGCAGCTGCCCCGGGACTGTCGCATGCATTATGCGGCAGCACCGGCGTGTCCCCGGCTCTTCTTGCTGCCGTGTAGCAGTGGCAGCAAGGTAATACAAGGGGTTAATGATGGTGGGGGACCACCGCCATTAACTCCAGGCTTGATCATGGCAGCGTCTATGTGACAGCTGACATGATCAACCCGTAAGTAAAGTGAAAAAAACACAGACACCGAAAAATCCTTTATTTTAAATAAAACAAACAAGCCTCGTTCACCATTTTATTAACCCCTCCCGCACCAAAGCTCCGGCGTAATCCACCGCTCCGGCGTAATCCACAGGTCCTGCGCTGCTTACATCCAGCCGCGACTGTCACAGACACAGCGCTGAATGAAAGCAGCAGACAGCAGAGGTAATTACCGGTCATTTCCCACGGCCGGTAATGTGAACTCACTGCCGACCGTGAGAAATGCAGCGATCTGTCCTCTATCTATCTATCTATCTATCTATCTATCCCTCTGTCTGTCTATCTATCTATCCCTCTATCTATTCTTCTGTCTATCTACTATCTCAGAATTAAATGACTTTTTTTTTTTTCTTCAATGTGCTTTATTACATTGAATGCAATAAAGCACATCCCAACCCGCACGCGGCAAAACCGCGGCAATACCGCGAATAATACCGCGGTAAAACCGCAGCAAACCGCATGCGGTTTTCGGGTGCGGTTTCCCGCGGTTTTTTACCGCGGGTGCGGTAATCTTTGAGAGCATGCGGAATTTTCTCAAGAAAATTCCATTTCCCAGTGCGCACATAGCCTTAAGCCGCTATTCTCCTCACATGAACGTCGATAATTATGGAATAAGGATGTTCACGCCACAAACACAGTAAAACACAAGTTCAAGGCTCTCACATCTGCAGAAACTTACTCTGAGGCAACAAATTACCACAAATTATGTAAAAAAATGGCTGAAAACACAAATTACCAGTGTGACAGACTTGTTGCTATGGTTCCCACTTCCCAGCGCACAAATCCTATTTTGTTTTGGCGGGAAGACCTGGAGCACGGCGTGCTGACGTACAGTGACGCCGTCACGTGACCCAGACCAGTTTACCGCGGCAGCTCTCCGAGTACTGGCAGCGCATGCGCAGCGGGAGATATAAAGTGCGGACAGGTGCGGGGTAGAGCTCACCTCACACCTGCTGCTCTCCGCTCCTGTCGGTAAGATCCCGGGTTGGAGCTGACAATTCCCGGTTTGCTGAGCATCACGCCGCGGTCCGGGCATGTGTTGTATACTTGTATGGCGCTGGAGTGCCCTCCGGTGGTGATAGCGGCACATTACAGCTGTGGTCTGGTCCTATTTTGTATGGAGCTGGAGCGCCCTCTGGTGACGATATTGTCACATTACAGCCGCCGTCCGTTCATGTATTGTATGGCGCTGGAGCGCCCTCTGGTGGTGACAGCGGCACATTACAGCCCTGTGATCGCTGCAGCCGTCTTCACCCGGGTTATTAACTGCTGTTAACAAAATAGAATGTATTAACAAAAATGTATTCTGCACACAAACACCACAAAACAAATAGATATAAATATAATTATAATGTCTGTCTCCCCCTCTGTATATATCTCTGTCCCTCTCTGCATTGTGACATGCCAACATTCCATTTAAGGGCGTGGCTGCGCATTCTTCTGAAGTTCTGGCTGCCCTGTGGCTCCCAGCTCCATTCGCTTTAATGGAGGCAGGTTTTTTGGCGAATAACTGTAAAGCGCGGGGTTAAAATTTCCCCTCAAAACATAGCCTATGATGCTCTCGGGGTCCAGAAGAGTGAGTGTGCAAAATTTTGTGGCTGTAGCTGCGACTGTGCAGATGCCAATCCTGGACATACACACATTCAGAATACATTTTTGTTAATACATTCTATTTTGTTGACAGCAGTTATTAACCCGGGCGAAGCCGGGTAGTACAGCTAGTTAGATATAAAGTGTGTGTGTGTGTGTGTGTGTCCGGGATTGGCAGCTACAGCCACAATTTTGCACACTCACTCTTCTGGACCCCGAGAGCATCATAGGCTATGTTTTGAGGGGAAATTTTAACCCTGTGCTTTAGTTATTCACCAAAAAACCTGCCTCCATTAAAGCGAATGGAGCTGGGAGCCACAGTGCAGCCAGAACTTCAGAAGAATGTGCAGCCACGCCCTTATATGGAATGTTGGCGTGTCACAATGCAGCCAGGGAAAGGGACAGCCACAGACAGGGAAAGGGACAGCCACAGACAGGGAAAGGGACAGCCACAGACAGGGAAAGGGACAGCCACAGACAGGGAAAGGGACAGCCACAGACAGGGAAAGGGACAGCCAGGGAAAGGGACAGAGATAGACAGACAGGGAAAGGGACAGAGATAGACAGACAGGGAAAGGGACAGAGATAGACAGACAGGGAAAGGGACAGAGAGAGACAGACAGGGAAAGGGACAGAGAGAGACAGACAGGGAAAGGGACAGAGAGAGACAGAGAGATATATACAGAGGGGTAGACAGACAGAGAATGGCAGAGAAACAGAGACAGTTACTATCCCTGGCGTTAATATATTCTATTTATACATTCTATCCTGGGAATGTTAATACATTCTATTTTGTTAACAGCAGTTATTAACCTGGGCGAAGGGTAAGAAACAGACATAGACAGGGTAAGAGACACACAAAGAGACAGACACAAAGAGACAGACTGACAGGGAAAGAGACAGAGACAGACCGGGAAACAGACAGGGTAAGAGACAGACAAGGAGACAGAGGGAAAGAGACAGACAGGGAAAGTGACAGAGATAGACTATTTTGTTAACAGCAGTTATTAACCCTGGCAAAGCCAGGTAGTACAGCTAGTTATTATTTATTATAGCGCCATTTATTCCATGGCGCTTTACAAGTGAAAGAGGGTATACGTACAACAATCATTAACAATACAAAACAGACTGGTATAGGAGGAGAGAGGACCCTGCCCGTGAGGGCTCAGTCTACAGGGAATGGGTGATGGTACAATAGGTGAGGACAGAGTTGGTTGCGCAATGGTATACTGGACTGAGGGTTATTGTAAGTTGTAGGCTTGTTGGAAGAGATGGGTCTTCAGGTTCCTCTTGAAGCTTTCCACGTTAGGGAAGCGTATGATATGCTGAGGTAGAGCGTTCCAGAGTATGGGGGAGGCACGGGAGAAATCTTGTTCGGGATTGTGGGAAGAGGAGATAAGAGAGGAGTAGAGAAGGAGATCTTGTGAGGATCTGAGGTTGCATGCAGGTAGGTACCAGGAGACTAGGTCACAGATGTAAGGAGGAGACGGGCTGTGGATGGCTTTGTATGTCATGGTTAATGTTTTGAACTGGAGTCGTTGGGCAATGGTAAGCCAGAGAAGGGATTGGGAGAGTGACGAGGCTGGGGAATAGCGAGGGGAGAGGTGGAATAAACGGGACGCAGAGTTTAGGATAGATTGGACGGGTGCAAGAGTGTTGAAGGGAGGTCAGAGAGCAGGAGGTTGTAGTAGTCGAGGTGGGAGATGATTAGGGCATGCACTAATGTTTTTGCTGATTCTTGGTTAGGAAAGCACAGATCCGGGAGATATTTTTGAGTTGTAGTCTGCATGAGGTGAAGAAGTCTTGGCTGTGCGGCTTGAAGCATAGAGCAGAGTAGAGGGTTACTCCAAGGCAACGAGCTTGTGAGACTGGGGAGAGTGAGCAACCATCAAGTTTGATGGAAACGCTTCTTGGAGGAGTTGAGTCAGGAGGAGGAAAGACAATGAATTCTGTTTTGTCCATGTTAAGCTTTAGGAATCGCGCAGAGGAGAAGAATGAAATAGCCGACAGACATTGTGGGATTTTGGTTAGTAGAGGGGTGATGTCAGGAACTCTCAGTGAGAGTTCATTGAAGTTACCTGCGATCACAGAGAAGTTCCCACTGTCCTTATTTGTGATCGCAGGTAACCTCAATGAACTCTCACTGAGTTCACAGACCTGCATCTCCTGGCAGAAAACTGCAGGGTTTTTTTGTCAAAAGATGTAGATTTGGTGCTTGACATTTTAATATCATTCCTGCACCCAATCTACACCTCCTGGCAAAGCCCTGCATCACTACCGCATATGGTATTTATCTGTTTTTGAGGGGGTTTTGTTTTCAGATATTATTTTTTTTTTATTCAGTGTTTGTGTCTTTTTACTTTCACTTACAGATTAGTAATGGGGGGGGAGGTGTCTCGTAGTTCTTCCCCATAACTAATCCAGGGCTTAGTGGTACTGTGAGCTGTTAACCCCTTATTTCCCCAATTGCCACTGCATCAGGGAAATTGTGAAGAGCTGGGCAAAGTGCTGGGATTGTCGCATCTAATGTCTGAAACTGTCCTGGGCATCTGCAGACTGCTATTTTTAGGCTCAGGGGCTCCCAATAACCATGGGTCCTCCTAGGCTGAGAATTCCAGCCCCCAGCTGTCTGGCTTCATCATGGCTGGGTATCAAAATTGCTAGGACCAAACATTTATATTATTATTATTTTATCGCTGGATTCTGGTCCCCATGGGCTTATATGGTGACCGGTGCCGCCAGATATCCAGAATCAATTCTGAGCCAGAATGTGTATGGGTGTTTTTTTTTTTTTTTTTTTTTAAATCCGGTTAGGTCCGCCCAATACTACTCTAGATCAAAAAGCAAAACTAGAAACTTCACTTGCAGACCTATGGTTTGTAGTGTTGGACCCTTCATCAGTTGTAAAAATTTATAGTGTTTTTATTTTTGTTTTAGTGGTCAGCGATGGCGTCTGCGTCCCTAAGGAAGGAGCTGGAGTGTTCCATCTGTCTGATTCTGTTTAAAGATCCTGTAACACTGAGATGTGGACACAGCTTCTGCCGGGACTGTATTGATTCTGTACTGGATAGACCGGACCAGTCTGGAATTTATTCTTGTCCTGGATGTCAAGAACAGTTTAAGAGGCGGCCGACACTGATGAAGAACATAACTCTGTATAATATAGTGGAGAACTTCCGGTCTACTTATACACATCGGGAGGAGATCACCGGGATCCGCTGCACTTACTGTATTCACTCTCCTGTATCTGCTGTTAGATCCTGTCTACACTGTGAGGCTTCTCTGTGTGATAATCACCTGAGCGTGCACAGCAAAGGACCAGAACACGTCCTAACTGATCCCAGCACTTCTCTGGAGAACCGGAAATGTTCTGTCCACCATAAGATCCTAGAATATTTCTGCACTGAGGACTCTACTTGTATCTGTGTGTCCTGCCATTTGATTGGACTACATAAGGGACACAGGTTATGTTCTCTAGATAAGGCTGCTAATGAAAGAAAGAAGAAATTAAAAAATGTTCTACAGCAACTGATCCCGAGAAGTAATAAAACTGAGGGAAGAGTCCAGACTCTGGAGGAGAACAGGGAAAAAACTCTAGAAAAAGCAGCTGAAGGAACTTCAAGAGTCACTACCCTGTTTATACATATTGGAAGAAGGGTGGAAGACCTGGAGAAGAGGGTTCTGAGCGAGATCTCCAGACTGGAAGACTATGAGATACAGTCACTGTGTGATATGATCCAGAAGCTCAAAATAAACCAGGTCGAGTTGTCCATGAAGATGAGGCACATTGAGGAGCTGTGTAACATGACGGATCCATTAACCGTCTTACAGGACCCAAACACGGCGTACTTGTTTGATCTTGAGCAGAGAGGTGATGAGGCCAGAAAGAGATTTGGTCATAGAGATCGGGGTGCGGAGCTGATCTCTAGTGTATTACACACGTTATCTGATATAATTAGAGGTGTAAATGTGACCTTCTTTGTGCAGGATCCTACAGACATATTGTTGGATGTAAACACGGCTGATAATAATCTCCTTATATCAGATGACCTGAAAACTGCGACCTGGACAAATGTAAAGCAGAAGCGTCCAGATACTGCAGTGAGATTCCGATATTCTAATCAGGTGATGAGTAGTGGGAGGTTTAGGTCAGGACGACATTACTGGGATGTGGACGTGAAGGCGTCCATGCAGTGGAGTGTGGGCATGTGTTATCCCAGTATAGACAGGAGGGGAATTGAGTCAGAAGTTGGCGAGAATGACCAGTCCTGGTGTTTATATGGAGGGCGGTTGTGTAATAATCAATATTCAGTGATACATGTGCGTGAAGTGACTATGTTACCTCACCGGATCTCCAGTGATGGAGTCCGGATACATCTGGATTATGAGGCCGGGCAGTTGTCCTTTTATGAGCTCTGTGACTCCATCAGACACTTGTACACCTTCTATACCACCTTCACCGAGCCCCTTCATGCTGTGATAGGTGTATTAAGTGGTTCTTTAACATTATTAGGTGGGAGCAGCCATGTGCAACTCTCAGAAGATTCTGCAGATAGGATGTAGTCCTGGGAGGGGCTACAGCTGGCACCACATTTTTGTAGGGAAATGGCTATTTCACTTACAAAACCATGTGACTGATTTGTAATTGCAGATTCATTTTTCAGCTGCACCATAGCCCCGACCTGTCTGCACTTTGGTCTTGGCCTAACACCAGTTTCACACTTCATGCCAGATCTTGTGACCAGACAACTACCTTGTATATGCCTATGAGGGTACGCTCACACGAGCGTGAAAATCGGACGAGTGCAATGCGAGAAATTCTCGCATTGCACTCTGACCAATGTTAGGCAATGAGGTTGAGCTGTTGGTCAGCTTTTCTCGCATCCAGATTCTGGATGCGAGAAAAGCGGCAGCATGCTGCGATTGTCTGCGAGAGCCGTATCCCTCGCACCCATTCAAGTGAATGGATGCGAGAGATACATCGGACTGCACTCGGATGTTATCCCAGTGCAGTGCGATATACGCACAGGCTGACAGTGGAGGAGATGGGAGAATTAACCCCTCCCTCTCCTCCGCTGCGCCCGCACTCAGCTTCACAGCTGTGACCCGATCGCAAGATCGGGTTACAGTCGCATGACACTCGGCTCACGCTCGCAGCAGAGCCTGAGCCGGGTGACATTAGCATATCGCATCCGATGCTCTCGCATCGGATGCCATACGCTCGTGTGAGTCCAGCCTGAGGCTGTTTTCTTAGGTCTATAGACCTGGTGGCTAAGCTTAGTCTTCCAGTCCATGTTCCACAGTGGTGTTAAACCAATGTAAGAACATACTTGTTTACAGATTTATTTATTTTTTTATTTATTTATTTTTCTTTAAAATTAAGCCCAATTGCACATTTTTTTAGCCAGAAATACATAGTTAGGAAACAAGTACTTCTGAAAAGAGGATTTCATTAAAAAAGACAATCTTGGTATAAACGTAAGCTATTTTATTCCCATTTTCACCTTGTTTGGCTGAGACAGAGATGGCTCCACTTTGCTTTTACGGCCAGAATCACACTTGCTAGTGCCTCGCGTGTGTGTAACTCTCACGAGTCTCTTATGTAGAACCCGGCATGGCCGCACACTATGCATACAGGAGCGTCTGAGCTGCATAGAGATACATGCAACCGACCCGCTCCTGTCAGGGGAGTGTGCGGCCATGTCGGGTTCTACCATGAGACTCGCGCGAGTTACACGCGAGGCACTAGCAAGTGTGATTCTGGCCTACAACTGAGGGTTGAGCTACAGAACCAGCAGAAAGCGGCTGAGGTTTACCAATTAGTTTTGGAAATGACTCTTGCCAGTAACCTGCTCTCAGCTGACTCCATTCCTCAACGTCCAGTGGTTGGTGTTATCCACCTATTGGCCATGAAAGATGAAAATTGGAATAACGGTTTAAAAGTATTTAGATGGATAATACTACGCATTTGTTTGCATTTTGTATGCATTACATGTGTAGAGGTTTTACAGTATCCATGCTAGATCAGGTATTGGCTAATCACACCACACTGCCTCAGGGAGCAGCACTACACTCATAACTGCAGTTTTGTTATCAAATTTTTGTTGTTTTTTTTTGTTTTTTTTTTTTTGTTAACCTATTTTGGTTTGTATGAAATAAAAATGTTTCTTAAAATCCTGTTGGGGCTTTTTTCCTTGCACCTTTTTATGTCAGATGCAATAATACAGGGCAACAAGTTAATAGTAAAGCTCAGTTTAGGGTTGGGTGTGTGTGGTGTTTTTTTTTTTTTTTTTTAGCACTAGCTTTTAAAAATCTCCCTAAGGCCCGTTTCACACGTCAGTGAAAAACAGACGTTCACTGACGTGTAAAACACGCACTTGTCCCTCCGTGATTCACGGCACACGTGGGTTGTCCATGTGTGATTGCATATGGACATTACTCACCTGCCTTCACTGCTGCTGTCCATGGTGCTGATCTCCTCGGGTCTCCAGCGTCTGCCCACGGCTCTCACCACCTACTTCCTGGTCAGGTTTTCCTGCTCTCATGAATATTCATGAGCCAGGCAGAAACTGCCGAGAGCGTCGGAGGCTCCAGAGCGAATCACAGGCAAGGTAAGTTGAACATTTTTAAAATTTAATATGTCCGTGATTTTCTGGTACGTGTTTCACTGATCACACACGGATCACACCATAGTGTGGCCCGTGAGTCATCAGTGATGCCAGACAAAAACTGACTTGTCCGTGCAGAATCACGGCCACGGGTGTACGCTGCACGGAGACACGTTCAGTGAAAAATCACTGATGTGTGAGCAGACCCATTGATTATAATGGGTCTGCGTATGTCAGTGATTCTGGTACGGTTTAACAAAAAGCACAAATGTACCAGAATCACTCACGTGTGAAAGGGGCCTAAGGCTGGAAACACATTTATGCGTGTAAAATCGGTCTAACTTGCCTGAAAAAAAATCGGCCTTTTTTTTTTTTAAGTTCACGTTAGTTCAGTGTGCAATGCAAGTGCGATGCTTTTTTTTTTTATTATTTAAAGGGGTTGTCCGACATAACAAAAATGTTTGAGTTTAAGCCAATCTGTGCTGTATTGTCATATAAAACACCCCTACATTGTTATTTTTTGTTTTCTAACTTTTGTTCCTCTTGAATTCACCCTTTATTCTCTGCAGCTCCTTGTTTACATTCAGCTCCAGCAAACTGACCACTTCCTGTGCAAAACCTCCCAGTCACAGCTGGCCCCCCCCAGCCTCAGTGTCCAGCCCCACCCTCTGCCCGCCCCCTGCACACACATTCCCTGTCAGTATATTCTGCCCCAGCACCTGACCTGTTATCACTACAGCATTGCAAATAACAGCCCCACATCGGGCTCTGCACCGCATGCACACATCGGGCTCTGCACCGCATGCACACATCGGGCTCTGCACCGCATGCACACATCGGGCTCTGCACCGCATGCACACATCGGGCTCTGCACCGCATGCACACATCGGGCTCTGCACCGCATGCACACATCGGGCTCTGCACCGCACGCACACACGGTACTCTGCACCGACCCCCCCCATAGGGAACACATGTAGGGAGTACATACTCACCCGTCCTTGGTCCCTGTCGCTCCTGCATGTTCGTGCGCTGTCTGTGCTCTGGCCATATCAGCACAGTAGTGACGTCACCGCTGTGCTGAAGAGAGCACAGACAGCGGGACAGTGATGAGAAGCGCAACGCTCCTTCTCATCAGCGCTTTCAAATATACCGGCATCTTTGATGACCGGCACATTTGAATGTGCGATCCGGAGCAGGGGGTCCGGTGCTGGCGATGACACCGTAGGCAGCCGCCGCCAGGCCCCGCCCCCAGATCACGGGTCCCACAGCAGTGCGGGGAGAGTACGGGGTGCAGGGCAATGTGTGGGAGGGTGCAGGGAAGGGGGCGGGGACTCCACGCACTGTACCTGCCCAGCAGGGCCACGACATGCGGTTTCCAGATTTGCATGTCAACATGGCCCTGCCCATGTTGACCTGAAATGACCGGAAGCAGCAAAATCGCGGCAGGAGTGGTCACATGACCACTCTGAGCCGGGGGAGAGGGGCTGACAGCAGGGCAAGTAAGTGGTCTCTATCTACTTACCTGCCCCAATGTAGCCCAATAGGGTAATAATTAAAAAAACCCTCAAAATAAGCCGGATAACCCCTTTTAATGACTAGCAGAGCGTGTGTAATGCGTGTTTGATGCGTATGGGATCCCTTTTTTCATGTCATCTGCCATTCAGCAGAGCTGAATAGTCGCTGACAGCAGACACAGAGCCGCACGATCAGAATGAAGTCAGATGTACTTCACCTGACTTCATTGTCATCCTGCGGCTCTGTCTGTCGCGTACTGATTAGCGGTCACCCGTGAAGGACTCACCGGTGACCGCTAATCCCCTGAGTAACTGAGAGGAGTCGATACTGGTGACTGACAGGACGGGGTTGGAGCTGAAGCCAGGCAGGATGGGTTTAGGTTCTGGTACAGACAGGACACGTTCAGCTTCAGGTAGGATGCATTCTGATACAACTGGAACAACTTCAGGTACAGGAAGGATGGGTTAGGCTAAGTTCACATTTCCGTTGTTTTGCATCAGTCACATGCGTCGTACAATGGCTGACAAAGAACAGAATTCTTTGTCGAACTCTGTTGTGTGCGGGTGGCGGAGCGCGAGGGGGCGGAGTTCGGGGTGGGTGGAGCCGAGCGGGGCCGTGGCGCTGAGGACGTCAGTGCCGCGGGGATTGCAGGGCTGGGGACAGGTGTGTGAGTACATGCTGAGTGCGGGAGGGGGCGGAGCCGAGCGGGGAAGTGTCAGGCTCCCTGCACAGTTAGGGTAAATATCGGGTATAAGCAAAGCACTTTTTGCTTGGTTAACCGATATTTATCTTGGTTACCAGCATACACCGCTTAGCGCTGGCTCACTGCACACATAACCAGTGTAAATATCGGGTAACTAACGAAAGCGCATTGCTTAGTAACCCGATGTGTATCCTGGTTACGTGTCCAGAGAGCGCATACGCAGCGAAATCCTACGGATCGCACTGCTCAAAAAAACGTTACATGCTGCGTTCCTTTCGCCCCGCGGTCAGTCGTTCCACAATTGATCAGTCGGGCGGAGGGTGCAACGCAGCATCATCAGTCACAATACGCCGCTTATACAAGTCTATGGGAACAACGGAATCCGTCAAACGGATTCCGTTGTTTACCAGAGCAGCGGATTGTGACTGATACAATTTAACGGAAGTGTGAACCTAGCCTTAGGGTTTAGGATCAGGGACCTGACAATGTAATAGTTGGTGCAGAAACAAACTAGACACTAAAGTTACTCAGGCACCTGCGACAGGTGAGAGCGTATTAACCCCTTTATGACCAAGGATGTACTGGTCGGTACCTGTGGTTACCTTATATCGCGCTGTCAAATACTGACAACACAATTTAAATTGTTGTTATTTGCACCATTCCCAGCTGACATTGGTGGCCCCATGATGCAATCATGGGGTGCCTTGGTGTTGTCATTGTAGCATGGGGCATAGATGAGCATTTCTGCTGATCACAGCAATGCTGCTCTGATCAGCAGAAATGCACAGCTGATTTAATTGGACTGTGCAGGCATAAAGTACCCTAGGGGGACTATTGATATAAATTAAAAAAATGTAAAAAAAAAACCTAAAAATTTCAAATCACCCCCTTTCGCCCCATTGAAAATAGAACAATTAAGAAAAAAAATACACATTTGGTATTGGTGTGTTCAGAAATGCCCAATCTATAAAAATAAATAATTAATCTGCTCGCCTCACGGTGTGTCAAGAAAAAAAAATCCAAATGCCAAAATTACATTTTTTGGTCGCCACAATCTTTAAAATGCAATAACAATTGATCAGCACAGCATGTCTACACAAAAATGGGCTCAAGGTGCAAAAAATAATCCCAAAAAATAACGCTATGGGTCTCGCAAAATGGCTACAAAAGCGCTATTTTTTTTTTCACAAACTGCTGAATTTTTTTTCACTTCTTAGGTAAAACTATACGTTTGGTATCTATAAACTCGGACCGATGTGAGGCATCATATGGACACATCAGTTTTACAATATAGTGAACATGGTGAATAAAAAAACCCTCCAAAACAATCGTATTTTTATTTTCACTATTTCTCCACCTTTCGAATTTCCCCCCCCCCCATTTTCCAGTACAATATATGGGAAAACGAATGGTTTCATTCAAAAGTACAACTCATCGCGCAAAAAATAAGCTCTCATATGGCAATACTGACGGAAAAATAAAAAAACTTATGGCGCTAGGAAGGGGGAGGGAAAAACAAAAAATGAAAAACGGAAAATGGATTGGGGTAAAAGGGTTAAATCCAGGAGGGAGAAGAGAAGTGCAGCACTGCGGGGACGCCGGCGTTACACTCTCCTTACAGCTACGCTACTGGATGCTGCTCGTCACCTGACTGCTGCAGCCAATCACAGGCCGCCACTGTCCGACACCTAATAGAACAGTGCTGTGTCCGCTTCCTGGGTTGTCACAGACCAAGCGGCGGCCTGCGCTGCTCCCTGGTAGGTGATTATTGCTGTTACTTATTTTGTACAGATCCAAACCTCAGGAAATGTTTGCTTTTGCGCAGATAACACCTTTTAGGCTACTTTCACACATCCGGTTTGAGCACTGCAGCTCAATCCGGCTGTGAAAACTATGCAACGGATGCGGCGAAAACACCGCATCCTTTGCATAAGTTTTTACATGCGGCCCGACCGTTTTTTTCCGGTTGCGGCATGCTACTGAGCATGCGCAGTGGAAAAAACCGCATGCGGCGAGCGGATGCGTTTTTTTCCGCATCGCGCCGCATCCGGCCTCCATAGGTATGCATTGAAAAATGCGCCGCAGCGGCCGGATGCGGCGCGATGCGGTGTTTATTGCCGGAGCAAAAAACGTTGCAGGGAACGTTCGATCCGGCCGCGGCATCGGCTAAATCTGCCGCATGCGGCAAAAACCAGACCGAACGCAAGCCCCTGCGGCACAATACGGCACTAATGTAAGTCTATGCAAAAAAAAAACGCAACCGGCGTTACAAAAGCCGGTTGCGGTTTTTCTGCAGAACGCCGTATTGTGCCGCAGAGCAAAATCCGGATGTGTGAAAGTAGCCTAAGCCGCTATTCTTCCCACATGAACGTCAATAATCATGAATAAGGACGTTCACGCCACAAACACAGGAAAAGCGCAAGCATCTTACATCTGCAGAAACCTAATGTGAGGTAACAACATACCACAAATTATGTCGAAAATGGCTGAAAACACAAATTACCAGTGTGTGTGACAGACTTGTTGCTATGGTTCCCAGCGCACAAATCCCCTTTTGTTTTGGCGGGAAGACCTGAGCACGGCGTGCTGACGTAAGTGACGCTGTCACGTGACCCAGACCAGTTTACTTAAGCAAATCTCGGAACTGGCGGGAGATATAAAGTGCGGAGAAGGCGAGGTAGAGCTCGCCTCACACCTGCTGCTCCGCACTCCGGCTGCAGGCGGTAAGAGCCCGAGTCGCGGCTGAGAATTGCCGGGTTTGCCTCACGCCGCCTCACGCCGCTGTCCAGTCATCTATTGTACACAGCTGTATGGAGGTGTAGTGCTCCCTGGTGATGACAGCCGCGGTCCAGGCATATGGTGAATGGAGCTGGAGCGCCCTCTGGTGGTGACAGCGGCATATTACAGCTCATGTGTTGTGCATTTCTATGGAGCTGGAGCGCCCTCTGGTGGTGACAGCGGCATATTACAGCTCATGTGTTGTGCATTTCTATGGAGCTGGAGCGCCCTCTGGTGGTGATAGCGGCATATTACAGCTCATGTGTTGTGCATTTCTATGGAGCTGGAGCGCCCTCTGGTGGTGACAGCAGCACATTACAGTGATTGCAGCAGCCGGCGCTCCTCAGATGCTGCACCCCGGGATGAGCAGCAGCCTGTCCTGTATGATCGCTGCACCCTCATTACTGAGTGGTGTCGGGAAGTTCTCTGTGGATGATGCCTGTAAATATGAATAGTTTGTGCTTAGCTCTGGCTGTACAGACCAGACGGTGCTACGGCTCCCCCAAACCCCCCCCCCCCACAGGTGCTGCACCCCCCCCAACAGGTGCTGCACCCCCCCCCCCCCGACGGTGCTCCCCCCACCCCCCCAACAGGTGCTGTGACCCCGCACACACGCAGGCATCTCTGGCAGCACGGATGGAACACGGATCGCACACTGATGTGATCCGTGTAAAACATACTGGAGAAAATATGGGTCTTTTTTAATAAAAAGATTTTCTATATTTACCTCTCTCCAGCGATGCTGCCTCCCGCTCATTATACTCCCTGAATATTCAGTGCCCTGTGGAGCTGGAAGCGGGGACAGCGCTGGGGACCGCATCGCTGGGT
Organism: Anomaloglossus baeobatrachus; assembly: GCF_048569485.1. Lineage (NCBI taxonomy): Eukaryota > Metazoa > Chordata > Amphibia > Anura > Aromobatidae > Anomaloglossus > Anomaloglossus baeobatrachus. Next base: position 12,188,661 of record NC_134356.1, on the reverse strand, counting down.
GAGTATACAGCTGTGTGTGTGTGTGTGCGCGCACACCAGAACATTGCGGGGATAGCATCGGGGACTCATCACAGTTCCCAATGAGCTCTGATGAACCCGTGAAGCTGTAGCGAGGGTCATCAGAATGTCAGAGTTCATTGGGAACTCCGATGATCTCCTGGACGTCCCTATGCTTTGTGAATACTCACCTGTTCCCGCGATGCTGTCCTCGGTGGTGCTGTGCCCGCGATGCTCCGGCTTCCTGAGTGCAGTGAATAATCGATGAATATAATGAGCGGTGGTCAGGAGCGGGAGGCAGCAGAGACAGAGAAAGCAGGTAAATATGGAAAACCTTTTTTATTTCACAGACCCGTGTTTTCTCCGGTACCTGTCACACGTGTGACCATAACCATGTGTGTGACTGGTACCTGATTAAACACGGACGTCTGAAACCAGCCTTAGTGTCTGTGCTTACGATACAGAGGCCCAGAAAAAGCCACACAACTTCTGCCATTCCACCCTCTTAATACATGTAGTAATACCGCAGCAGGTGTCCAGTGTCGGTGTGAACATGTCAGCCATGTGGCTTCCACTAACCTCTGGCCCCTCTTAGGTTACTTTTCTACGCAGTGGGGTGTCGGCTTCCTAAGGGCTCCTGCAGACGTTCGATCTTAGACCGCAGCCCACGGGCCGGCTACGGCCTCATGGAAATGTATGAATCGGTGACAGCCGGTCCCTGCGTTGCGGTCCGAGATTCGACATCTGCAGGAGCCGCTAAGGCCACGTTCACACAATGAGTGACTTCAGTATTTGTAAGACAAAACCAGGAGTGGGTAAATAATGCGAGTGTGGTGCCCGTGTTTCTATTATACTGTTCCACTCTTGGTTTTAGCTACAAATACTGAGGTAAAAACCTCAACGGTATATCAGATGTACTGATTGCTCTTATTGACTGGCGAGGGCTCCTCCATGTAATATCTCTGGTGGTAAATTTTCAGATCTGGCAATGCCACACACTAATCTGTGTCAAGCACCACTCCATATATATATATTATTCCCCTTTTGGAGTGGTACCTTAATGTAAGTCGTCCCCCCCCCGCTTCTCAGGCCCGTGTGCATGATGCGTTCCACGTCATCCACAATAACCAGCATTGCGGTCCTGCGCAGGCGCACCTTGATCTGCCCTGCTCAGGGCAGATCAAAGTATTGTAGTGTGCATGCGCGAGAGGTTTTTAACTTTTCCTGGCGCCTGCACATCACATTGATCTGCCCTAAGCAGGGCAAATCAAAGTGCGCCTGCGCAGGGCCACAAATCCAGTCTTGGCTGGATAGGAGGACGGAGATCGCAGCAGAGAGGAGGCGCCGGACCAGAGAAGTGACACCCATCGGACTGGACCGCTGCCCCCCCCCCCCCAGGTCAGTATTATGAAAGTGGGGGTTCTTTACGTTATACAGCGTGGCCTGGGCTCTTATATACAGTATTCTAGAACTCACTGGTTCATAAGAGCTCACTGGTGGTGGCTACAGCTTAGTCGCCAATCAGTGTGAACATGACCTAGAAGCCTCATAGATTTGAGAGCAAATTACGTATCTTCTGACTTCCAGCCACTTTTAGAAATTGCGGGCTTAAGATGGCGCCGCTGCAGTCTCGTGACACCGAAAAAGCAGGGGGTGAGCACAAAACCTGGCGCAGTGATTCGGGTTTAACCCCTACACGATGTTGTACATCCTCAGAGCAATGGTGAAGCACCGCCCTGTACAGCACGAGTTATCGGATAATCACCGCTTCAAGCCCCCTAATGGGAACTAGTAAATACAATAAATGAGGGAATAAAGATTTCAAATGGTCTTAAAAAAAAATATTCATATTCCCCTATTGAAAGTAAAGCGGTAAAAAATAAATACACATTTGATATCGCCGGGTTTAGAAATATCCGATTCATCAAAATCTAAAATATATATTATTCTGATCAGTAAGCAGTAACGTAAAAAATGTCATAGCCACAATTTAAACATTTTTTTTTTTTTTTTTATTTAATTTTTTTGGGGGGGGCGCCACAACATTACAATAAGAGGCACTCAAAACATCAAGCTAACCAAAAATATCAGTGAAAAATGTCAGCTCAGGTTGCTAAAAAAGCCATCAAAGATCTCAAAAAATAAACTCTTCAGGACTCGGAAAATAGTGACAAAAGCAAAAAAATGTTTACTTGTTTTGTTGGGGGAGGGGGGGTTTGAGCACATGAATGTGATAACACAAGGGGAAAGGTGTCTAGAGACGGTGGTCAGACTTCAGCATTACTGTTTGTAACATGGCGTACAAGAAGCGGAGGTTTGCAGCAGGATTTGTCACCGCCATGTCTAGTCTGAGGACACGGCAATGGGTTAATGACACATTTCTTCTTCTTTGTAGGTATCCTAAATCACATCAGGTGCAAACCCCGAACCCCCCCCCAGTCCAGAGAAACCTGAAAAAGTTACTGGGAACAAGACTTTTCGCAAAGAGATGTCTGCAGGGGATCAAGGTCGTCTTCTGGTATGTTTGGCTTCTGTCTTATACTAGATTCCATATAACGGTACTATACAGTAACTATCATATTCCCTATATACAGACATATACGGTGATGCCTCAGTTTTCGTTGATAATCCGTCTGAATACAATCAATGAAAACCGAAACTGACTAAAGCCGAAGCAGTTATTTCCGTAGGAATCAATGTTTAATTCATTTAATTTGTTGTAGACACTCTAAAATACATACAAAAAACACATTTTATAGGGAATAAAGATAGTGTCTAATACTAAAAACAATAGGAAATGAATATAAAACACTAATGTAAAGAATAAATACGTTTTAGCTTACATATACATGTACCATATTTTTCGAACTATAAGACGCACTTTTTTCCCCCCAAATGTTGGGGGAAAGTGGGGGGGTGCGTCTTATGGTCTGAATATAGGGCTACGGCCAGGAAAGAGGGTGCTGCAGTGGAGCGGGTCATCGGCGGCACGAGCAGGCTATAGCAGCGCCTGCCGTGACCACGTGGGCCCGCTCATTACATATGCACGCCCATTCTCCCGCCTATTATCTCTCAGCGCTGAAGCTGACGGGTGGGCGGGAGGTTGAGCGGGGGGGAGCGCGCATAATTAACAGCCGGCCCGCATGATCACCCCTGGCTGGAGTGATCATGTGCGGCTGTATTCACTGCCCTCCGTGCATCATTATCAGTGTACTCACCCGTCACTGTGTGTGGAGCCGTCCCCCTGCAGCATCGCGATGTCTTCCTTTCTGTGCCGGTCAGCTGATCTGTGTGGTGAGCACAGCGATGACGTCCACACAGATCAGCTGACCGGCACAGAAAGGAAGACATCGCGATGCTGCAGACGACGGTGACTGCTCCACACAGTGGCGCTGCAGCTGAGAAAGATGATCGGTGCTGCAGGGAGTGAGGAAAGGTGAGTATAAACGTTTATTTTTTTTTTTCTGTGCCACAGGATACAGGCCATATACCAGGATGGTGGTATATTATGAGCAGGATGGATGGGGGTATATTATGAGCAGGATGGATGGGGGTATATTATGAGCAGGATGGATGGGGGTATATTATGAGCAGGATCATATACAAGGCAGTAGGATCATTACCAGAATGGGGTACCTTAGCAGAGAATTTGGGGACATTACCCCCATAACAGTGTCAGCAGCAGATCCTCGCCCCATAACAGTGTGTCATGACCACATTTTTTGGTTAAAATTTTATTTTCCTATTTTCCTCCTCTAAAACCAGGGTGCGTCTTATGGTCCGGTGCGTCTTATAGTCCGAAAAATACGGTATATGTGTATTATTTATATATATATATATATATATATATATATATATATATATATATATATATATATATATATATATATATATATATATATATTCAGACAGATTAACTGTATTCTCAATCGATGAAAACGGAGGCAATTATTTCCATAGAAATCAAATTAATTAGTTCTAGACATTCTAAACTACATACCAGAAACACATTTTATAGTGAATAAAGATACTGTTTAATACTAAAAAACAATAAAAAAATTAATATAAAATACTAATGTAAAGAAAAATAAATATTGGTAATGCAGCTGATGTGATTTATTTGGACTTTGCAAAAGCATTTAATACTATACCACATAATAGCCTTATACTAAAGCTCCAGAAGCAAGGACTAGGGGAAACTATATGCAAATTGGTAAGGAATTGGCAAAAAGATAGGAAACAGAGGCGTCCTAAATGGTACATTCTCTAAATGGGCTTTAGTCAGCAGTGGGGGCCGCAGGGATCTGTACTGGGAGCAGTGGGGGACCGCAGGGATCTGTGCTAGGACCGATTCTTTTTATTGACCTTGTGGATGGGATTGATAGTAAAGTGTCAGTCTTTGCTGATGACACCAAACTATGTAGGATATTAAAAACTGACCTTGATAGTACAATATTACAAAATGATCTGGTTAAGATGTCAGAATGGGCAGATACTTGGCAAATGAGATTTAATGTTGATAAATGTAAAGTAATGCACCGAGAACGGAGTAATCCTATAGCTGCGTATACATTAAATGGAAGTAGACTCTGGACTACAGAACAGGAGAGAGAAAGAGGGATTCTGGTTACAAATAAGCTGAGCAGCAGCACTCAATGTCAGGCAGCAGCTGGAAAAGCAAACAAGATTTTTAGGATGTATAAAAAGAATAATCACGTGATCCCAACGTATTGTTACCCCTCTATAAATCACTTGTAAGGCCACATTTGGAATATGGGGTCCAGTTTTGGGCTCCACATTTTAAAAAGAACATTCAGAAGTTAGTCAGTTCAGAGGCGGGCAACTAGACTACTACAAGGAATGGAGGCCGCCCGTATGATGAGGAATGGAGGCCGCCCGTATGATGAGGAATGGAGGCCGCCCGTATGATGAGGAATGGAGGCCGCCCGTATGATGAGGAATGGAGGCCGCCCGTATGATGAGGAATGGAGGCCGCCCGTATGATGAGGAATGGAGGCCGCCCGTATGATGAGGAATGGAGGCCGCCCGTATGATGAGGAATGGAGGCCGCCCGTATGATGAGGAATGGAGGCCGCCCGTATGATGAGGAATGGAGGCCGCCCGTATGATGAGGAATGGAGGCCGCCCGTATGATGAGGAATGGAGGCCGCCCGTATGATGAGAGGTTGAAAAGTTAGATTTGTTTAGCTTAGAAAAAAGACGTCTTGGAGGACATCTCATTTATATGTACAAATATGTGTGGTCAATATAAAGGACTGGCACATGACTTATTTCTTCCAAAGACAATACTAAGGACCAGGGGGCACTCACTGCGAGTGGAAGAAAAGCGATTCCGACAGCTAAATAGGAAAGGGTTCTTTACAGTTAGAGCGGTCAGACTGTGGAACGCGACCACAAGAGGTAGTAATGGCAGACACTAATAACAGCTTTTAAAGGGCTGGATGATTTCCTCAGTACACACAACATTGTTGGTTATAAATGACTTAATGACAAAATATATAATTGGTGGAGGAAGGTGGAACCAGATGGACCTAGGTCTTTTTTCAACCTATGTAACTATTTTCTTACATTTGTTTCATACATTTTGGAAGTGAGGGTGGTGATAGTCACATAATGCCACACAGCGCAGGAGAATGCGTGGATCACCATCTGTTGTCTCACAATTAGCATATTAGTATATCTTTTTATCAAGGAGTTATTCCTCAGAGAAGCCTCTCGCCCTACAAGTATGACCCTTTAGACAAAGACTGTACAAATTAACCACTTTTAAAGATTTGACTGATGGACGTTCATTGGTAGTCACGCGTCTGAACCTTTTGTAGTATTTTTGCCACTTTTTCAAAGTGGGAAAAGGGGTCAGAAAACTTTAATGCCTGACATTTTGGAACGCTCAACCGCTGAATATTTGCCGTCTTTCTCTGTTTAACTGCGTAGGAAAGAGCAGCAAGCCATGTTTTTCTGTGTGCCTGCCTAACTAAGGCCAAAAAACCCCAAACCCTTTTGCCCTCAGGTATACTGTAATGTTACAGTATTTCGGGAAGGGGGAATTATTACACAATGCTCTGCCAGTTCATGCATCCATGTCACATTTCTTGATTATATGCCATACCCACTAGAGTTTGATGGGCCCCAGTGCAAAGTTTGGACACTCTGGGTACGGGATAATGATGCCGACACCCAGGGTATGGGATAATTACACTTGACACTTGGCTCTTTCCCTTAACACCCAGGTTTCCCATGATTTGAAATCCCTTGATCAGCACCCAGCTTTCCTATGTTCTGATATCCATCTTTTCCTCAGCACCCAGCTTTCCCATGCTCTGCTATACATCTCTCCCTCACCACATAGCTTTCCCATATCAGAGCATTGGAAAGCTGGGTGCTGAGGGAAAGAGTCTATGTCCCTCAGCCCAAAAATTTCCCATCCCCTGCTTGAATCTTTGTCCCCACCTCGTATATAGTTCTCCGAATACAATAATGGCCCCCACATAGCCTTCAATAAAGTATAAAGGGTCCCACATAACCCTTCATATATTAGAATGCACCCCCATAGTCCTCCATGTTTTATAAAGCATTTCCCATAGTCTTCCATGTATATAGTAGCCCTCCAATTATTATAATGAAACTCCCATAGTCCTCCATATATTTCACCCCATAGTTCTCCATATATTATGATGCAGCCCCATAGACCTCCGTATTTAATGCAGCCCCCTAGGCCTCTGGCTACTGTGTAATCACTGATTTAAAAAATAGACATAAAACAAACAAGTACTTACCTCTCCTCGTTCCCCCGCTGCTCCGGTCAGAGCGTCCTCCCGTCCTGCACTCTGTGCTCCGCAGTCTCAGCACAGCAGTCTGGACATCACCGCGCTCGGCTGCACTGAGACGTCGAGCGCAGACACTGGGAGAATGATGAAGCATGGAGCGGAGCGCTCTGCTTGATGCTTCATCATTGCTGCGTGCAATTACTTGCAAGGTGGGGGGGGGGGGGGGAAAGGTGCCGCCACCGCTGACACCAGGCCCTCCTGACTAACAGGCCATAAAGCGGCCACGTGGTCTGCCACAGAACAGCGCAGCTCGTCTTTCACAGAGGAGCCGGGTGCTGATCTGCAGGGTGGGTGCCGGGCCCTTAACCCGCCGGGCCCGGTCGCGATGGTGACCTCTGCGGTTGTTATGCCCCTGGCCTTACCTTCCTGTATACGACCAGTGCCGGTTTATAATTTTGCAAAAATATTTGCATATGTATATAAGAAACACGTAATGCCAAGGAAAGGCGCTAAAACCTAATTGAGCCATTTTAATAGCCTCATGGATAATGATAGGTTCCCTTCTTAAGCGGTTAAAGAATAGATACCTATTTGGGAGATTTTATACTTCAGGAATAGCTTTTACTTGCTGCTAAAACAAAAAAAATCTTTATTCCTATTTTTTTTTTTTTTCTTTTTCCATCTAATGGTGAGTAGGTAGCCTGCCAATAGAAAGTTGAAGTGGCACAGTTGCTTTCAGCGGTACTGTTTGTTGTGCACACATTAAGACTCTGTGCGCACACTGCGTTTTTTGCCACGGTTTTTGTTCATAACACTAAGTTTTGGGTTTTTTTTTTGTTTTTTTTTATTTTTCCTATAGGTTTTGCTGCAGAATTTATGCAGCTTTTCTGCAGCAAAAAAGTAACAGGTCACTTATTTTCCGCAGATACCTGCAGTTTTTGCCATAGATAATGATGCAAAACCGCGATAAAATTGCGGGTGCGGAATTTTGCCAGAAGGTGTGGATTTTTCTTAAGAAAAAGTAATTTCCCAGTGCGCACAGGGCCAAACAGATGTTTTGAGGACAAATCTTAGGTATTACTGACTCTGACATCATGCAACTGTGGAACAGACATATTTAAAGGGAATCTGTGTGCAGGTTTTTGCTATGTAAACTGACAGCTGCATGATGTAGGGACAGAGACCTTGGTACAGCGATGTATCACTTAGTTTACAATCTGTCACAGTTCAGATGTGAAGGGAGTTGTCCACTACTTGAACTCCTTCTGAATCCCAGTTTGCTCACCGTTGGTGCTTTTCCAGCAATGTCAGCTCTGGCTCTCCCAGGGATCAAATAGCATAAAGCATCCAATCTGCACTGGCTTCACTTCTCTTCTACTTTCCTTAATCTAATTAGGGCTGAGGAAAAACTTGCTGATGAGCTGGAGCATTGTCTTACATGGGGCTGCGATGCGGGATTTTCTTTGCGATTGTGTGAGTCATACGCCAGTGTGACTCAACCCATATAGTATAAATAAAAAAAAATTGGCGTAGGCCCCCCCCCCCCCCCATACTATACCAGCACAGATAAAGCCCATGGCAGCATATCTTGGCTGTGTAGCAAAATAAGAGGAACTGCATGCTTTTTATTTATTTATTTAAAAAAACCTGTGTTCGGTCTCTCCCAATTTTGATACCCAGCCAAGATAAGGCCCAATACCCGGGGGCTGGTATTCTCAGACTGGGGAGGGCCATGGTTATTGGCCACCCCCAGCCTAAATATATCAGCCTGCAGCTGCCCAGGTTTGTCGCGTCTATTAGATGTGACAAGTTTGGCGCTTTATCTGGCTCTTCCCGTTGCTCTGGTGCGGTGACAATCAGGGTAATAAGGGGTTAATATCAGCCCACATCTGCTACTAAGCCCTAGATTAGTGATGGTAGGTGTCTGGGACCCCCCCCCCACACCCATTACTAATCTGTAAGTGAAAGTAAATAAACACAAACCCTAAAAAAACTTTTTTTTATTTGAAATAAAATACAAGACACACTTTCACCACTTTATTAACCCCTAAACACCCCTGCAGGTCCAATGTAATTCACATGAGGTCCCACAGCGATTCCGGCTCTGCTACATCTCATTATCTCATTCACAGCGAGCGGCCATAGAGCATGACTGCCCACTCTGAGCTCCAGGGAGAGAATGAATGAGCTGCGAGGACTGGGTGCAGGCGGACACTATCACATTGGTTGCAGTCAGACGCTCCCCCAGCCTATCAGAGGCCAGACCAGCCGGTGGGTGGTGAAACCAATGCATATGGATGAGGATGAGCAACTTTAAAACCATGTGAATCCGGACTTTAACATTCCGGGTCCGCTCATCACTACTCCTTCTAATCTGGCTCTCTTCTACTACATATTGGTGATCTCAGATTCCATAGCATGCACTAATTTTCTTGAAAGGGAACCTGTCATCAGAAATTTGGCTTTCAACCTAAATGTTTCCCCCTCTGCAGCTCCTGGGCTGCATTCTAACAAGGTTCCTGTACTTCTTGTGCCCCCTTTTAAACCAAAATAAATACTTTTTATAAAGTTGTACCTTTTGGTATGAAAATCTTGTAAATTCTCCATGGGGGTGGGCTCTCTGGTGTCCGTTGCTGTCCCTTACGCCGTCCCTCCACGCTCCAAATCATCCCTCAGGACGCCGCCCACTGTGCCCGAGGTCCCGTGCACGCCAGGACACCTGGTGACGTGGTCGCAGGCACGAGAGTATGGGCGGCGCTGTGATTGCATCGCAAGTGCCCGCCCATACTCTCGTGGCCGTGCTCTCCCCTCTGTACGTCTTTCAGATCCTCTCCGCTTCTCCAGTGCTGTGCTGCTCCGCTCCTCACCTCTATTTCCTGCTGCAGGGTACGATGGGAAGGAGGTGACGTCTGGTCATTTGGCTGGCGCAGAACGCTGGAGGAAGAGGGGAAAGTGCGCTCACGAGGTTATGGGCGGCACTTGCTGATGACACTCACAGCACCGCCCATAACCTCGTGCCTGCGCAAAACGTCACCAGCGGTCACACGTGCACGCAGTGCACAGTCCCGCTACAGTCGCACAGCGCATGCGCGGGACCTCGGGCGCCCAGGGGCGACTTCCAGAGATATGAAATTCAGCGTTCGGGGGCATCGTAAATCGGCAGGAGGACAGTAACGGACACCAGGCAGCCCGCCCCCATGGATAATTTACGAAATTTACATACGAAAAGGTACAACTTTTATAAAATGTTTATTTTGTTATAAAAAGGGCCAGAAAAACTAGAGGAACCTTGCTAGAATGCAGCCCACGAGCTGCAGAAGGGGAAACTTTTAGGTTTATAGCTAAATTTCTGATGACAGGTTCCCTTTAAGTCCGAAATTAGTGCAAGCCCAGATGAATGTCTAACTGCTTGCAATGTTTTCATGGAGAAATTGAAATTACTGATGGACGTGTTGGCGCTTGTGTTTTTAAAGGGTGAGGGACTTTGGACATGTCTTTAATATTTGTAAGTAAGCAATACCTCTGAACTGTTACAGAACCCTTTTCTCTGTAGCTGATTAGTTGAAGTATCTCCTAATATTTTGTGATAATTCCTTATATTGCGGTGGTTGTTACAGCCCTCGTCTCGGAAGAGACCATTTGCTTTAACTGTGGTATTGTAAGATGCAATCTTGAAAGTCAGAGGGTCATGCCACCTGACTCTGGATTTAAAAAAAAAAAACAAAAACTAAAAACTTCACTTGCAGACCCATGTTCTGTAGTGTTGCACCCTTCATTAGTAGTAAAAGGTATTTATTTTTTTTGTTTTAGCGGTCAGTGATGGCGTCTGCTTCCCTAAGGAAGGTGCTGGAGTGCTCCGTCTGTCTGACCCTGTATACGGATCCTGTAACCCTGAGCTGTGGAGACTGCTTCTGCCGCGACTGTATTGATCGTGTGCTGAGTACAGAGGACCAGTCTGGAGTTTATTCCTGTCCTGAATGTCAAGAACGGTTTCAGGAGCGGCCGACGCTGATGAAGAACATGACTCTGTATAATATAGTGGAGAATTTCCGGTCTACTCATCCACAGCAGGAGGAGATCTCCGGGATCCACTGCACTTACTGTATTGACTCTCCTGTACCTGCTGTTAGATCCTGTCTGCTGTGTGAGGCTTCTCTGTGTGCGAATCACCTGAGGGTTCACAGTAAGGCAGCAGAACACGTCCTAACTGATCCCAGCACTTCTCTGGAGAACCGGAAATGTTCTGTCCACCATAAGATCCTAGAATACTTCTGCACTGAGGACTCTACTTGTATCTGTGTGTCCTGCCATCTGATTGGAGAACATAAGGGACACACGTTATGTTCTCTAGATAAGGCCGCTGATGAAAGAAAGAAGAAATTAAAAAATGTTCTACACCAACTGATCCCAAGAAGTAATAAAACGGAGGGAAGAGTCCAGACTCTGGAGGAGAACAGGGAAATGGCTCAAGAAAAAGCAGTTTCGAGAGTCACTGCCTTGTTTATACATATCGGGAGAAAGGTGGAAGACCTGGAGAAGAGGGTCCTAAGCGAGATCTCCAGACTAGAAGACCATGAGATGCAGTCACTGTGTGGTATGATCCAGAAGATCGAAATAAACCAGGATGAGCTGTCCATGAAGATGAGGCACATTGAGGAGCTGTGTAACATGACGGATCCATTGACCGTCTTACAGGACCCAAACACGGCGTACTTGTTTGATCTTGAGCAGAGAGGTGATGAGGCCAGAAAGAGATTTGGTCATAGAGATCGGGGTGCGGAGCTGATCTCTAGTGTATCACACACGTTATCTGATATAATTAGAGGTGTAAATGTGACCTTCTTTGTGCAGGATCCTACAGACATATTGTTTGATGTAAACACGGCCGATAATAATCTCCATATATCAGACGACCTGAAAACCGCGACCTGCACAAATTTAAAGCAGAACCGTCCAGAAACTGCATCGAGATTCCGAAATTCTAATCAGGTGATGAGTAGTGGGAGGTTTAGGTCCGGACGACATTACTGGGATGTGGACGTGAAGGCGTCCATGGAGTGGAGTGTGGGCATGTGTTATCCCAGTATAGACAGGAGGGGAGTGGAGTCAGAGATTGGCGAGAATGACCAGTCCTGGTGTTTATATGGAGGGCGGCTGTGGAATACCCATTATTCAGTGATACATAAGCGTGAAGCGACTCTGTTACCTCACCAGATCTCTAGTGATGGAGTCAGGATACATCTGGATTATGAGGCCGGGCAGTTGTCCTTTTATGAGCTCTGTGACCCCATCAGACACTTACACACCTTCTATACCTCCTTCACCAAGCCCCTTCATGCTGCGATAGGTGTATTAAGTGGTTATGTGAAGTTATTAGGGGGGTGCAGACGTGTGAAATGATCACCTAGAAGCTGACATCACGGGCAGGTAGAATGGGAACATTCCGCAAATAGGATGTAGTCACGGGATGGGGTAAAGGCTAGTACCAGTCTGTGTAGAGGTTTGCAGTATCCATGCTAGATCTGGTATTGGCTAATATTCACATTACACTGCCACAGGGAGCAGCACTACAGTCAGATCTGCAGTTTAATCCAATTATTATTTTTTTTTTGTTTAACACTTTGGTTTGTATGAAATAAAAAACATTTGTTAAAAAAAAATCCTTTGTGCACTTTTTTTTTTTTTTTTGCACTAGTTTTTATAAATTTCTCGAACGCTAACTTAAAGGGGTTGTTCACTACTTTTTCATTGATGGCCTATCCTTAGAATAGGTTATCAATATCTGATCAGCCGGAGTCCAGCACCCGGCACCTCCGCCGATCAGCTGTGCTGTCTCAGCTGGAAATGTTCAGGTCCAAAGCTGCTCTTTCAACTGATAGTGGCCACAGCTGGGTACTGCACATCCGCCTCCCATTCAAATCAATAGGAAGCGCATGTGCAGTGCTCAGCTGCTATTGGAAGACTGGGCAGCTTCGTCACTGAGCATTTCTGGTTGCCTGCTGCTGGCACAGAATAGTGGGGTGTCTGATAATGGCCGATCAAAAATTGCTACCTATCCCAAGGAGAAGTCAATCAATGTAAAATTAGTAGGCAATCTCACTAACTTTGAGCTAGTTGGAAGGGCATGAAAATACCAACTGTACACAAGAGATAACCTGACCCCCCCCCCCCCCCCCACCTATTGTGGATGTAAGGTGGCCCTGCGTTGTCTGTCAAATAATTGCTCCTCACTGTGCTGTCTCCACAAAAAATGAATTATACCAAACACACCTTCAATTTTGTCTGCCCTTTATGTGCCCCCTTTTCCCACTGTGGCCCTCACATTGCTTCTTCTCCATACTGAGCCCCTTGCTGCCAGGTCTCCTTGTCCCATACTGTCAGTTCTTCATACTGAGCCGACCTGACCTCCTCCCACATACTAGCCCCCCCCCCCCCCCCCATTGCCTTCAAAATGACATAAAATCTCCTTGTACATTTAGTTTAGAAGGAACTTGGCTGAGACTGTGTTCCAAACATCTTTGAAAGCTAACTACAGATCTTCTGTGGACATATGTTTGTACAAGTGGGTGTGTGGTTCCTCTCCTCTATGTAATCCCAGACAGATTTGATAAGACCAGCACTTTGTGTGGCCACATCACCTCCCCCATCTCCTTGTTCATTAAGCTGAAAATTGGCTGTATCTTCCAACTTCCCTTCTCCCGTTCTGAGCTGAAAGTCTACTCCAATGAAAGGCCTGAAACACTATTGACTTGTGCGCCATTTGAGTGCATTATTTCTGTGTTGATCACCAGATACATTGGGAGTACCAAGAAGGATATGGATGTGTCCCAAAACATCTGATCAACCTCATTAGGAACATTTACATCGACCAAGAAGCAACAGTCTGAATGAATCACAGCGAAACTGCATGGTTCGACGTAAAATGCGTCGGACAAGGCTGCAGTCTTTAGGGACTGGATTTGTTGAAGAAGCAACACATTTTGGACAAATAGTCTTAAATACGCAGACGATTTAACAGTGATAACAACCATACGTGGAATTAAGCACTTAATACGGAGTGTCAAGGTGGAAAGCTCGAAAGTGGGATTGTTGCTCAATACACAAACTATTGCGAGGTGTAATGCTGGTGTTCTTATCCCTATATTCGCCTGCATTCCAGTGCTTGCCTATGTCCCTGTATTTTCCTCTCCATCAAAGGCTCTGGTGTATATCCAGTTGGTGCTTAGCCAAGCTCCTCCCAAGTCGGGGTAAGCCTGGCTCCTACTGTGGTTCAGTGGGTCTACACTCACATACTCGGTCAGGACATATTTGAGAACGATGGTGATGAGGTGGAAGTTGTAAAGGACTTCAACCTACTCTGATCAATGATTGCTGAAGATGCAGTTACAACACCGAAAGTCAATAGCAGAATAGCTATGGGCAAATCAACAATGAAATCACTGGACAATATCTTCAAATTAAGGAACGTTTCACTGGTGATATAGAAACTGCTCATGCATAGTTTGGTCTGTTGTGTGGTAGCAAACATGTTAAACCTGCACGATAAACAAGACAGAAGAATTGATGCCTTCGAAAAGTGGTGCTGGAGACGGATGTTCTCAATACCATGGATAGCAAGAAGAACAAACACATCAATTTTGGAACAAATCAAGTCAGACATGTTACTTAAAGCAAGGATCACCAAGCTACACAATCGTGTACAAGATTTCTCCCGTGCCTCACCCATACTCTGGAATGCTCTACCTCAGCACATCAGTCTCTCACCTACCGTGGAAAGCTTCAAGAGGAACCTCAAGACCCACCTCTTCCACCAAGCCTACAACCTACAATAGCCCTCAATCCAGTAGACCACTGCGCAACCAGCTCTGTCCTCACCTATTGTACCATCACCCATTCCCTGTAGACTGTGGGCCCTCGCGGGCAGGGTCCTCTCTCCTCTTATACCAGTCTGTTATGTACTGTTAATGATTGTTGTACGTATACCCTCTTTCACTTGTAAAGCGCCATGGAATAAATGGCACTACAATAATAAATAATAATAATAAGAAGAAGAAGCTACAACTTGCCTATTTTAGACACATCATACGAAGAGAGCAAGCAATCCCGGGACAAGGTGGTTATGGTCGGAAGAATAGTTGAAACAAGGCAAAGAGGAAGACCAGCAACCTTATGACTTGATACTATCAAGATAACCGGAGAAGATACTGGTGGACCTATCTAGATTTGCATTTGATCGGGAAAAAAAATTCTCTCCTATAAAATAGTCTTCCATCAAGTTGCCACGGATCGAGATTTAGCTGAAGACCATTAAATAATACATTTCTCTATTGGGTAGGGAACCTTTTTTTTCTATTTCTTTCCAGGGGCAGTTTGGATATGTATGCCATCATTCAGAAAAGTTGAGTGGAAGGAAAGAAGTGTGGTAGAAAAAGGGTGCACAAGCAACTAGGATAACTGCAGCCATTAGAGGATTAAGGAGTGGACTGCTGCTGGGGTCAGTGCTTCAAGAGCCACCACACACAGACCTATCCAGGCAGGGGCATATTTAGAAATCATGGGGCCCCATAGCAGAATTTCTAATTGGGTTGTTGCGCGCCCCATCCCCCCCCACCAAAAAAAAAAAATAAAATTTGGTTGGGTCACAGAAGAGCATATTTCACAACTTTATACGCTTACAAAATAATCAGGGCCACAGTGAGCTTTGTTTTTGTTGTTTTTAAACAGTCTTTCATGACAGAAAGTCAACATAAACATACATAACCGGGATAAAATAAAAAGTAAACAAAAGGAAATACAGTATGTCAATAGTAAAACAAAAAAGGGAGATTAGATGGCACATTTTAAGTATAAACCAACAAACCGGGAGAACTTCCCAGAACCCCTCCACCACCCCTTCCTCCCTCCCTAGGGCAAGTACAGAAAAACCTTGTGACAAAACATTACACAAGCCTAACAGGAACTCCGCCAGCAATTTGCTTCCTCGTATCAATCTGTAAATTGGAAACAGTCATTCACCACTTGGCGCGTGGACAGTGGTTGGGCATTAATAAAGGAAGTGCCATGAAAAGAGGTGAAAAGGCACTCACTGGTGAAGCTGTACAAAAATCCTTTACTGGAAAGCGGGTTACAAATCAGGGCATCCGGGGCGGGAAAAACGCACAAACAATGCTGGACAATGGCCGTTTTGCGCCCTCTCTGGGTGCTTCCATGGGTCCATGGGCGCCACCTGGTGGAAAACAATTTAGCATTTTTATCTCAAACGGAATGCGAGAGAAAAAAAGTGAATTACAAAGTTGTAGGGCATCATCAATTCAATACAAATTGTCACCTTGCATACAGAAATGCTCTGATTAGAACGTGTAAAACTCACAAGGCTGCGGACGTGAAACGATACCTCATGGAGACCTTCCTACAAGTCATTGGGTATGGTGGCTGTGTGGAGTGGCCTCCACGCTCACCTGACCTGACCCTTCTGTGAGGTCACATCAAACAGCCGGTGTATGCGACCCCTCCACCAACATTGCAGGACCTATGACGACGTATCACAGATGCTTGTGCAAACGTGTCACCCACCATATTGCATAACGTGCAGAAAGATACAGTATGCTGCGCAGAGTCCAGATGTGCATTGCAGCTGACGGGGGCCACTGTGAGCATCAAAGTTAAATGAGCACCATATGCGTGACCAGCATTCAATGTTTTGGGGGGGGGGTCATGGGTTTCGTATCATAGCTTTTCTGTATGCAAGGTGTCGCTTCGTATTGAATTAATGATGCACTACAATTTTTTTAATTCACTTTTTTTTTTTATCCCGTTCCGTTTTTGAGATAAAAATGCTAACTCCGTTGTTTTTTTACACCAGGTGGCGCTATAGGTGGTTTCATTGAGTAACGCATGGCTACTTTACTATACCTAGACACCACTTCTATGCCTATAGCTGCCGCCGTTCTCAAGTTAATGGCGGTGGACACACTGCATAAAGAGAAAATGTAAACACATACTCCATTCCCATTACCCCAGCACTCTGCCCGGTCTCCGGGGCTCCACTTCTTCTTGATGCCGGTGCGTACGTGCTGGCGCACAATGGCTAATGACATCATTGCGTCAGCATATCACAGGAGGTGACATGAGCTCCCCTGGAGCTGCGCTACCTTTCTGTGTTGCAGGTAGCAGAGCTCCAGTAAAGCTCCCTGCCCAGAGTTTTATATTGGGAGAGTGAGGTGAGTATTTGTCTCGCACAAAACACTGAGGGCAATTTGATCATGGGCTGCAGGTAGCTCAGATGGCCTTCATAATATTCCAGGTATTTGCGGATGATATGACTCTAAATGACTGTTCCTCACACTCCCTCATCTATTGTAATAGGCTAACTATGAGCTAAGCGCACCCCAGTTCACACATCCACACTACATTTCCTGCTGCCACCACTTGTAGTTTTGATAGAACAGCAAGACAACTGCCCAAGGTAGCACATTAGGATACACGCAACCCAGGTTTCCCAAGTACCTGATAATAATCTTGTACTCAAGGATACACAGGGTAACACAACCAAGCAATACTTTCCCACTTTGTGGATGTGGTTACATTGACTGCAGCAAGGAACAAACATATTTGTATATTAAATCTAAAATTAAAGAGTACAGTGCTTACAATGTTAAAGAAAGATCGAACAACAAGAAAACACATACTTAAAAGCAAACCGTATAACATATAAAAAAAGGATAAAGGAAGAAAGCAATTACAATTGGATCAGAGAGAAATTATTTGCAGAGAAGTCACCACAGAAATAAGGATAGATCTAAAAATGAGTTTCTTTAAAGGCCGCTTTACACGCAGCGATATCGCTAGCGATCGCACCCGCCCCCGTCGTTCATGTGTCACGGGCAAATCGCTGCCCGTGGCGAACAATATCGTTAGCACGCGTCACACGAACATACCTTCCTAACAACGTCGCTGTGGCCACCGAACAAACTTTTTTTTTTTTAAGGGGGAGGTTCGTGCGGCGTCACAGCAATGTCACACAGCGGCCACCAATAGAAGCGGAGGGGCGAAGAGCAGCCACATTAACGTCACGCCCACCTCGTTGCCGGAGGACGCAGGAACGCTGTTGTTCGTCATTCTCGGGGTGTCATACGTAGCGATGTGTGCTGCCTCAGGAACGACGAACAACCTGCGTCCCAAATGAGTAACGACATTTGGGAAATGAACGACGTGTCAACAATCAATGATTGCTGCAGTTTTTTGGGATTGTTAGCGGTCGCTTGTAGGTGTCACATGCAACGGCATCGCTAACGACGCCGGATGTGCGTCACGAATGCCGTGACCCCAGCGACATCTCGTTAGCGATGTCGTTGCGTGTAACGGGGCCTTTAAAGTGATATTTTGAAGGGTCCCAATCCTCACCGATACTCCTTGTCAGGTTAAGAGGATGGCTAATTGTATACATGAAAGATGTCACGCTGGGTATGGTGAAATACCAAGCGAATGGCGATAAGGGGGAGATGATGAGCCCTGATCAAACCTTCTGCTGGCCCCTTCCTCCCCTGACCACCCTAATTAAGTTCCGCACCTAAGCACTGAGCAGGAATGGATGGGATGAGCGCTTAGTCAACCCCACTAATTTCTAAAGAACACTCAGGGAACACAAAGTGGGGAAAGTAAACCAACAACTTATCTTCAAAATGACTCAGGGAGAGGTAAAGCAACAACAACGTTTCTCCAGATGATTCCAAGCTAACTACTCATACTGTATAGAAAATTAACTATCGCCAGCTAACACTAAAGGCCGCTTTACACGCTGCAATCTCGCTAGCGTGCGTACCCGCCCCCATCGGTTGTGCGTCACAGGCAAATCGCTGCCTGTGGCGCACAACATAGCTCCGAACAGTCACACTTTTTACCTGCCTAGCGACGACGCTGTAACCGGCGAACCGCCTCCTTTGTAAGGGTGTAGTTTGTTCGGCGTCACAGCGACGTCACTAAGCGGACGCCCAATGGAAGCGGAGGGGCGGAGATGAGCGGGACGAACATCCCGCCCACCTCCTTCCTTACTCATTGCGGGCGGCTGCAGGTAAGGTGAGGTTCCTCGTTCCTGCGGTGTCACACATAGCGATGTGTGCTGCCGCAGGAACGACGAACAACCTGCATCCTGCAACAGCAACGATATTTGGGAATGGAGCACCCTGTCAACGAGCAACGATAAGGTGAGTATTTTTGCTTGTTAGCGGTCGCTCGTACGTTTCACACGCAACGACGTCTCTAACGAGGCTGGATGTGCATCACGAACTCCGTTACCCCCAACGACATCGCTTTAGCGATGTCGCTGCGTGTAAAGCGGCCTTTAGGGGAAATGCAGGTATTTAAGGACACAAGGTGTAGTGATGAGGAGTAACAGCTCAGAGGTGCGGATATCCTCCAGGTCCTAAAAGGAAAAGGATTAACCCTAAACAGAGAAGACACCCCTAGATCCTATCTTTTCAGTGACTCTGTCTTATATTTAATGTGAGGAATTATTCATAGACCGTATTAAAGTGCTTTTCGGTGTCAAGCTACCCATTGTTTTACTATTCAGTTTATAACTACATTTTGTTAAGTGCATAACCTTACATTTATTGATTAAACTTTAAATGCCTTTTGTTTGGCAATATTATCTGTAAATATTGAAGTTCTAATCTGTATGCCTTTAACACAGTCACTGTTATACAGTGCCTTGCGAAAGTATTCGTCCCCCTTGAATTTTTCAACCTTTTCCCACATTTCAGGCTTCAAACATAAAGATAAAAATGTTAATGTTCTGGGGAAGAATCAACAACAAGTGGCCACAATTGTGAAGTTGAATGAAAGGTATTGCTTATTTGAAACTTTTTAAAAAAAATAACTGAAAATTGGGGCGTGCAATATTATTCAGCCCCTTTAAATTAATACTTTGTAGCGCCCCCCTTTGCTGCGATTACAGCACAAGTCGCTTGGGGGATGTGTCTATAAGTTTTGCACATCGAGAGGCTGAAATTCTCACCCATTCTTCCTTTATAAACAGCTGGAGCTGAGTGAGGTTGGATGGAGGCGCTTGTGAAAAGCAGTTTTCAGCTCTTTCCACAGATTCTCGATTGGGTTCAGGTCTGGACTGTGACTTGGCCATTCTAACACCTGGATACGTTTATTTGTGATCCATTCCATTGTAAATTTTGCTTTGTTTGGGATCATTGTCTTGTTCGAAGACAAATCTCCGTCCCAGTCTCAGGTCTTTTGCAGACTCCAACAGGTTTTCTTCAAGAATGGTCCGGTATTTGGCTCCATCAATCTTCCCATCAATTTTAACCATCTTCCCTGTCCCTGCTGAAGAAAAACAGGCCCAAACCATGATGCTGCCACCACCATGTTTGACAGTGGGGATGGTGTGTTCAGGTTGATCAGCTGTGTTGCTTTTACACTAAACAAATCGTTTGGCATTATGCCCAAATAGTTTGATTTTGGTTTCATCTGACCAGAGCACATTCTTCCACATGTTTGGTGTCTCCCAGGTGGCTTGTGGCAAACTTTAAACAACACTTTTTATGGATATCTTTGAGAAATAGCTTTCTCCTTGCCACTCTTCCATAAAGGCCAGATTTGTGCAGTGTACGACTGATTGTTGTCCTATGGACAGACTCTCCCACCTCATCCAGAGTGATCATGGGCCTCTTGGCTGCATCTCTGATCAGTCTTCTCCTTGTTTGAGATGATAGTTTGGATGGACGGCCGGGTCTTGGTAGATTTGCAGTGGCATGATACTCCTTCCATTTCAATCTGATCACTTGCACAGTGCTCCTTGAGATGTTTAAAGTTTTGGAAATATTTTTTGTAACCAAATCCGGCTTTAAACTTCTCCACAACAGTATCACGGACCTGCCTGTTGTGTTCCTTGGTCTTCATGATGCTCTCTGCGCTTTAAACAGAACCCTGAGACTATCACAGAGCAGGGGCATTTATACGGAGACTTGATTACACACAGGGGCTTATATTTATCATCATCAGTTATTTAGGACAAGATTGGAGCATTCCGAGATTCTCAATGAACTTCTGGAGTGAGGTTGCTGCACTGAAAGTAAAGGGGATGAATAATATTGCACGCCCCATTTTCAGTTATTTATTTTTTGTAAAAGTTTAAAATAAGCAATAAATATCGTTCATCTTCACAATTGTGTCCACTTGTTGATTCTTCACCAGAACATTAAAATGTTTATCTTTTATTTTTGAAGCCTGAAAAGTGGGAAAAGGTTGAAAAATTCAAGGGGGCCGAATACTTTCGCAAGGCACTGTATATATTAAAAAGAGGACCCAATGCTGACTCCCTGTGGCCCAGCATGTGTTAATTGTGACACAGTCAGTATGTGTTCCATTAATAACCATAAAGATTTCTCTCAGTAAACCATTTTTTGTACCCAAATACACAGAGTTTTCCTAAATAAATATAATCTTATGTGTTATATCTATTATGTGAAAACACAACAGCCATGGTCCGGGCTGAAACTTGTCTCCTCATAGAAGCTTATCAGATTCATTTAACAGAGTAGGGTTGACGCTTGTGTATGAGATTTTTTTTTTTGTCATGAAGATACTCCAGGATAGCATCTTAAAAAAATAAATAAAACCCTTAATATATTTTTTGGCCACAATAAAAAGATTTTATTTGTAGGCCTATGGCTTCCGCTATAGTCTTGTGGAACAGACCCTGACATTATGGAATGATTATGCTTGCCTGACAATGGTTTGTATATATCTCTTTTTGGCCTCCTATCTCTCCTTCCACCATGTCAGATGTGAGTAATGGTAACTACTGCAAAATTGTCTCTTGGAAAACCCTGCAGTGAAGTTCAGATTCCTGTTAAAGGGCAAATACCAGGGGCCCGGAAAACTGAATCAGTTTTATTTTCTTATAAGAAAATTCCATGACAAACCTCATGTTTGTTTTGGAAAAGTTATGCTAAGCATAAAAGTATATTGATTTACATTGTTCAATGTTACAGATCGTCCATATCCTTTTTTTTTTTTTCTTCTGTGTGTTCTACTAGCACAATTTACATGGGGACAAAATGTATTCGATTCGAAAGTGTCCACGTTGAAATTGGGTTTGGGCCATTTTTTAGTTGTTGCTCCCCCGCTGTGAAGCGCACATCACTGTGTGTGACAGCGACAGAGCAACAACTAAATGTGCAGGCAGCAGGAGCCGGCTTCTGCGGACGCTGGTAACCATGGTAAACATCGGGTAACCAAGAAGCCCTTCCCTTGGTTACCCGATATTTACCTTCGTTACCAGCGTCCGCCACTCTCAGCTGTCAGTGCCGGCTCCCTGCTCTCTGCACACGTAGCTGGAGTACACATCGGGTAATTAACCTGATGTGCACTGTGGCTAGGAGTGCAGGGAACAGGGAGCCGGCACTGGCAGTGTGAGAGCGGCGGACGCTGGTAACGAAGGTAAATATCGGGTAACCAAGGGAAGGGCTTCTTGGTTACCCGATGTTTACCGTGGTTACCAGCGTCCGCAGAAGCCGGCTCCTGCTGCCTGCACACGTAGCAGAGTACACATCGGGTAATTAACCCGATGTGTACTGTGGCTAGGTGTGCAAGGAGCCAGCGCTAAGCGGCGTGCGCTGGTAACCAAGGTAAATATCGGGTTGGTTACCCGATATTTACCTTAGTTACCAAGCGCAGCATGCTTCCACGTGTAGCGACGCTCCAGCGATCCCTGCCAGGTCAGGTTGCTGGTGGGATCGCTGGAGCGTCGCTTAGTGTGACAACTCACCAGCGACCTCCTAGCAACTTACCAGCGAACCCTATCAGGTTGTATCGTTGTTGGGATCGCTGGTAAGTTGTTTAGTGTGACTGGGCGTTTAGGTACAATAAATAAAAAGGCCTCTACTTCTCTCCTGTGCCAGCACCGTTCCAGACATGCGGGGGCTCGTGTTCCCGGTGCTCATGTGACATGACATGAGACCAGCATCCAATCAGCGCCGGCGTCTGTCTCCCTGCCTTCGGGACACAGTAGTGATGTGTCGTTAGTGAACGATCCGACACAAAGATCCGGCTCCCTGCTGTGACAGACAGGAGCCGGATCACCAGTGAGAGCCACTAGAATCTCTAAACTGCTTTTTTCACCACTGAAACTCCGCCCACCCATGGCTAAACTCTGCCTACTCAACAATCTTATTGGTCACTTGTAAGTGGGTGGGGTTTAGCCGTGGGTGGGTGTTAAAACATAATACATCTTGTTATCAAACATTTTATAATAGGACATATTATATATGTTCACAGTTCTGTTTACATTGGAGGGCATAGCTTGATAACCGTTCTTATAAGGAATAAATATTAAGGTATTGAATATACATAAATGCTGACATAGTATGGTATATATATATATATATATATATCCATCTGGATTTTTCCAGCAAAAGGATTACACCATGTAACATGCGTCCAGCAGCAGTTCCCTATATGGCTTGTACAGTTGTCATATAAATGACAGGACGCGGAAGGAGGGTCTCTCTCCTCCTGCACGTCGCCAACTGACCCAGGGATCCATCCAGGCTGCAAGATGAACACATGCTGTCAGGCCTACAGCATGAGCCCTTCAAGAACTCAAGAAAGATGAATGAAGATTTCTATTAATTAATATGGACTAATTGAATCTCTTTTACGTAAGCAAACAAGAATATTATTTTTCCTTTCTGTAACTGATTCTGGCAACCATTTTTAAATAGATATAAAATACATTTATTTTTTTTACATATTTTGAAGTCCATTATTCATGCGTCTTATCGCCTATTTGAAGAAAAATATATTTAAGAGTATATTTTTAACAGTGGGCGGGGTTTTGGCGGCGTTACTATAATCTTAAATATGTGTTCACCTGGGGTGAACACATATTTAATGAGGAGCCAAGAACGATCTGAAAGATCAGACTCTTCTTGGTGTGCGGAGCCATGGGAACCGGATCACCAAAAAGAGCCGGACTGCCCATCACTAGGACACAGAAGCAATCAACAGGAAGTGAGTGGCAGTCACAGTGCTCACTTCCTGTTGATTTAACTCATTTGTCCAAAGGCAGGTAGATAGAAGCCGCCACTGTTTGGAACAGCGCCGGCACGTAATGTGAGTAAAAGCTTTTTATTTTACCTGGGGGAAATGTGGAAGCAGAAGGGGTTGTCCTAGCAGTGGACAACCCCTCTAAAGGTATATAGCAATCACCTTTTAGTACATGGGCGTACCCAGCAAGGGGCAGGGGGGGCAGATGCCCCCCCCCCAGAAGCAGTAGTGGGCCGGTGCCTGTAGTGGGCCGCTGTATCTGCTGTCACCGCCGCGCTCCTCAGCAGTGTGTGCATGCCGGGCACACTAGCTGCAGCAGGACCAGGAGGCAGCGCGCTGTGCTGTGCCGGCCCTGCTGTGTGATAGTGTGCCCGGCGTGCACACCGATGTGGAGCGCGGCGGTGGCGGTGACCGCAGCTTCCTCCTTTCGTTTCTATTCAAATGTATTTGCGTCTTTCAGACGTAAATACATTGGAACAGTGCGCCGGGACTGGGCCCCGCCCCCGACGTGCAGCAACGTGATGAGATCAGCACCTTGCTGACGTCATCACAGTGCTGCGGTCGCCACACAGGAGACATCAGGCAGCGGTAAGCACTCCATGGAGGAGCCGAAGATGGCAGATTTAATTAATGGGGATGAGTGGGGATGGGCTGAGGACACATAATGGGGAACATTTGTGAAGGAACACAGCTTTGTGACAGGCAGAGGGGAAGTACTGTATTCCGAGGGAGGGGGGGAGGCAGGAGTGTGTAGTGATGGGGTAGTGTAATTTGTGTGTGTAGGGGGTGATGGGGGGTGCATTGTATTGTGTGTGTAGGGGGTGATGGGGGGTGCATTGTATTGTGTGTGGGGAGGGGGTAATGGGGGGTGCATTGTATTGTGTGTGTGTGTGTAGTGGGTGATGGGGGGATGCTTGTATTGTGTGTGTGGTGTGATGGGGGGGTGCATTGTATTTGTGTGTGTGTGTGGGGTGAATTGTATTGTGTGTGTGTGTGGGGGGGTGATGGGAGGGTGCACTGTATTTTGTGTGTGTGTGTGTGGGGGGGGGGTAATGGGGGGTGCATTGTGTGTGTGTGGGGCGTGATGGGGGGTGCATTGTAGTGTGTGTGTGTGTGTGTGTGTGTGTGTGTGTGGTGTGTGTGTGGCTTGATAGGGGGGTGCATTGTGCGTGTGCGTGTGTGTGTGAGTAGGGGGTGCATTGTGTGTGTGTGTGTAGTATTGGGGGGTCCATTGTATTGTGTGTGGAGTATTGGGGGTGCATTGTATTGTGTGTGTGGTGTGATGGGGGGGTGCATTGTATTTGTGTGTGTGTGTGTGTGTGGGGTGAATTGTATTGTGTGTGTGTGTGTGGGGGTGATGGGAGGGTGCACTGTATTGTGTGTGTGTGTGTGTGTGTGTGTGTGTGTGTGTGGGGGGGTGATGGGGGGGTGCATTGTATTGTGTGTGTGTGTGTGTGTGTGTGGGGAGTAATGGGGGGTGCATTGTGTGTGTGTGTGGGGCGTGATGGGGGGTGCATTGTAGTGTGTGTGGGTGTGTGTGTGTGTGTGGCTTGATAGGGGGGTGCAGTGTGCGTGTGTGTGTGAGTAGGGGGTGCATTGTGTGTGTGTGTGTAGTATTGGGGGGTCCATTGTATTGTGTGTGGAGTATTGGGGGTGCATTGTATTGTGCGTGTGTGTGGGGTGATAGGGGTGCACTGTATTTGTGTGTTGGTGATGGGGGGTGCATTGTATGTGTGTGTAGTGGGTGATGGGGGGTGTATTGTATTGTGTGTGTGTGGGGGGGAGGGGTAATGGAGCGTGCATTGTATTTTGTGCGTGTGTGTGTGTGTGTGGGGGTAATGGGCTTACATTGCATTTTGTGTTTGTGGGGGGAAGGGGCGCGGAGTCATTAATCGAACTATAATTACATTTAATTGTCTTAAAATGTTTGTTTCATTCACCTTTTCCGTTCTAATATTTTACAACCTGAACGACCATGGCTTGCCCCCCCTAGTTTTGATCCTGGGTACGCACATGTTTTAGTATTAACATTGCTCATTCCTCTACTTATTTCCATCCAGAGGAACTCTGGTTGTTTATTTGTGATAGGAATTCCTCTATAACTGCTAAAAAAAAAATGGTTTAAAAGAACTGAGAGTCCTCAGTGGTTGATACCTTTTAATGGCTAACTGAAAAGATGGTAATAATAGCAGCTTCCGAGACTACTCAGGTCTCTTCTTCAGGCTCAGTATAACACAAAATCTGAAGAGTCACATATTTATACACAACAGGACTTAGAATAGTGCAGTAAAAAAAGAAAAAACAAAAAACAAGTTATATAAAACAGAACTATCTCTATGGCAAGAGGACAAACTGTTGTGGCCATAAATTTTGCTGCAGTTCAGTGTGAAAGTTTTATTGTCCTCTGATAAGGCTAGTTTCACACTTGCGTTGGGTTGAATCCGCTGGGTCCGTTGCTGCGTCGCTTTGACCTCATCCGTTTTTTTTGTGGTGTCAACGGATGCAACGGGTCCGTTATTTCACAGGAATCCGTTAGCTGATTGCTGTGAAATAACGGACCGTTGCATCCGTTTGGCGTCCGTCTAACGGAATCCGTCAGCTCTGTTTTATTTCTTTTTTCATTTTTTTTCATTCTGGGCATGCTCAGTTGAAATTAGCGGAATCCAGCAGCGGATTCCGTTGTTAAGCACTTAGCAACGGAATCCGCTATCATAGGGAACCATTATAAATTTTAACGGAACCAACGGAATCCGTTGGTTGGCGTCATTTTGACGCCAGCATTTAACGTTACATTCGGCCAACGGAAGCAACGCAGGTACTTTTGGTACAATCCGTCATCAATGCAAGTCTATGGGAAACAACGGAATCCGTTAACGGATTCCGCTGTTTCCCAAGACAGCGGATTGCGCAAAAAAAAAAAAACAACGCAAGTGTGAAAGTACCCTAAGGGTCTGGTCCAGGGCTGTGATGCGCTCGGATGGTCAGAGGAGCACATCTTTTAACTGATGTAAAAAGACATGAATCCATGAAACACTTTCATTCCTGCTCTGAATGTGTCTCCGGTCACCATAAGTTAGTACACCCATAGTCTCCTGTCTCTCTGGGACTTGAAGTTTCCTTTCAATACCAGCAATTTCATGTCCATGATGCTGTGGTCTGAGTTACAAAAATGTTTGGCCACAGGTAGATCCATCCTTTTTTCTCTAATTGTGTGGCGGTGAGAATTCATCCTTGTCCTGAGCTGTTGTCCGGTCTCCCCTACATACAGACCCCCAGTTGGACATTTGGTACATATAATTAAGTACACCCCATTGGTTGTGGTGCAGCTGAAGGTACCTGGGATCTTGTAGTCCTGATGTGACCTGGGAATCTTTATCTTGTCCGTTGTCAATATTAATGGACAGGTCTATAACTGCTGTATCACCTTGTATAAACGAGCCTGTAATACCTCTGTTAGGCTCTGTGCGCACTGGGAAATGAAATTTCCTTGCGTAAATTCCGCATGCTCTCAAAGATTACCGCACCCGCGGTAAAAAACCACGGGAAACCGCACCCGAAAACCGCATGCGGTTTGCCGCGGTTTTACCGCGGTATTGCCGCGGTTTTGCCGCGTGCGGGTTGGGATGTGCTTTATTGCATTCAATGCAATAAAGCACATTGAAGAAAAAAAAAAAAAATACATTTAATTCTGATAGTAGATAGAGGGATAGATAGATAGATAGACAGACAGATAGATAGAGGGATAGATAGAGGACAGATCGCTGCATTTCCCACGGTCGGCAGTGAGTTCACATTACCGGCCGTGGGAAATGACCGGTAATTACCTCTGCTGTCTGCTGCTTTCATTCAGCGCTGTGTCTGTGACAGTCGCGGCTGGATGGAAGCAGCGCAGGACGTCGGAGCCGGAGCTGTGGATTATGCAGGACCCTGTGGATTACGTCGGAGCTTTGTTTGGGAGGGGTTAATAAAATGGTGAACGAGGCTTGTTTGTTTTATTTAAAATAAAGGATTTTTGGTGTCTGTGTTTTTTTCACTTTACTTACGGGTTGATCATGTCAGCTGTCACATAGACGCTGCCATGATCAAGCCTGGGGTTAATGGCGGTGATCCACCACGATTAACCCCTTGTATTACCTTGCCACCACTGCTACACGGTGGCAAGAAGAGCCGAGGACACTCCGGTACTGCCGCATATTGCATGCGACAGTGCCGGGGCAGCTGCGGCTGATATTCTCGGCTGCCGGAGGGGGAGTGAGGCGGGGGGACATTACCCCTGCCCCTCTCCCTCCCCAGCCTGAGGATACCGGGCCGCCGCTGTGTGCTTACCTCGGCTGGAAGGTGAATATACAGCGGAGCCCACGTTCTTTTTTTTTTTTTCTATATTTCCGTTTTCTTTCTATGTGTGTTCTATGTGTCTGTGTCTATGTGTTCTGTGTCTGTGATGTGTTCTATGTCTGTGATGTGTGTGTTTACTCTCTGCACGGCTTCCTCTTCCTGTAATGACATCACTTCCCTGCAAAACCGCAGACAAGCGATGCACATTACCGGAGGTAAACCGCGAAATACCGCAGGGAATAACGCAGGAAAACGCAGTGAACCGCACAGAATTTGCTGCCTGCGTTATCCCCTGCGGGATTTCATGATTAACATTGAGTCAATGGAGTGAAATCCCGCAGCGATGTGCGGAAAAGAAGTGACATGCACTTGTTTTTGCTGCGGGATTCCCGCAGCAAAACATGCAGCTGTCAAATTCCGCCCAGTGCGCACAGGATTTTTTTTCTCCATAGGATTTGCTGGTGATTCACTGCAGAGATGTTATGAACATTTTCTGCAGCGAAACATGCAGCAAAACCGCAAAAAATCCGCGGCAAAATCCGGTAAGTGCGCACATAGCCTTACAAGTTTCACCTCACGTGATACATCTGAGTAATCCACAGACTTTCAGTTTCACTTCTTTTTGCTTCATCTTTCCGTCAGTAATGGCGTCTGCTGGTCTAAGGAAGGAGCTGGAATGTTCCATCTGTCTGAACCTTTACACAGATCCTGTAATCCTGAGATGTGGACACAACTTCTGCCGGGACTGTATTGATCAGGTTCTGAACATGCAGGACGAGTCTGGAGTTTATTCCTGTCCTGAATGTAGAGAAGAGTTTCAAGAGCGGCCGACACTGAAGAGGAACATAACTCTGTGCAATATAGTGGAGGACTTCTTGTCTACTCAACCACATCAGGAGATCACCGGGATCTGCTGCACTTACTGTGTTCACGATTCTGTACCTGCTGTTAGATCCTGTCTACACTGTGAGGCTTCTCTGTGTGATAATCATCTCAGAGTTCACAGCAAAGGACCAGAACACGTCCTGACTGATCCCAGCACTTCTCTGGAGAACCGGATATGTTCTGTCCATAAGAAGATCCTGGAATATTACTGCACGGAGGACGCTGCTTGTATCTGTGCGTCTTGCTGTCTCATTGGAGAACATAGAGGACATAAAGTGGAGATGCTGGGTGAGGCCTCAGAGAAAAGAAAGACTAAACTGAGAAATTTTCTGCAGACACTGACCACAAAGAGAGAGAAAACAGATGAAAAAATCTGGCGTTTGGAGGAGAACTGGAGAAAAGGTAAAGAAAAAATGACAGAAGAAAAGAAGAAAGTCATTGCCCTGTTTATAGACATCAGGAGACGGGTGGACAATGTGGAGAAGAAGGTCGTGAATGAAATTTCAAGACGACAAGAGCAGGTGTCACTGTCACTGTCTGATGTGATCCAGAAGTTGGAAATAAAGAAGGACGAGATGTCCAGGAAGATGAGGCACATTGAGGAGCTGTGTAACATGTCTGATCCACTGACTGTCTTACAAGATCCAGACTCCGGCGACTTGTGCGATCCTGAGGACGGAGGTGATGAGGACACAGGAGGACAAGATGGAGGTGATGAGGACACAGGAGGACATGATGGAGGTGATGAGGACACAGGAGGACATGATAGAGGTGATGAGGACACAGGAGGACATGATGGAGGTGATGAGGACACAGGAGGACATGATAGAGGTGATGAGGACACAGGAGGACATGATGGAGGTGATGAGGACACAGGAGGACATGATGGAGGTGATGAGGACACAGGAGGACATGATGGAGGTGATGAGGACACAGGAGGACATGATGGAGGTGATGAGGACACAGGAGGACATGATGGAGGTGATGAGGACACAGGAGGACATGATGGAGGTGATGAGGACACAGGAGGACATGATGGAGGTGATGAGGACACAGGAGGACATGATGGAGGTGATCGGGGTGCGGAGCTGATCTCACACATACCACACACATTATCTGATATAATCAGAGATATAAATGTGACTTTCTCTGTACAGGATCCTGCAGATATCTTATTGGATATAGACACGGCTGCTAATAATATCCTTATATCAGACGACCTGAAAACTATGTCCCGTATTCTAATAAACCAGAACCGTCCAAAAACTGCAAACAGATTCCAGGAGGATCAGGTATTAAGCTGCAGGAGATTTTCCTCAGGACGACATTACTGGGATGTGGAGATCAGGGGGTCAGCATTGTGGAAGGTGGGGATGTGTTACCCCAGTATAGACAGGAGCGGACGTCAGTCATACATTGGAAATAATAACAAGTCCTGGTGTTTGTGTGGAGGACGGCAGGTGTATAATAATCAGTGTTCAGGGATACATGACAATAAAGTGATCCCGTTACCTCTCCAGATCTGCAGTGATAGAGTCCGGATATATGTGGATTATGAGGCCGGGCAGCTGTCCTTTTATGAGCTGAGTGACCCCATCAGACACTTACACACCTTCACTGCCGCCTTCTCTGAGCCCCTTCATGCTGCGTTATATGTTCATAAAGGTTGTATAAAGCTATCAGGATGGAGCAGCAGATATGAGACCTCATCATGAGAAACTTAGAGGTTGTCCACTACTTTTAACATAGATGGCCTATCATTAGGTTTGGTTATTAATGTGTGGTGGAGGTGTGACACTACATCCTCATTGATCAGACATTTGCGACCTATCCTAAGGCTAGGCCACCTATGTGAAAGTAGTGGACAACCTCTTTAAGCTATATTTACACTAAAAGAGGATTGTGAAAGTGTCTTAACCCTGGAACCTAGCAATCATATTTAGTTTCATATATCTGTTCACTGGGTTTGGTATACCCGAAAGACTCTTTCTTCTATATAGCCACGTAATGGAAGTATTAACCTCAGTATTGCTTAGAACGGTATAATTAGGCTTAATGTATTCTCCAACGTTCATAATTTTTGTATATTGTGTGTAATTTTCTAAAAACTAAATCAATATAATGATCTTATTAGAAAGTTAAAGAAATAATAATGACCTGAGAAAATAAGAGATTTACTAACATCTTCTGGACTCCTGTGGTTTGGCGCGGATTTTAAACCTGCTTTCCTCCTACCTTTTAATATTAGCTTATCACTGCGGGTCCGCTGCCTTCCACGTTATATCCATGCTTGATAAGTGGTTGTGACTGGCACAACCTGACCAGATGAGTGTTTTTGTTAGCATTCACCCCCATCTGTTTGCCGGGTAAGACCCTATTTGCGCCCTATCTTTCCACAGCTTTTCTCTCCTAAAGAAATAATAATGGCAGCACTTAATAAATATCACGCACAGAAAATGACTCAAAAAGAAATTATCTACACTACTTTTAGTAATATTGCATTACACAAATATTCTTCTACAAGGTTTCTTACATGTTCAACCAGATGTCCTGCGTGTCTTTTGCACAAACAGAACATATCTTAGCCCGATGATCCATACAGATTGGTTTCTCATATTGCACACAGTGTAAAGCTGTTTTCTTGTCATTTTTTCTTGGGCAGTTTGCCCCATTGTTGTTGGTTCATCTGATGACCATTTGTTGCCATTTTTACCCCTTGATGATTTTTGTTTCTGCTCCGTTATGCCTGATGTCGCAGCCTTCATCCTCTTCATAGTCACTGTCATCCAAATCCTCATCTGTAAAATAATTTGCATGACCGCCAAAAAATAATAGTTTCAAATTACCTTATAACAAGTCATTAGTCTCAAATCCCATTATTAGTGACAGGAGAATTTTTTATTTATCAATCAAGGAAGCCAAAGACATCTGCTCTTGTTGAAGACTTTATTCTCATATATGAGGAAACAACTCAAAAGCACCTTCAAGTAGCAAAATAAAAGAATGTCTGCCTTTCTAGAATTATTATTTATTTTTTTTGTAATAGCAATACATTGAAAGGAAATAGCTACAAAAATCGCGAATCATACTAACTTTGAAACATGTTTTTTAATTTCCAGCCCACCAGATAAGGAACTTGTAACAATAATCTACTTTAGAGAGTACATTATTTGTCCTTGAATAAATCTTTTGTCTCCTGCAATATTGTCCAAAAGGAGAAGTATAGGTAAACAAAGTCAGTGGGCATAGCTCGTCATACACTAGTAGATACAGAGAATTAAAATTGCTTCTAATATTCAGCTATTAATACGATACTAAAATCCCTATAACAATTAGATGTTGTAAAAACTATATAGCAAAAAATGTTAACACCACAACGATAACTCTTCAAGTAAATGTTCACAAGGAACCAGTCTCGTGCTATTCAGCATGCACACGGCCAATGGATATGGACAGGGTGGGGTTTCCTAGAACTCATTAACAGGTTCTTGGGTTTAGAACACTTGTTTCACCATACTCCTTCAATGTAAATAGACTTCTGATTATCTGACGATGAAGCAAAGCGCCCATTCATCAGGTGACATTATATTTTGTGCAACTGAACAAAATCAATGTTTTCAGCAGTGCATCATCCTGTGAAAACAATTTTCCACAGGAATCTCCTGATGGAATAACATGGTGGCCATATATATTTCACCATCCTAGACACACCAAACATGACTGTGACATGCATAATTTGGGTTGATATTAAATTTCAGGATTTATTTTTTTTTTAACTATAACCTAGATCCTATCTTTTCAGTGACTCTGTCTTCTATAAATAATTCCTCACATTAAATATACCATATTAACATAGTGCTTTTCGGTGTCAAGCTACCCATTGTTTTACTATTTAGTTTATAACTACATTTTGTTTAAGTGTATAACCTTACAGTTATTGATTAAGCTTTAAATGCCTTTTGTTTGACCAATATTATCTGTAAATATTGAAATTCTAATCTGAATGTCTTTTACACAGTCACTGTTTTTATATATATATATAAATTAAAAAGAAGAGGACCCAATGCTGACTCCCTGTGGCCCAACATGTGTTAATTGTGACACAATCAGTATGTGTTCCATTAATAACCATAAAGATTTCTCTCATTAAACCATTTTTTGTACCCAAATACACAGATTTTTCCTAAATAAATATAATCTTATGTGTTATATCAATTCTGTGAAAACACAACAGCCATGGTACGGGCTGAAACTTGTCTCCTCATAGAAGCTTATCAGATTAATTTGACAGAATAGGGTTGACGCTAGTGTATGATTTTTTTTTTTTTCTTTCTCATGAAGATACTCCAGGATAGCATCTTAAAAAAAATAAAACCCTTTAAGATTTTTTTTGGCCATAATAAAGATTTGATTTGTAGGCCTATGGCTTCCGCTATAGTCTTGTGGAACAGACCCTGACGTTATGGAATGATTATGCTTGCCTGACGATGGTTTGTATATCTCTTTTTGGCCTCCTTTCTCTCCTTCCACCATGTCAGATGTGACTAATGGTAACTACTGCAAAATTGTCTCTTTGAAAACCCTGCAGTGAAGTTCAGATCCTTGTTAAAGGGCAAATACCAGGGGCCCGGAAAGCTGAATCAGTTTTATTTTCTTATAAGAAAATTCCATGACAAACCTTATGTTTATTTTGGAAAAGTTATGCTAAGCATAAAAGTACATTGATTTACATTGTTCAATGTTACAAATGGTCCATGTCCTTTTTTTTTTCTTCGTGTGTTCTAAAAGCATTATTTACCTGGGGATAAAATGTATTCGATTCATAAGTGTCCATATTGAAGTTGCGTTCGGTACCAGATTTGTACCTCCTCCAAGTTTTGGACTCATACTAGTATTTTTCTTGCAAAAAATTGCCAATGTATGTAAAGTGCTATGGAATTAATAGCGCTATATAAATGAATAAATTATTATTATTATTATTATTATTATTATTATTAAATACTGACACAAAATACTGCCATGTAAAAGTGTCCTGAGCAGATTTAGTGCTGTTAAAGGGAATCTGTCAGGTGCAATGTGCACCCAGAACCACGAGCAGTTCTGGGTGCATATTGCTAATCCCTGCCTAATCGTCCCTGTATACACTAGCATAGATAAGGGGATCTTGAGACAAATTATTTCTAAAGATCTTTTATCTTATGCTAATGAGCGAGGGGACTAGTCCCAAGGACATTATATCCCCCGACTAGTCCGCTCTCTTAGCATGTTAGCACATCCACAGGGGCGTACTAACGTGCTATTGAATGCAGCATCACCAGTGGTGACACGCTTACCTGTGTTTGCTGTGACCGCGCTTCTGAACACCGGGAACTTTCAGTCATGCTCAGTAGACCTTTCTGAAGCCGGGACGCATACACCCGGCTTCATACTGCACATAACCGGAAGTGACTGGCATTCATAAGTGTGGTCACCGCAAACACAGGTACACACATCACCGCTGGTGATGCTGAATTGAATAGGTTGTTAGCATGTTAATACAGCCACAGGGCTGTACTAAGAGGGCGGCTAGTCGGGGGATATAACGCCATTGAGACTAGTCCCTGCGCTCATTAGCATAAGAAAAAAGATCTTTGGAAATACTTTTTCTAAAAATTTCTATCTATGCTGGTGTATACAGGGACAGGTAGGCAGGGATTACTAATATGCACCCAGAACTGCTCGTGGTTCTGGATGCATATTGCATCTGACAGATTCCCTTTAAGCTACATAATTCACTACCAGGACAACACCTTCTGATGCCACATTTCCCCCAGGTACAATAAAAAAAAAGCCTACACTTCACTCCTGTGCCAGCGGCGTTCCAGCCGTTCCGGGGCTCATGTTCCCAGGGCTCGTGTGACGTTGTGACACAAGCCCAGCGTCCAACCAGTGCTGGCTTCTGTCTCACTGTCTTCGGACACAGAAGCAATTAACAGGAAGTGAGTGGCAGCCACAGTGCTCATTTCCTGTTGATTAATTTCTCCGAAGGTGGGATGACACAAGCTGGCACAGGAGGTGAGTATGTTAGGGTGAACTGTTAACCAGAGATCACTTGTTGCCTGCTTCCTGGCCTTATTGGTATGTATCGAGTGCATGCTTGAAAAATGACATCAGACACACACAGTCGGATATTCATCTTTCCTCGATCGAGGTCGGCCCAAGACTGGCTTTATTTCAACTGAAACATGCCCTGATATAACCTACGAAAGGGGCATGGCCGGCTCTACGAACCACAGCGATCGCAAATCTTGATCTCGTTCTCTTATTCCGATGGGAGAGGAGCGAGTGGTTTGATTTTTTATTACCTCATGTTGCGTGACCTCAGCATATCCAGTGTAGAATCAACCAGCATCTTGGTATCTGGATCCATCTACGGAAAAACTCAAAATCTGCATTAGCAATGGGCTCATCTGAGACATGTTCAAAACCTGACAATTCTTGTTACATCAGAGCAATCATGAGATATATGTCTGTCTGCTGTATCCTCCTTACAGATAAAAATATAAAGAAAACTTAATAGAAAAACTCAATCAATGAACAAATTAAAACCTTAAAAATAGATGTGCCTTCATATCATCTCCCCCCCCCCCTTTTTTTAATCCATTATCCAAAGCATAATGAGATTCAAAACGTCTGTGGCACCAGAGCTCTACATTTAGGGCATAAAAAGTCACATTGCGTCTAGATTGTACATAGCCAGGAACACCATAAATATTGTTTTTTATCTGTAACTTAATAATGGAAAACTACTTCAATGGCTTTTTAACTCTTGCTTGAACCACAGAAATCTACATTGCAATCTTTCTTTCTACAAAAAGAAAACAGATGATTCAAGACATTAAATTTCATAAAAACAGAATACCATAAATCATCCACATACCTTAAACCAAATTATTATTATTAACAAATTAGAAAATGCTCCAGCATCTACCAATAAATCTAAACATGTCCACAATTTAATTTATTCTTTCGGGATAAAATTAGTAAAATAAAAAACTATTTTCAATGACCTTTTTCCATTATAATTTACAATGAATTAAATGCAGAAATCACCCCCCCCCTTTTTTTTTATTTTAAAAAAAGAAACATGACCATGTTTGAGCTGCTCTTTTCACAATAAACCCCCTGTAAGGTTAATCTTAAATAGATAGGAGAACCCCCCCCCCCCCCTGTAAGCTGAAAAACTTCAATTCTTTTTCCTGCAAACTGGGAAAACCTGTTTTTTGGGGAGTTTTTTGCTCAACCCAAAACCAAACAGGCCTTCTTCTTCAGTTGGACACAGGTTAACAGGTGGTTAAAATTTCTCTCCTCTCTTGGATATACATATTTTTTTTTTTATTTTTTTTTAAACATGCAACTCTCAGGATTTTATTCACCCCATTCATAAATGTAATATGTATTATTTACTTATGAAATCTACCGCAAAGGTACGTTATTTAAGCATTTTTAACTTAATGCTTAATCAATCTATCATTTTAAATATTGCAATGGGCTTTAACATATTGATCCTTAAGTCTCACACTGCAAATACTCATTTCATCCAGTTGCCTACTTCACCTCAATCCAACATGCACACTGGATCCATCTTCCACAGCCACCTCCAGCACAACTACCCAATCATTTAATATTCAATATTTTAGTATTTTAAACTTTTACTAATACTTCATGTGTTATTCAGTGGGTGCAGTTTTGTCAGCTTTACTGAGGTCTATAGGAAAATGGCCCCCATAGCATGTGATTTCCTCTTTGTTGGGATTGTAGCAGCATGAGGGGGGTTGGCATGTGGCAGGGAAAAGGGAAAACTGACCTCACATCTGCTCAAACTCTTTCTCCCTTATTTTCTTTACTTATATATATTTTTATATATATAATATTATATTTATAATATACACACACACACCCACACACACTTATACTGTGTGTATTATGTGACGTAGCGACCACCAACGTGGTAAATGGTCGCTATATGTCACAGTGGAGAAGGTACCTGCGGTATCTAAACGGAAGAGGTTGTTATGGGACTTGTAGTCCACAAAAGATTCTTGCTGCACATAAGGGTCAGGTTCCCTTTAATAATCCCAAGGTGCTGTGCAGGGCTGAGATTCACAGACCTCCACCTGTGGGTGTGGCTCGAGGGGTTAAAGCAATCCAGTCTCAAAACCTGGGTGGAGTGTGTCTAGGGCAGTCTAGATAGAGACTAGCTCTAGACTTCCAGCGTGTGTGCTGGGAGAGAGTGAGAGCAGAGCCGAGAGCTCTGCATGGAGCAACCTGTGTGGAGGCTGAGCACAGGGCTCCGATATTAAGTATGAGACAAGACTGAGGTGAGTGCAGCCAGACCAGGGCTGTAGGGCCGAACCTCTCCTGGAGGAGACACAGACCCAGTGGTCTGCAGAGGGCCCTGGGGCCGAGAAGGAACCTCAGCTAGAGGTGTCTGCTACCAGGTGCCAGAGAGTGAGGAAAGTGGTTAAACTTCCACTATGAACTTGTAATAGAGTCTGCTCTGTAAGCTGCAGAGCCGGAAGCCTGGAAAAGCTCCAGGCCTGCGTGGAGCGATTATAAGTTTGTGGACCCTCCTGGAACAGCCGAACGGGGCATCGTAAGACCGTCTCCTACGGCAAGGGGTGCCTGTGTGACGGTGACCCGTATGGACGGTGCATAACCCGGCTGTGTTCCGGAGGAATTTACATGTACAGCAAGGACAATAAAGCTGTTTGGATCGGACTATTTGAGTCACGGCGTCTTTGTAGTCCTCAGGGACCCCCACCCCGCTACAATGTGTATAATATATATATATATATATATATATATATATATATATATATATATATATATGTGTATGTATGTATGTATATTCTATATCCATGATATTAGTCTAATTGTAGATAAAAACACTTTTTTTTTGACTGAGTATGTAGTAGTCTACCCAATCTGTTGTTTAAACATTTACACAGCATAGTCTTCTAGTTATGCTCTGTCTTAAAATGGCTGCCACCAGAAATACCACATGGTTTATCTCACACATCCCCCCACTCATTCCTGTCTTTGTCTCTGGCCACCATGCCTTGGACACCATATGCTTCGTCCACCATTTTAAGGTTGACCTAAAATGGCTGCCGCCAGGAATAGCACGTGGTTTATCACAGTATTGTGGCCTATAGTCCTAACATCCACAACAAAGTTCACTCTCATCCGGATTTTTCCGGTCCCAACTAGAACAGGCCCATACCACACCATCGCCATATGGTTGTGGCAGCTCACCAGGTACAGTTTTGTAATATACATAACTTGAAACTCTTTCTTTTTCTTTTCCGCTTCTACCCAATTCTCTCTATATAGACACTAAATAAACTTTCAGAAACCCTTCCCCTTGCACAAGCAGCAGATAACAATCCATTGTAACATGACTTTTCATGAGTCTCAACTGATGTACATGGGTCTAATTTGCCATCTGAATTCCAATACAACTACATTAATTTATCTTTTTCTATGCAGACCAAGATAAAAACACCAACAAACAATAAGACAGGGGAGATGACTCACAACTGAAAACACTAAAGGCCCTGTCACACACAGATAAATCTTTGGCAGATCTGTGGTTGCAGTGAAGTCATGGACATATTGTTCCATTTGTACACAGCCACAAACCTGGCACTGATTGTCCACAATTTCACTGCAACCACAGATCAGCCACAGATCTGTCGCAGATTTATCTCTGTGTGTGACAGGGCCTTAAGTAAAGTTTTGTTAAGTCTTCAGCAGGCGCTTTGTCACAG
Source organism: Anomaloglossus baeobatrachus (assembly GCF_048569485.1). Lineage (NCBI taxonomy): Eukaryota > Metazoa > Chordata > Amphibia > Anura > Aromobatidae > Anomaloglossus > Anomaloglossus baeobatrachus. The sequence goes on along the minus strand of NC_134356.1, from coordinate 12,149,783 downwards.
TGTCCCTGCCCAGTTCCTACATGGTCCGTAATTCACAAAGACACCAATGTTGTCACCCCTGGCTACAAGGTGCCCATACCAGCCGATTCACGTCCAGCGCTCTTTCTAGACCCCGACACCTCATACCAATTATATCACCCAAGTTTGCGCTAAGCCCCAATGGAATCCGTACCAGCCACTTCACATCCAGCATTAGGCCCCAATACTACCACATACCAGCCACACCACGCAACTTAACCGCTATGCCCCAATGGTATCCGTACCAGCCATTCCATGCTACTCTGTGCTAGGCCCCAAGATTACCACGTACCAGCAGTCCCACGTATTTCCTCACAGAACCATAAACTGTACCAGAGGCGACAACCGTATACTATACCACAGACAATATCCTTTACATTTCCAGATGACGCTCACAAACCCACTTGCTCTCATAAGTACCAGTCAATCTCCCCTCTAAACAACACATAACAGACAAAAAGCAACTAAACATGTGACGGTTCTTCCGAAATCAATATGGCCAATAGCCGTGAGGCCCGTCTGCCGTCTATACAGATACCCCAAAAAACCGGACACAGTGAGGCAACCATTGCAGCACACCCCCCAAGACCACAGGAAGACTACAGATTATGAAAATCGTGTACAGCATGTTCATCAGGATTTCGAGCATCTTCGTCTATTGGCCCCACGTTGGGCACCATTTGTTAGGGTGAACTCTTAACCAGAGATCACTTGTTGCCTGCTGCCTGGCCTAATGGGTATGGAAGAGGGGGCAGGGATTGGGGCAATAGCCCTAAACTCTCACTGTTGAGGAGAGCCATTAGATCAAATACTTGATTAACCTCTTGACAAGGGATTGTAGGAAATATGTTAATTTGCCTTACATGAGCCAGGTTTTCAGGTATAACTAAGATGACCACTGATGACATCACAGACCCTACCATCAGCATGGATCCATCAGATGACTTCCCTCCCATCACCATGGATCCATCCAATGATGTCATAGACCCGCCTACGATGACACCCACCAATCAGCTCATGGACTAACACATTATTCAACCCACTGACCAATGGACACATGCGGGCATGGCCACTGTAGAGCCGACCATGCCCCTTTCCTAGGTTATATCAAGGCATGTTTCAGTTAGAATAAAGCTAGTCTTGGGCCGACCTTGATCGAGGAAAGATGAATATCCGACTGTGTGTCTGATGTCATTTTTCAAGCATGCACTAGATCCATACCAATTAGGCCAGGCAGCAAGTGATCTCTGGTTAAGAGTTCACTCTAACAAGTATAGGCTTTTATTTTACCTGGGCAAAATATGTGGAATCTGAAGGCGTTGTCCTAGTAGTGGATAACCCTTTTAAAAGTATATAGCAATTATATTTTAGTAATAACATTGCTCATTCCCCTATTTCAGGGGTGGGGAACCTTTTTTCTGCTGTGGGCCATTTGGAAATTTCTACCATCATTCAGGGACCACACAATTATCAAACTTGAAATTTACTCTGCTATATTTAGTCAAACAACTCACTGTGGCGGCTGGAACTTCTTGTTTTTGGCGCAGCTGTGATATTAGGTGATATTGATCTTGTTGCTTCTCACAACTAATTATCCAGGTTAGTGTCAGCAAGGACTACCGTATATACATCCCAAAGACACTGAGTGCATATACATCACCGGAGACATTGGGGCATATACAACACAATGGAGGGATGGGCGGAATATACAGCGCTGGGGAGGCTGGAGGGGCACACTCAGGCAGGGCCCCGGGAAGGCTGGAGGGGCACAGGCAGGCAGCGCCCCGGGAAGGCTGGAGGGGCGCAGGCAGCGCTGTGAGGCACACACAGGCAGCACTGGGAGGCTGGAGGGGCTCATACAGGCCTAGAGGGGCACGCACACACAGGCAGCCGTAGGGATTCTAGAGGGGCTCAGACAGGCCTGGAGAGTCACACACACAGGCAGCACTGGGGAGGCTGCAGGGACGTACACACAGGCAGCACTGGAGGGACACACACACAGGCAGCACTGGGGAGGCAGGAGGGACGCACACATAGGCAGTACTGGGGAGGCTGGAGGGACTCACAGAGGCAGCACTGGGCAGGGTGCAGGAGCTCAGACACAGGCAGCACTGGACAGGCTGGAGGCCAGATGTTCCCCACACCTCCTTTACTTATTTCCACACAGAGGAATTTGGTATGTTAAATTGGGATGGGAGTTCCTCTATAACTGCTGTAGCACCACCGTATAAACCAGCCTGTAATACCTCTGTTATAAGTTTCACCTCAACTTGTGATAAATGTGAGTCAGACACAGACTTTCAGTTTCACTTCTTTTTGTTTCATCTTTCCGCAGTAATGGCGTCTGCTGGGTTAAGGAAGGAGCTGGAATGCTCCATCTGTCTGAACCTTTATACAGATCCTGTAATCCTGAGATGTGGACACAACTTCTGCCGGACCTGTATTGATCAGGTTCTGAATACACAGGACGAGTCTGGAGTTTATTGCTGCCCTGAATGTAGAGAAGAATTTCAAGAGCGGCCTGTGTTGATTAGAAACATAACTCTGTGCAACATATTGGAGGATTTTTTGTCTACTCAGGCAGATCATATGGAGATCACCGGGATTTGCTGCACTTACTGCATTCACTCTCCTGCACCTGCTGTTAGATCCTGTCTACACTGTGAGGCTTCTCTGTGTGATAATCACCTGAGAGTTCACAGCAAAGGACCAGAACACGTCCTAACTGATCCCAGGACTTCTCTGGAGAACCGGAAATGTTCTGTCCATAAGAAGATCCTGGAATATTACTGCACTGAGGACGCTGCTTGTATCTGTGTGTCCTGCTGTCTCATTGGAGAACACCGAGGACATAAAGTGGAGCTGCTGGATGAGGCCTCAGAGAAGAGAAAGACTAAACTGAGAAATTTTCTGCAGACACTGACCACAAAGAGAGAGAAAACAGTTGAAAAAGTCTGGCGTTTGGAAGAGAACTGGAGAAAAGGTAAAGAAAAAATGACAGAAGAAAATAAGACCGTCACTGCCCTGTTTATAGACATCAGGAGATGGGTGGACGACCTGGAAAAGAGGATTCTGAGTGAGATCTCCAGGCGGGAAGAGCAGGTGTCGCTGTTACTGTCCTCTGTTATCCAGAAGCTGGAAATAAAGTCGTACGAGCTATCGAGGAAGATGAGGCACATTGAGGAGCTGTGTAACATGACGGATCCACTGGCTGTCTTACAGGATCCAGACACCGAGGACTTGTGTGATCCTGAGGAGGACGGAGGTGATGAGGACACGGGAGGACATGATGGAGGTGATCGGGGTGCGGAGCTGATCTCACACATACCATACAACTTATGTGATATAATCAGAGATATAAATGTGACCTTCTATGGGCAGGATCCTGCAGACATATCACTGGATGTAGACACGGCTGCTAATAATCTCCTTATATCAGACGACCTGAAAACTATATCGCGTATTCTAATAAACCAGAATCGTCCACAAACTGCAAACAGATTCCAGGAGGATCAGGTATTAAGCTGCAGGAGATTTTCCTCAGGACGACATTACTGGGATGTGGCGATCAGGGGGTCAGCATTGTGGAAGCTGGGGATGTGTTACCCCAGTATAGACAGGAGCGGACGTCAGTCATACATTGGAAATAATAACAAGTCCTGGTGTTTGTGTGGAGGACGGCAGGTGTATAATAATCAGTGTTCAGTGATACATGACAATAATGTGATCCCGTTACCTCTCCAGATTTCAAGTGATAGAGTCCGGATCTGTCTGGATTATGAGGCCGGGCAGCTGTCCTTTTATGAGCTGTGTGACCCCATCAGACACTTACACACCTTCACTGCCGCCTTCTCCGAGCCCCTTCATGCTGCGTTATATGTACATAAAGGTTGTATAAAGCTATCAGGATGGAGCAGCAGATATGAGACCTCATCATGAAAACCTTAGAGGTTGTGCACTACTTTAATATAGATGGTCAATTCTTAGGTTAGGTTATTAATGTCTTGATTGGTGTGTGTGCCACATCCGCCCCCCCCCCCCACCCCTCGCTGATCAGCTGTTCCCGTTTTAGTCCGGAACTGCTCAGTTAAGGAGCTGCTCATCGCAGCTCTGTTGAAGGAATAGTGGAGTGGATGTGGTGAGGTACTGCACATATGATCCCTACTGATTTCAATAGGGGTGGATGTGCAGTACCAAGCCACTGCCACTATAGAGTTGACACGGCTGACACTGGAACGAGCAGATTGTCCTGGGGGGGGTGGGGAGTGTTGGTAATGGGTGTCACATCTTCACCGATCAGATATTAATGACCTCTCCTAAGGATAGGCCATCTATATGAAAGTAGTGGAAGACCTCTTTAAGCTGCACTGAAAGAGGATTGTGAAAGTGTCTTAAGCCCGGAACCTGTCAATCATATTTAGTTACATATACCTGTTCGTGGAGTGACTATTTCTTCTACATAGCCTAATACTTGCATTATGTGGCTAAGGACACACGGCAAGAAAAAAAGGAGCGAGTGGAATGCGATAAAACATCGCATTCCACTCAGACCAACGTTATCCATGAGCGATTTTTTTTTTTCATCTCGGCCCTAATCGGACCGAGAAAACAATCGCAGCATGCTACGAGTGGAATCCAATTTGTTTTCTCCCGCACCCATGCAAGTCTACAGTATGGGTGCAAGAGATGCATCGCACTGCACTAACATTACAGCGGAGTGCAGTGCGATAATTGCATCAGCTGACAATGGAGGAGATAGGAAGAGTAGTCCCTCCCTCTCCGCATTGCCTGCCCCCTCCTCCCCGGCTGTGCGCACACATCCCATCCAGCGCAACCGGCTGCAGGGAATGATGGGAGGAAGTCACGTGTCCGGTGTCTGGTGCAGGTCCTGATCTGCAGGTCTTTGCGCTCCACCGCACTGCCTCTCAGGATTCTGCAGGCGAGAAGAGATTAGCGTTGCTGGATGTGGTATGTGTGTGATCTGATGTGTGTGCGATCCAAAGTTTGTGTGTGTGATTTGATGTTTGCATGTGATCTGATTTGTGTGTGTGTGATCCGATGTTTGTGTGTGAGATCTGGTGTGTGCGTGAGAGATATGATGTGTGCGGGTGTACGATCACTTCAGGTCTTCTGCTCAGCGTTGGGTGAGTGTGATTGCGGGGTGTCTGCTGTCTATAATGAAGTGTCCTGCAGTATCTGTATTTTTTTTAGGTACATGGACACTTCATTATTGATCCGCGACTAGGGCTTCTCTTCGGGGGAGGGCTTACAATTAAGCCTTGCTCTGAAAATACCTGCTAGGGCTTATTTTTGGAAAAACACGGTATGATTCCTGTGAAAACAGGAATCGCACTGTAGAGAACAATGGCGGCCTGTTTTCACTGAACGGTCTAGCGCATCTTTTCCTGGTGGTCTATTTTGATTAAACAAGCCATTACACAACCACCAATTAAGGTTGTTTAGTGCCACTTGTGTAATCTGACTATGGTGCTGTTGGTTTGGATAATTAAACGTTTGTGGTCGAATGGTGAGACCAAAAAAGCATTATAGTCTGATGAGAGTGAGATTTACATCTAAATAGTAGGACCTATAGGCACTGCTTGTGTATATAGGTTGCTTATGTTGTCTAGTCTCATCGTAAAGGGATATGATGAGCTGCTGTCGCAACAATACACTAAAAAAAAATAAAAAATCTCAAGGTTGGTATCACAGAGTGGTTGATATCACAGAGTGGTTGATATCACAGAGTGGTTGGTATCACAGAGTGGTTGGTATCACAGAGTGGTTGATATCACAGAGTGGTTGGTATCACAGAGTGGTTGGTATCACAGAGTGGTTGGTATCACAGAGTGGTTGGTATCACAGAGTGGTTGATATCACAGAGTGGTTGATATCACAGAGTGGTTGATATCACAGAGTGGTTGGTATCACAGAGTGGTTGGTATCACAGAGTGGTTGGTATCACAGAGTGGTTGGTATCACAGATTGGTTGATATCACAGAGTGGTTGATATCACAGAGTGGTTGATATCACAGAGTGGTTGATATCACAGAGTGGTTGATATCACAGAGTGGTTGATATCACAGAGTGGTTGATATCACAGAGTGGTTGGTATCACAGAGTGGTTGGTATCACAGAGTGGTTGGTATCACAGAGTGGTTGATATCACAGAGTGGTTGGTATCACAGAGTGGTTGATATCACAGAGTGGTTGGTATCACAGATTGGTTGATATCACAGAGTGGTTGATATCACAGAGTGGTTGATATCACAGAGTGGTTGATATCACAGAGTGGTTGGTATCACAGAGTGGTTGGTATCACAGAGTGGTTGGTATCACAGAGTGGTTGATATCACAGAGTGGTTGGTATCACAGAGTGGTTGGTATCACAGAGTGGTTGATGTGCTGTTCCGTGCTACAGTGATGCTCCATATCCTGACCGCTACAGCAGCTGTGAAATGATAGAGAAATAAGTGTAAATTCATTTATCGATGGAAGTTATTGTTCAAATGTTTGATTATAGTGAAGTAAAAACCAATGATTAAAAAACAAATAAACCATTCCATTCTTACCTGTGAATTGAAGATTGTACTGAAAACAACTGTCTACATGTTCACGTTGCACTGTAGCAAAAAGCTGCATCAGCATAATGTTATGAGAAAAACTAAACACACCCTCTTTGAATCCTATGGTTGTATGTATCCGGACTGTCACACAATGTTCACCCAGCGTCATGGCAGCATCTGACGCTGTTCACACTGCGGAGTTTGACACGCCTCACTATGCCTCCTTTGGTGCTCCTGTGTTAGACCGGGGCCACACGATGATTACTGCGATCCCCTCGCATGACACTCGGCTCACGCTGGCAGTACAGCAGAGCCGAGTGTCATGTGAGTGTCCCTGCGACTGAGGTCCGATCGTGCGAGCGGACCTCAGCTGCAGGGGGGGGGGCGGGCCGGCTCTGAGGAGGGGAGGGAGGGATTTATCTCCCTCTCTCCTCCGTAGCGGGCTATTACCATTCTCGCCCTGCACTCGCAGTACACCGGTGTTCCGCGAGTGCAGTGCCATCTTTCTCTCGCCCCATAGACTTAAATGGGTGCGAGAGAAAGCAGGATCGCATTACACTCGCAGCATGCTGTGATTGTTTTCTCGGTCCGATTAGGGCTGAGGAAATAATCGCTCATGGGTGCTGACACACATATTGGTCCGAGTTGAATGCGATTTTTTTTTTTTTTAAATCATCGCACTCCACTCGCACCGATTTTCATGCAGTGTGGCTTAGGCCTTACACAGACAGGCTCGGGAGTCGACCATCTGTGTTGTCATTAGTGATCGGGCTTGCAGAAGTTCATTTCTGCTAGCCTGCTGGTTGGTTCTTGGATCACATGTTGTGGGAGACCTATCACAGTCACTGCCTGCCTTTTTAAGATGGAAGAGCGTGTCTTCCCATGCTGACTATAGCGTTAGCTACACCGGTCCGTGTGCTGTTGTAGCCTAGTCCTGCTGGTGATTATATTGGTTTGTGTGTGGAGATCTCTTATCGTCTTGTTTCAGCCCTGCTCTTATTTTGCTCCTTATCACTTTTTGTCTGATACCTCTGTGGGAGCGTGCTGTGTGATCGGGTTTTGGTTTCCCCTGTTTGTCCTTATCTATGGGTTCCACCACTCCTGGACAGGCTCACCTCCTAAGGTGAGGGGGTAGTAGATCAGGGCTGTACAGGAGCACGGCAAGGAAGGCGGCCCAGAACGTGTCCTCATCAAATGTATCTCTGGGATCAGGGACAGCTATGGCACTCCAAGCCTGAAGTCCAGTTTAGCAGCCCCGGTTATCTGTTCACACCCTGTGATGACATAATACAAAAATATATGTTCTTGAGAAGATCTTAAAATTAGGAAACTACAACTGCAGATCAACAACACATGACAAGCTACAGTTTCTAATTACTGTTGTTTTTTTTACCAAAAGCTAGGCCATAATGAAGAAACCGTGTGGAAAAATAACTTCACCCTTCCTGCTTCTATAGGAATTAAGAGGGTAGTCAGCAGCCTGGTGCTGCCAAGCAAACGCCCTTGTTAATTGTTCATCAGCAAGTATGAACACCTGTATAAAAGCATAAGTTTCAATAATTTGCTGGTCTAGGGGCTTTTGGCAGTGATAATGTAATGCCAAGTAGGAAAGACATCTGTAACGATCTTGGAGAAGTAATTTTTCTGGCCCTTGAATCTTTGGAGGGTTAGGAGACTGTCACAAACCACCGGGGGGGTCACTCAGAAATCCCCCGCGCTGGCTACCAGTACGTCACAATCGGGGGGTAACAAGTGGGGGTCACCCCTCCTTTATACCTCCCGACCGACAGACAGAGCACGTGACGCGCTCTCTAGCGCCCCTCTTATAGTCAGGCCAATTATGGAATTGCCCGACCATAAGCAAGGAGGCCGCTATACTACTTATGCCGATTATTGAAGGGTCCCCGGTGAGAGTAAGGTATATATTCCCCCGACCTCCGCGGGCGGAATATATAAAATCTCCCCGAATCTCACTGGCCTCCCCACAATAATCCTTGGCACAATTCGCTGCCACCAACCGATTTACGGTAACTATTAGCCGAACACACAGACGTGGGATTCAAGATCGAGATAACAGAACAGCCCAAGATTAATTATATAATTTAATCAGCCTAAAGCACACTAGAAACTACAATATATACAATAGGGAATCTACAGAATATACATATGTCAGAGTACAGTTACAATCAAAGCATGGGTTACAAACAGGCATACACAGTTCCAGCAGTTACCTTGTTGCGTCTGGCCACAGGGGGGCGCTGTAGACCAGGTTTCCAGGAACTCCCTCACAGGTCTTTCCCAACCAGGCCCCCGAGCAGAAGAACCCTGGAAAATGGCCGAAGTAGGGTTATCAACCTGGGCAATCCAGGTCCCCTCCTACCTTAGTGACCTCACAGGGAGCACTGCTCCACCCCTGGCTGGAGTTATGGACAAAATCCACAACATGGAATATGGGCCATAACTTTGCCTGGGAGCGTCGTAGGCGGACGCCAATGCTCTCATTGTGACAGTTATGAATTTAGCTACAGAACGAGGGGACTCATGACCTGTCTGCCAGTTCCCCATTGGCTGATATCACGCCTGGGGCATTTCCCAATGTCCTGCTCCCATAAAAAGGGTGTGCCGGCATCGTCCGCATGCAGAGACACCATTTTTATGGTTGCCATATTTATCGGAAATATGGCTTGCGAGATATGAACCATTTTTTACTGGAGTCGTTCTGTCTGGCTATTTCCATAGCCTTGCTAACTAGCTAGTAGCCCCCACTACAGGGTCACGGCAGGGAGTCATCCTGTGTCCATTGTCCCTAAGCCACCTAATTTCCATATCACAGGACATGGCCATGGGATTTGTTGCTAAACCAGTTGTGTGAAGGAAAGGGGGGGTGACACCAGGAGAGGGCTTCCTGACATACTTGAATATCATGATTTATCGTCATATCTCCGGATTTACCTCACACCTCCCCCCTTTTGAGGGCGCTAGGGGGCAGCACACTCCGGTGTTCCCCCGTGCGCCCGTCCGCGACCTCTCCTTGTCGGGACAGCCCGTCTGCGTTACCGTGGTCACGGCCCCTTTTGTGGCGAATGGTGAAGTTGTATTGCTGGAGCGCAAGGCTCCATCGCAACAATCGCCCATTCGTCCCAGAGACGGTGTGCAACCAGCTGAGGGGATTGTGGTCCGTCTCCACGATGAAGTGGCGCCCGTATAGATAGGGTTGCAGACGCTGCAGGGCCCACACTATGGCCAGGCACTCCTTCTCCATCGTGGAATAGGCAACTTCCCTTGGTAACAGCTTCCTGCTCAGGTACAAGACTGGGTGCTCTTGGCTCGCAGAGTCCACCTGGCTGAGCACCGCACCGAGGCCGAAGTCACTGGCGTCGGTCTGTACTACAAACGGCCGCGTGAAGTCGGCTGCCTGTAGCACGGGCGGGCTGGACAGGGCGTCCTTTAGGGCCCGGAAGGCTGTCTCGCAGTCCATTGTCCAATCGACTGCAGAGGGCAGCTTCTTCTTGGTGAGGTCCGTCAAGGGCTTTGCCAGGCTACTATAGCATGGAACAAACCTCCTATAGTACCCAGCGGTCCCCAAGAAGGACATCACCTGCTTCTTGGTCCTGGGGGTGGGCCAGGATGCGATGGCTTCCACTTTCTCAGGCTCGGGCTTCAGTGTTCTCCCACCTACCCGGTGACCGAGGTACTGGACCTCGCTCATGGCCAGCTGACACTTTCCCGGCTTGATGGTCAAACCTGCCCGGTGGATCCGCCTGAGCACCTGTGCTAGATGCTCTAGGTGGTCCTCCCAGGTGGGACTGAAGACGGCAATGTCATCCAGGTACGCGGCCGCGTACCCTTCAAGTCCCTTGAGCAGGGTGTTGACCATCCGCTGGAAAGTGGCAGGGGCATTCCTCATCCCGAATGGCATCACCGTGGACTCGTACAGTCCAAATGGGGTACTAAAGGCAGAGCGTTCCCTGGCCTTGCGAGTCAGGGGGATCTGCCAATATCCCCGGCTCAGATCCATGATGGTCAGGTACTGAGCCCCGGCCAACTGATCGAGCAGGTCATCGATGCGTGGCATTGGGTACGCATCGGCGACCGTGACCGCATTGAGCCCCCTGTAGTCCACGCAGAACCGAGTGGTTCGGTCCTTCTTAGGGACGAGGACTACAGGCGAGGCCCAAGCGCTGTTGGATGCCTGGATCACCCCCAGCTTCAGCATCTCGTCAATCTCCTGGCGCATGTGTTGCTGCACCTCCAGGGAGACCCGATATGCTGAACGCCGGATCGGGGGATGATCCCCAGTGTCCACGTGATGGACAGCCAAGTCAGTCCTTCCGGGCTGGTTGGTAAACAACCCCCGGAAGGGGAGGAGGGTGGCCCACAGCTGGGACCGTTGGTCTTCCAAGAGCTGGTGGCCAACCTTCACATCCTCAATGGATCCGCCTGCCCTAACCTGGGCTAGCATATCCAAGAGGGTTTCCGCTTCTCCCTCCCCGGGCAGGTTGCACACGGGGAGCGCACATGCCTCCCGCTCATGATGTGCCTTCATCATGTTCACATGGAAGGGCTTCCGCCTTCCACGGGCAGGGTCCAGGGTGACCAGGTACGTTACAGGGTTGAGCTGCTGGTACACGAGGTATGGGCCTTCCCAGGCTGCCTGAAGCTTGTCCTGTGGTACGGGGACCAGTACCCACACCTTTTGACCCACTTGGTAGGTCCTCTCACAAGCGTTCTGGTCGTACCAACGCTTCTGATCGGCCTGGGCTTGAGCCATATTGTCGTGTACCAGTTGCGTCAAGGCCTGCATTTTGTCCCGGAAGCGCATGACATACTCGATAACCGACACTCCAGGGGTGGCCAAATCCCCTTCCCAAGCCTCTTTCACCAGAGCCAGGGGGCCCCGCACACGTCGCCCGTACAGGAGCTCAAACGGTGAGAATCCTGTTGAGGCCTGTGGAACCTCCCGGTAAGCAAATAACAGGTGTGGGAGATACCGCTCCCAGTCACGCCCATGGGAGTCGACCAACATCTTAAGCATCTGCTTTAAGGTGCCATTGAACCGCTCGCACAGGCCATTAGTCTGTGGATGGTACGGGCTGGCCACCAGATGTCGCACCTGGACTTGCTTACAGAGGGCCTCCATCAGCTGGGACATGAATTGGGTCCCCCGGTCAGTGAGCATTTCCTGGGGAAAACCCACTCGGGAGAAAATCTCCAGCAATGCGGTGGCCACCTTGTCAGCCCGAATGGACGACAAGGCCACTGCTTCTGGGTACCGGGTGGCATAGTCCACTACCGTCAGTATGAAGCGTTTCCCGGAGCTACTGGGGATGGCCAGCGGGCCGACCAGATCCACAGCCACCCTCCTGAAAGGCTCATCGATGATTGGCAGAGATACCAGTGGGGCTTTGGGGTGTGGCCCCGCCTTCCCCACTCTCTGACAGGTTTCACACGAACGGCAGTAGGCAGCCACATCGGCCCCCATTTTTGGCCAGTAGAAATGCTGGTTTAACCTGGCCTTGGTCTTAGCGATCCCTAGGTGTCCGGCCATCGGAATCTCATGTGCGATCCGCAACAACTCCGTCCGGAACGGATAGGGTACCACCAACTGTCGGTCCCTGGGCCACGCCTCCGGTGAACCCTGCTGGACCGTGGCCCGGTACAGCCGTCCTTGGTCCCAGACCACTCGCTCCGGGTCCGAGTTCGAGGGAGGCTGTGCCGCCTGCTCCTTAAGAGCTTTCAGGCTGTCGTCAGCTTCTAACGCTGCCTGAAACCCCTGACTAGATGTGGCCAGAATCGACGAGACTGTCACATCTTCAGTCAGTACCCCGGGACCTGTGTCCTGGCCTCCACCTGACTCGGCTGCCACTTGGTCAGAAGGGGAAGAGCTATCGGACCTCCGGGAGGCCCCTTGGCTTCCAGCACTCCCACTGCGGGTGACAGCGGCCACAGCCGCTGCGACCGTGGGTCGTGCCTGCTCCTCCTCCGTTCCTGACCAAGTCGCCGGTTCAGGCAGACCTACCTGGCTTCCTGACACCCCGGTTGTGGGGGAACCATGCACCGAGATCTTACCTGGGAGCACTTCCGCTCCTGGACCGGCCCCAATCTCACCTGCCCGTTCCCCTCCTGCAGCAACAGAACCCCGCTGTGAAATCTCTGGGGACCCCACATTTGCTGTGGTAGCCCCCACCCCACACACTGGTCCTCCCCCTGCAGCACCCTGCTCTCTGCTTATCCCTGCAGAGGGCAACAGATCCCAGCTCACAGGCTGGTTACTTGTAGAGGCATTGTCACACCTTTCTCTGACCCCCTCCCCTGTCACAGCTGCAGCTGTGTGTGTGTCTATGGTGTCTATGCAAGCAGAAATATCAGAGTTCACTCCCTCCTCCCTTACATCATTCATAGATAACACATTAACATTGTCCGGAGGCATGTCAGTACGGACTGAAGGTTCAGCCCTTGGTTGGGGCCCAAACTGGGAGGTTATCTGCCCCAAATCTGTCCCAAGTAGCACGTTTGCAGGGATCCGATCAGTTACCCCCACCTCCCTCACCCCCCGCCCTGCGCCCCAGTCCACATAAATGTCAGCAACAGGCAGCGCCGGGTCAGTGCCTCCAATCCCGGAGACAGCGAGGGTTTTTCCAGGGATCAAGTCTTGGGGGGACACCATCTCAGGCCGCACCAGAGTCACCTCCGAGGCGCTGTCTCGCAGTCCTATGGTCACAGACCGGCCGACGGTGACAGGTTGGAAGCTGTCCAGGGACCTACCACCACCCCCACCCACACAATACACCTTGGGCGGCCCTTGGGACGGGGACGGATCCGGGGCCTTGGGACGCTGAGGGCACATGGCCTTGAAGTGTCCAGGTAGGTTGCACTGGTGGCACCGTCTTGGTTCCGCCACGGGCCTGGAGAGGGGAGTTGAGGGGGACACCCCCTGCAGTCTAGGGGCAGGTGGGGCAGTCGCAGAATTCATCTTACCCCCTCTCCAGGTGCTGCTGGTGGCCGCTCTCCTGGCCTCAGGGGCCCGGTTGTTGGTGTAGTCATCGGCAAGGGCAGCTGTAGCCGTGGACCCCTTTGGCTTCTGGTCTCGGATGAACTGGCGGAGATCCTCAGGGCAGTTCCACAAGAGTTGCTCCGTGATGAACAAGTCCAGGATCTCCGGTCCGGTGGAAAGCTGCAGGCCTTGGGTCCAGTGGTCGGCAGCTCGGGCAAGTGCCCGCCGGTGGTCAGCCCAGGAGTCCTTTGGTCCCTTCTGTAGGCTCCGGAACTTCTTGCGGTAGGACTCTGGAGTGAGGTTGTACTGTTGGATCAGGGCCCGCTTGATGGTGTCGTAGCCCTGATCTGCCTCAGCAGGCAAGTCACCAAGGATATCCAGGGCCTTACCCCTTAAACGGGGGGTCAGGTATTTGGCCCACTGGTCCTTGTCCAGATGGTGCTGCAAGCAAGTCCGTTCAAAAGCAGTCAAGAAAGAGTCCAAGTCTCCATCCTTCTCCAGCACTGGGAAGTCCTCAACACGGACCTTTGGAAGTTTGGTGTCTCGAAGGTCACGTGTGGCTGATGAGGGCCGGAGCTGAGCTAGCTGCAGCTGGTAGTCACGGTCTGCCTGTCGCTCTCGCTCTCGCTCTTCACGCGCTGCCTGCCGCTCTCGCTCCGCAGCCTCACGCTCTGCGTGCCGCTCCGCAGCCTCAGCGTCACGCGCTGCCTGCCGCTCTGCCCTGCGCTCTGCCAGGAGTTCCTTGTAGCCCTTCTGGTCTCCAGCCTGGAGAAGGGCCATAGCCATTTGAAGAAGGCTATCCGAGCCTCCCAGGCTCGGTGGAATGGCACGTGGTGATCTGCGGCACGCTGCAGAGCTAGGCGATTCACTGTCCCTTTCAGAGCAGAGGGCTGGCATCTGGCTCGTTGAGGACCCTTGGGTGAGCTGCTCCTCATCTTGTCCAGCAGTGCCAGGTTGTGCAATGTCCTCGGCAGAATGGTTTTCTGGCGTCGAGCTCCTGGAGGACTCGTGGGCAACCTCCTCATTGCTGTCCACAGCACCGTCCTCCCTCTCTTCGGCTCCTGCCTTAGCATTGGCCAGTTGCATAGCTCTGCTCCTGGTGCCATCAGCCATTCTTGCAGACTTTTGGTCACTGACACAGAACTGACACCTGATGCCTCCACACACCTTACAGTATCTGCACTCTGACACTCTAGTGTTGAGCTAGTCTGAAGACCCCAGCAGCCACAGCTGCTGCAGGCAGTCTTTAGTGTCTGGGAGTATGGGTCTCACACTCACACACACTATTATCTCGATCCCACCGCTATGCCACCAATATGTCACAAACCACCGGGGGGGTCACTCAGAAATCCCCCGCGCTGGCTACCAGTACGTCACAATCGGGGGGTAACAAGTGGGGGTCACCCCTCCTTTATACCTCCCGACCGACAGACAGAGCACGTGACGCGCTCTCTAGCGCCCCTCTTATAGTCAGGCCAATTATGGAATTGCCCGACCATAAGCAAGGAGGCCGCTATACTACTTATGCCGATTATTGAAGGGTCCCCGGTGAGAGTAAGGTATATATTCCCCCGACCTCCGCGGGCGGAATATATAAAATCTCCCCGAATCTCACTGGCCTCCCCACAATAATCCTTGGCACAATTCGCTGCCACCAACCGATTTACGGTAACTATTAGCCGAACACACAGACGTGGGATTCAAGATCGAGATAACAGAACAGCCCAAGATTAATTATATAATTTAATCAGCCTAAAGCACACTAGAAACTACAATATATACAATAGGGAATCTACAGAATATACATATGTCAGAGTACAGTTACAATCAAAGCATGGGTTACAAACAGGCATACACAGTTCCAGCAGTTACCTTGTTGCGTCTGGCCACAGGGGGGCGCTGTAGACCAGGTTTCCAGGAACTCCCTCACAGGTCTTTCCCAACCAGGCCCCCGAGCAGAAGAACCCTGGAAAATGGCCGAAGTAGGGTTATCAACCTGGGCAATCCAGGTCCCCTCCTACCTTAGTGACCTCACAGGGAGCACTGCTCCACCCCTGGCTGGAGTTATGGACAAAATCCACAACATGGAATATGGGCCATAACTTTGCCTGGGAGCGTCGTAGGCGGACGCCAATGCTCTCATTGTGACAGTTATGAATTTAGCTACAGAACGAGGGGACTCATGACCTGTCTGCCAGTTCCCCATTGGCTGATATCACGCCTGGGGCATTTCCCAATGTCCTGCTCCCATAAAAAGGGTGTGCCGGCATCGTCCGCATGCAGAGACACCATTTTTATGGTTGCCATATTTATCGGAAATATGGCTTGCGAGATATGAACCATTTTTTACTGGAGTCGTTCTGTCTGGCTATTTCCATAGCCTTGCTAACTAGCTAGTAGCCCCCACTACAGGGTCACGGCAGGGAGTCATCCTGTGTCCATTGTCCCTAAGCCACCTAATTTCCATATCACAGGACATGGCCATGGGATTTGTTGCTAAACCAGTTGTGTGAAGGAAAGGGGGGGTGACACCAGGAGAGGGCTTCCTGACATACTTGAATATCATGATTTATCGTCATATCTCCGGATTTACCTCACAGAGACCATTTCTAAACAATGTGAAGTCCATAATTCTACAGTTAGATTAATCACAAGTGAAAAACATTGAACAAAGCTCTCATTCTTACTAGAAATGGATTTCCCAACAAATACACCCCATGTAATACCGCATTTTACGGATTATAAGACGCACTTTTTCCTCCAAAACTGGGGGTAAAATGGTGGCGTGTCTTACAATCTGGATATCTCTTACCAAGGGTGGCGGAGTGGGGGTCATAGGAGGAAGGGTCAGCGATACTGATTGCTCGGAGGAGCAGTGGAGCGTCTCAGGATGGGGTGTCTCGTGGGCGGGTGCACTGATCTGATTGATTCGCCCACCGTTGACAAGATGGACTTCAAGAAAATGGCCACAGAGTCCTATCTGCGCAAGTGCCACGTCTGCCGCCATTTTCTTGAAGTTCATCTTGTCAACCGTGGGCGATTCAATGGAGCCCGCAGTCAAATCAATCACACCCGCTCCTATGACCCTCCTGAGTCGCTGAACTACAGTGACACTCCTGCAGCCTGCCGGCAGGTCAATGGTGCTCACTGCCGCTGCGACACCCCTGCAGCCCGCCAGCCGATCAATGGCGCCCACTGCTGCTACATCCCCGAACCCGCAGTATCGCTGACCCTCCTGAGCCACAACCCTCCATCCTCTGAACCCGCAGTATCGCTGACACTCCTGAGCCACAACCCTCCATCCTCTGAACCCGCAGTATCGCTGACCCTCCTGAGCCACAACA
This sequence comes from Anomaloglossus baeobatrachus, assembly GCF_048569485.1. Taxonomy (NCBI): domain Eukaryota; kingdom Metazoa; phylum Chordata; class Amphibia; order Anura; family Aromobatidae; genus Anomaloglossus; species Anomaloglossus baeobatrachus. The sequence continues at coordinate 12,132,861 of NC_134356.1, read as the reverse complement.
CCCCATTTTCTGAGCTCGCAGCATCGCTGCCCCTGGCTCCTGTGACCTTCCTGAGCCGATCCACCACCGCTGCTTCCCCCTGGTGCGCACTAGGATTAAGATGCACTAGGATTATGACACTTATCCTCATATTACCATTAAAGATTATTTTTTTTCCTATTTTCTCCCCTAAATTTTGGGGTGCGTCTTATAAAACGAAAAATGCGGTAAACTAGTTGCCGCCTTTGGACTGATTCCAACTTCCCAATATCCTTTTTAAAATGTTGAGTCCAAAACTGGATCCCATATTCTAGATGTGGCCTTACAAGTGATTTATAGAGGGGTAACAATACGCTGGGGTCCGGGGATTTTCTTTTTATACACCCTAAAATATTGTTTGGCTTTTGCGTCTGCTACCTGACATTGGTTGCTGACTGGATTCACCTTTTTTTACATTGTCACCAATGACAAGTTTGGTATTGTTATAACCGTACCGACCGGAAGAATCATATTGTAGGGTCACTTTTGGAGCACAATAAATTTTGGAAAAGCAAAACCCAAAAACAACAGTAGAATTTTACTTTTTTTTCTCCTTTTCACGGCAGTTGGATTTTGTGTCTCCTTTTCACGGCAGTTGGATTTTGTGTCTCCTTTTCACGGCAGTTGGATTTTGTGTCTCCTTTTCACGGCAGTTGGATTTTGTGTCTCCTTTTCACGGCAGTTGGATTTTGTTTCTCCTTTCCACGGCAGTTGGATTTTGTTTCTCCTTTTCACGGCAGTTGGATTTTGTTTCTCCTTTTCACGGCAGTTGGATTTTGTTTCTCCTTTTCCAGTACATTATTTGGTAAAGTGAACAGCGTCTGACAAAAATAAAAACTTCTCCCTAAAAAACAACAAAATAAGCCCTCATATGGTCATTATGTTGACGAAGTTCTGTGGTGATGGTGGACTTTACACGGCTGCGTTGCTATGAGCGACGAGGCCTGTGACGTGGCAACGACAGTGAGAGTCCTGTTCGGCCGCCTTCTTGTATATTATACCTTATGAAGAAAAATAATACTCACTCTGCCCTTCCTCAACACTTTCCCGCCTAAACCTGACAGGAGCTATACAAGAATTGAACATCATATTTGGACTATAGCGCGACCTGCCCTGAACAATCATGGCGCCTAAAGTGCATCATGTGAGGAACCAGCCATTACCAATCAAATTGTTTATTCAAATTCACGTGATGGCAACTAGACACGCCCCTTAGCAACAAAACTCCGAACACTCAGCGCGGCCGCCATTTTCTTGTAGACCGTTTCACTTTCCTGTTTCTGCGGCTGTAAAGCGTCTTGGAGGCAGCGAAGATAATGAAACCGGAGATAAACAGCGCTGACGAGGCCGGAAGTGACGCCAGACACACGTCTCAGGGATGATCCGGGACACAAGTGCCGGGGTCTCTGTCACCTGGATCCGGGGAGCGGGAAAACGTGAGCGCCCCCTGCTGGATAGAGGGAGCGCTGTCACAGCTGAAAGCACGGCCCAGAGCCTGGGGAGGAGGGTGAGAGCGGAGCAACGGGAGCCTGTGAAAAGGGTGAGAGCGGAGCAACGGGAGCCTGGGGAGGAGGGTGAGAGCGGAGCAACGGGAGCCTGGGGAAGAGGGTGAGAGCAGAGCAACGGGAGCCTGGGGAGGAGGGTGAGAGCGGAGCAACGTGAACCCGGGGAGGAGGGTGAGAGCAGAGCAACGGGAGCCTGGGGAGGAGGGTGAGAGCGGAGCAACGTGAACCCGAGGAGGAGGGGGAGAGCGGAGCAACGTGAACCCGAGGAGGAGGGGGAGAGCGGAGCAACGGGAACCCGGGGAGGAGGGTGAGAGCGGAGCAACGGGAACCCGGGGAGGAGGGTGAGAGCGGAGCAACGGGAACCCGGGGAGGAGGGTGAGAGCGGAGCAACGGGAACCCGGGGAGGAGGGTGAGAGCGGAGCAACGGGAACCCGGGGAGGAGGGTGAGAGCGGAGCAACGGGAACCCGGGGAGGAGGGTGAGAGCGGAGCAACGGGAACCCGGGGAGGAGGGTGAGAGCGGAGCAACGGGAACCCGGGGAGGAGGGTGAGAGCGGAGCAACGGGAACCCGGGGAGGAGGGTGAGAGCGGAGCAACGGGAACCCGGGGAGGAGGGTGAGAGCGGAGCAACGGGAACCCGGGGAGGAGGGTGAGAGCGGAGCAACGGGAACCCGGGGAGGAGGGTGAGAGCGGAGCAACGGGAACCCGGGGAGGAGGGTGTGTGCGGCGCAACGGGGCCCCGGGGAGGAGGGTGAGTGCGGCGCAACGGGGCCTGTGATATCTGCCAGTAATAGCTGCTATACTGTGCCCCTGATGCCGACCTGTGCCCTATTTCCCCCACACTGCACTGGTGCTGTGCCGCTCCCCCTTACCACTGACACTACAGCTGTGCTCTGGTTGCTGCAGGTCGGTCATCGGTGGGCGCCTGAGTCTGGAAGATGAGGCGACTGAACCGCAAGAGGACGCTGACCCTGGTGAAGGAGCTCGATGCTTTCCCGAAAGTGCCCGACAGCTACGTAGAAACGTCAGCAAGTAGGGGGACGGGTACGTGAGCGACTCTGATCTTCTGGAGGCCTCTAGAGTTATACAGGGCCAGTCCCGAGGAGCGGCTGATTCCTGTCACCTGTGGTGTTGTGTCGGGGTTTCTACACTTTGTCATTGTACCTCACCCCCCTCTCTTCCCAGTGTCTCTCCTGGCGTTCTCCGTCATGGCCGTCCTCACAGTCCTGGAGTTCCTTGTGTATCGCGACACGTGGATGAGATACGACTACGAGGTGGACAAAGACTTCACCAGGTGGTTACCGGTCCTCATGGTGTAATTACGCGGATCCGACACCGGGGGCAGCAGAACACAGGAGATGTCACCGGAGGGGTCTCCTGTGTGCCGCTGTCTATACTGATCCTCATGGTGTAATTACGCTGATCTGACACCGGGGGCAGCAGAACACAGGAGATGTCACCGGAGGGGTCTCCTGTGTGCCGCTGTCTATACTGATCCTCATGGTGTAATTACGCTGATCTGACACCGGGGGCAGCAGAGTGCAGGGAAGGGTCTCCTGTGTGTGCCGCTGTCTACACTGATCCACCATAACAGTAAAAGCACCGACCGGTGACAATGGCGCTCGATATAACCTCAGCAGTGGTCAGTCAGCTCTTGCAGTTGATGTTTTGGGGGCAGAGTAAGGGTCCGAGTGACAAGGGTCAACTCACGATGAGTAGATGATTGGGTCAGAGGATCCCATCATATCGGGTGGGGTGTTCCCGGTGTACGGCGGGTCCAGGGTATGGAGACTCTACAGGCCCCAACACTCATCGGCCGGACATGTACCCATATATGTATGTGGCGGGAGTCGAGGAGCTTTTCCTAATTTTTTTTTATTTTCTCCTTTCCAGTAAGTTGCGGCTGAACATCGACATCACGGTGGCCATGAGGTGTCAGTGTAAGTTTTCCCTGGGCCTGCGGGTGGCGTCGTGGCTGCTCCTCCCTCCGCTGCTTCTCATATATTCTCCCCCTTCAGATGTCGGCGCCGATGTCCTGGATCTGGCGGAGACCATGGTGACGTCCGCGGAAGGACTGGTTTACGAGCCGGTGAGCGGAACGCACATCTAACTATGTGTGGGGGCACCGCAGGGCGACCGGAGATGGAGGTTTATTTTCCAGCCCCCGACTGTCGCCTCAATATTACTGGGGTGTCTGATACACTACAATTCAAAAGTTTGGGGGTCACTTAGATATTTCCTTATTTATTTATTTTTTCTTCAATGAAGCCAACATTAAATTACCCAGAAATCCCCTCTGTACATTGTCATGTGGTAATGACTCTTCTCGCTGCAAACGTCTGGTATTTAATGCAATATCTACATAGGTGTATAGAGGCCCATTTAACAACCACCGCTCCAGTGTTCTCATGGTGCATTGTGTTTGCTGTGTTAGAAGGCTATTGGATGTTTAGAAATCCCTTGAAAACCCTTGTGCAAGTATGTTAGCACAGCTGAAAACCGTTTTGCTGATTAGAGAAGCTATAAAACTGACCTTCCTTTGAGCCAGTTGAGAATCTGGAGCATTACATTTGTTGGTTCCATTAAACTCTCAAAATGTCCAGAAAAAGGGAACTTTCATGTGAAACTCGACAGTCTATTCTTGTTCTTAGAAATGAAGGATATTCCATGCGAGAAATTGCCAAGAAACTGAAGATTTCCTACCACGGTGTGTACTACTCCCTTCAGAGGAGAGCACAAACAGGCTGTAACCAGAGTAGAGAGAAGTGGAGGCCGCGCTGCACAACTGAGCAACAAGACAAGGACATTAGAGGCTCTAGTGTGAGAAATCCACACCTCACAGGTCCTCAACTGGCCGCTTCATTACATAGCACCCGCAAAACACCAGTGTCACCGTCTACAAGAGGTGACTCCGGGATGCCGGCCTTCAGGGCAGAGGGGCAAAGAAAAAGCCATATCTGAGACTGGCTAATAAAAGTAAAAGGTTAATATGGGCAAAATAACACAGACATTGGACAGATGAAGATTGGAAAGAAGTGTTATGGACAGATGAATCGAAGTCTGAGGTGTTTGGATCACACAGAAGAACATTTGTGAGACGTAGAACTACTGAAAAGATGCTGGAAGACTGCCTGACGCCTTCTGTCAAGCATGGTGGAGGTAATGTGATGGTCTGGGGTTGCTTTGGTGCTGGTAAAGTGGGAGATTTGTAAAAGGGATTTTGAATAAGGAAGGCTATCACTCCATATTACAACGCCATGCCATACCCTGTGGACAGTGCTTGATTGGAGCCAATTATATCCTACAACAGGACAATGACCCAAAGCCACCTCCAAATTATGCATGAACTATTTAGGGAAGAAGGCGGCAGCTGGTATCTATCTGTAATGGAGCGGCCCAGTCACCAGACCTCAACCCTATAGAGCTGTAGTGGGAGCAGCAAAAAGTGTTCATAAAGACAATCCAACTTGTGGGGGGAAGCATTGGGGGGGGATATCTCCAGATTATCCCCGCAAATTAACACCTAGAATGCCAAAGGTCTGCAAAGCTGGAATTGTGCAAAGAAGCGATCTGTGACGAAAGCCAAGTGTGAAGAGAAATTATTATTTCACGTAACAATCCTTATTTCTCCCCTCGTCACTGTCCGGACGATCTTCTCTATTCATTATATAACTCATCTGATAAATACAAGTAGGATTATTCATGGAAAAGACAATTGTCCGGGTGACCCCAAACTTTTGAGCTGTAGTGTATGTGTTTGCCCCTATGATCGGCGGCAGCAGAGGACGGCAGCGCTGCCTCAATCATGTATGCACACGTCGTCCTGACCGTGTCTTGTGTCTTGCAGGTGGTATTCGAGTTGTCTCCTGTGCAGCGGCAGTGGCAGAGGTGAGGTACAGGGGTTCGGGGGGGGGGCGGCGTCCGCCATGTTGGGTGTCGTGAACGTTTCTTTGTGTTCAGGATGCTGCAGCAGATTCAGAACAGACTCCAGGAGGAGGCGTCGCTGCAGGACCTCCTTTTCAAGAGCGCCATGAGGAGCTCGGTCACCGCCCTGCCCCCCAGGTGAGACGGCACGGGCGCCCTCAGGCTCTGCCCCTCGTGGGTCTGGACTTTTTAGCTATCGTTTTGCTGCACTGTATGGCATTTTACACTGGGAGTAGATATGGCGGCGTTATGTGGGAGCATTACAGTATTGCTACATAACGACTGCAGCGTCTCCTCTGCTTCTTAGGGAAGATTCCCCGTCTGAGCCGCCCAGCGCCTGCCGGATCCACGGGCACCTCGATATCAATAAAGTGGCCGGAAACTTCCACATCACTGTGGGCAAGTATGTTATTCTGTAACGAGTGAGGGATCCACGAGGGATCGGTCACAGATCATGTACATGTGCGGCCGGGCCCTGAGCTCCCCTGTGTGCCTGGACCTTAATTACCCATAATGCATCATAATCCAGAGCTGCACTCACTATTCAGCTGTGTACATACATTAATTACATATCCTGTACTGATCCTGAGTTACCTCCCGTATTTATACTCCAGAGCTGCACTCACTATTCTGCTGGTGCAGTCACTGTGTACATACATTACATTACTGATCCTGAGTTACCTCCTGTATTATACTCCAGAGCTGTACTCACTATTCTGCTGGTGCAGTCACTGTATACATACATTACATTACTGATCCTGAGTTACCTCCTGTATTATACTCCAGAGCTGCACTCACTATTCTGCTGGTGCAGTCACTGTGTACATACATTACATTACTGATCCTGAGTTACCTCCTGTATTATACTCCAGAGCTGCACTCACTATTCTGCTGGTGCAGTCACTGTATACATACATTACATTACTGATCCTGAGTTACCTCCTGTATTATACTCCAGAGCTGCACTCACTATTCTGCTGGTGCAGTCACTGTGTACATACATTACATTACTGATCCTGAGTTACCTCCTGTATTATACTCCAGAGCTGCACTCACTATTCTGCTGGTGCAGTCACTGTGTGTTACATCCTGTATACTCCAGAGCTGCACTCACTATTCTGCTGTGTACGTATATTATGAATGTGTTGATTCATTACATACTGTACTTTGCTTACCGTGTAGAGCTATCCCACACCCCAGGGGTCACGCACATTTGGCCGCCCTCGTGAGCCACGACAGTGAGTATATTATTAAAGCAAACGCTTCTTTAGAAATCCTGCAGAATTTCGAGTTCAGCTCTTGCTGTCGGCCGCCTGTTGTCGGATTATCAGAATTCGCAGGTTTTTCTTCTCCTTTAGGTTATAATTTCTCTCATCGCATCGATCACTTGTCCTTTGGGGAAGTTCTGCCAGGAATCATCAACCCCTTGGATGGAACGGAAAAAATAGCAGACGAAAGTAAGTGCACCCCATTTTCCAGTCTTTGTATACAGCTGCTATGCACTTATGTAGTATGCAACGTACGGGAGATTAGTGATTAACTCTTCATCTCCCGGCGAGGCGTCGTCCCCCGGACGCCCGGTGACCTCTCTCCTCTCTTTCGCAGGTAACCAGATGTACCAGTATTTCATCACTATCGTCCCGACCAAACTGAACACGCACAAGGTCCACGGGGACACGCACCAGTTCTCGGTGACAGAGCGGGTGAGAGCAATTGCTGATGACATCACAGCTTGTAATAAACCCTCCACTCACTGCCTACATTGTGCCGCTATAGGAGCGCGTGATAAACCACGCCACCGGCAGCCACGGAGTGTCGGGGATATTTATGAAGTATGACATCAGCTCGTTAATGGTGACCGTGACGGAGGACCACATGCCCCTGTGGAAGTTTCTCATCCGTCTCTGCGGTATTATTGGGGGTATATTCACCACCACTGGTGCGTCCTTAGGCACTGCCGGGGGGGGCTGGGTTTGCACTTTATTTTTTTTTATTGGTTGTGTTTTCTTCTCAGGGATGATCCACGGACTGGCCGAGTTTTTTGTGGATGTAGTTTGCTGCCGTTTCAAGCTTGGAGTTTACAGACCTCATGAGGTGAGTGTCATCTGCGACACGGACACTCCATTCACAACATGGGACTTAGAGGTGGGGGGGCTGCAATGCGATCTACTGCGGCCTCCTCCCCACTCACAGCATGCCGGCTGTCACTGTAATGTGAACCTTCCTCCTCCCCACTCACAGCATGCCGGCTGTCACTGTAATGTGGACCCTCCTCTTCCCACTCACAGCATGCCGGCTGTCACTGTAATGTGAACCTTCCTCTTCCCCACTCACAGCATGCCGGCTGTCACTGTAATGTGGTCCCTCCTCCTCCCCACTCACAGCATGCCGGCTGTCACTGTAATGTGGTCCCTCCTCTTCCCCACTCACAGCATGCCGGCTGTCACTGTAATGTGATCCCTCCTCCTCCCCACTCACAGCATGCCGGCTGTCACTGTAATGTGGACCCTCCTCTTCCCACTCACAGCATGCCGGCTGTCACTGTAATGTGAACCTTCCTCTTCCCCACTCACAGCATGCCGGCTGTCACTGTAATGTGGTCCCTCCTCCTCCCCACTCACAGCATGCCGGCTGTCACTGTAATGTGGACCCTCCTCTTCCCACTCACAGCATGCCGGCTGTCACTGTAATGTGATCCTCCTCCTCCCCACTCACAGCATGCCGGCTGTCACTGTAATGTGAACCTTCCTCTTCCCACTCACAGCATGCCGGCTGTCACTGTAATGTGGTCCTTCCTCCTCCCCACTCACAGCATGCCGGCTGTCACTGTAATGTGATCCTCCTCCTCCCCACTCACAGCATGCCGGCTGTCACTGTAATGTGATCCTCCTCCTCCCCACTCACAGCATGCCGGCTGTCACTGTAATGTGGTCCCTCCTCCTCCCCACTCACAGCATGCCGGCTGTCACTGTAATGTGGACCCTCCTCTTCCCACTCACAGCATGCCGGCTGTCACTGTAATGTGATCCTCCTCCTCCCCACTCACAGCATGCCGGCTGTCACTGTAATGTGAACCTTCCTCTTCCCACTCACAGCATGCCGGCTGTCACTGTAATGTGGTCCTTCCTCCTCCCCACTCACAGCATGCCGGCTGTCACTGTAATGTGATCCTCCTCCTCCCCACTCACAGCATGCCGGCTGTCACTGTAATGTGGTCCCTCCTCTTCCCCACTCACAGCATGCCGGCTGTCACTGTAATGTGGACCCTCCTCTTCCCACTCACAGCATGCCGGCTGTCACTGTAATGTGGACCCTCCTCTTCCCACTCACAGCATGCCGGCTGTCACTGTAATGTGGTCCCTCCTCTTCCCACTCACAGCATGCCGGCTGTCACTGTAATGTGATCCCTCCTCATCCCCACTCACAGCATGCCGGCTGTCACTGTAATGTGATCCCTCCTCCCCACTCACAGCATGCCGGCTGTCACTGTAATGTGATCCCTCCTCCTCCCCACTCACAGCATGCCGGCTGTCACTGTAATGTGGTCCTTCCTCCTCCCCACTCACAGCATGCCGGCTGTCTCTGTAATGTGATCCTTCTCTTCCCCACTCACAGCATGCCGGCTGTCACTGTAATGTGGTCCCTCCTCCCCACTCACAGCATGCCGGCTGTCACTGTAATGTGAACCTTCCTCTCCCCACTCACAGCATGCCGGCTGTCACTGTAATGTGAACCTTCCTCTCCCCACTCACAGCATGCCGGCTGTCACTGTAATGTGGTCCCTCCTCCCCACTCACAGCATGCTGGCTGTCACTGTAATGTGAACCTTCCTCTCCCCACTCACAGCATGCCGGCTGTCACTGTAATGTGATCCCTCCTCCCCACTCACAGCATGCCGGCTGTCACTGTAATGTGAACCTTCCTCTCCCCACTCACAGCATGCCGGCTGTCACTGTAATGTGAACCTTCCTCTCCCCACTCACAGCATGCCGGCTGTCACTGTAATGTGAACCTTCCTCTCCCCACTCACAGCATGCCGGCTGTCACTGTAATGTGGTCCCTCCTCCCCACTCACAGCATGCTGGCTGTCACTGTAATGTGAACCTTCCTCTCCCCACTCACAGCATGCCATCTGTCACTGTAATGTGGACCCTCCTCCTCCCCACTCACAGCATGCCGGCTGTCACTGTAATGTGATCCCTCCTCCCCACTCACAGCATGCCGGCTGTCACTGTAATGTGATCCCTCCTCCCCACTCACGGCATGCCGGCTGTCACTGTAATGTGGACCCTCCTCTTCCCACTCACAGCATGCCGGCTGTCACTGTAATGTGGTCCCTCCTCCCCACTCACAGCATGCCGGCTGTCTCTGTAATGTGGTCCCTCCTCCCCACTCACAGCATGCCGGCTGTCACTGTAATGTGGACCCTCCTCTCCCCACTCACAGCATGCCGTCTGTCACTGTAATGTGATCCTCCTCATCCCCACTCACAGCATGCCGGCTGTCACTGTAATGTGATCCTCCTCATCCCCACTCACAGCATGCCGGCTGTCACTGTAATGTGGTTCCTCCTCCCCACTCACAGCATGCCGGCTGTCACTGTAATGTGGTTCCTCCTCCCCACTCACAGCATGCCGGCTGTCACTGTAATGTGCACCCTCATCCCCACTTACAGCATGCCGGCTGTCTCTGTAATGTCATCCTCTTCCTCCCCTCTCACAGTATGCCGGCTGTCCCTGTAATGTTATCCCACTCCTCCCCTCACAGCATGCCACTTTGCCTACACGTGGCCGATCGGTGGTCATTTGATCTGCGATTGATACGTTTAAAGCGGGCACACAGGGGATGTTCCCCCCTTTCCTCACCTATCCTCCCCTCCCATGCCCTGACACTGAGGGAGAGATTCTGCAGCAGCATCCCCCCCTTATCCCCTCACAGAAAGAACAATCTGCAGCTAAATGAGCCTTCCATCCACATTGCTGCTTCTTTCAATGGTAACACTAGATGGCGCCACAGCGATATAATCGTCAGGATTAATCCCCAACATCTGGCTCCAACTACAACTCCCAGCAAGTCCTGACAGGTTACATAGTGCCGAGTCTGCTCATCCAGGTTATGAACACCGCTGCTGGGGAGAAATCGAATACTCAGAAATGGTGATTTCTATTTATTTATTTTTTTTACAGGAGAATCACGTCCAGAACCTCCTCTCCTCCAATCACAGTGCAGAGACCCCCGCTCCGGACCCTCTATGATCAGAATAAACCTATCTTCCGCTGTTTTACACATCCGGCTCTGTTGTTTGCTTATTCAGGGATACTCCGTACATTTCCTTGTATGAAGATGGTTGTCCTGGGTGTCATTACACACGATAGATGGACATTTGTGCTGTTCAGGAGCTTGGAAAAGCTGGGTGTTGATAGAAACCCTTGTGTGCTTGACATGGCCCATGTAACAACAGTAAGGGCCGGTCTCCTCATTAAAGATGTGTGATGTTGCTTCTGTGCACTAGATGGCGCTGTTCACCTCCGAAAGCCTCAAGTATACTGACTATAATAACCGTAATATACATGTCCTCTGCAACACTGTACTGCATAGTGTCATCACATGCCGAGCTACGGAGGGACGCTCTCGCCCCCCACTGTGGCCGCAAAACCCCCCCCCCCCGTGGCTGCATCCCCCCCCACTGTGGCCGCGCTCCCTCTCCCACTGTGGATGCAGCGTAACTTACATAATACTCTGCAGAGAGGAGAAGGGGGATTTAAGAGGGGTTCCTCCTATAGACAGCACCTCACAAGGCTCCTGCAGTAAGCTGATCACAGCAGGTCCATCTACATGGATCGCCACGATCAGCTGCAACCCATGGTGGGCAAGTGTTTGATTTGCAGTGCCACCACAGGCCAAGTTCAGGATTACACTGATTTCACAAGTAGATGTGTATCTCTGTATACAGGGAGCTCCCCCTAGTGGTGGCTGCAGACAGGACCTTATCATGTATCTCTGTATACAGGGAGCTCCCCCTAGTGGTGGCTTCAGACAGGATCTTATCATGTATCTCTGTATACAGGGAGCTCCCCCTAGTGGTGGCTGCAGACAGGATCATATCATGTATCTCTGTATACAGGGAGCTCCCCCTAGTGGTGGCTGCAGACAGGATCTTATCATGTATCTCTGTATACAGGGAGCTCCCCCTAGTGGTGGCTGCAGACAGGATCATATCATGTATCTCTGTATACAGGGAGCTCCCCCTAGTGGTGGCTTCAGACAGGATCTTATCATGTATCTCTGTATACAGGGAGCTCCCCCTAGTGGTGGCTGCAGACAGGATCTTATCATGTATCTCTGTATACAGGGAGCTCCCCCTAGTGGTGGCTGCAGACAGGACCTTATCATGTATCTATGTATACAGGGAGCTCCCCCTAGTGATGGCTGCAGACAGGATCATATCATGTATCTCTGTATACAGGAAGCTCCCCCTAGTGGTGACTGCAGACAGGATCTTATCATGTGTCTCTGTATATAGGGAGCTCCCCCTAGTGGTGGCTGCAGACAGGATCTTATCATGTGTCTCTGTATACAGGGAGCTCCCCCTAGTGGTGGCTGCAGACAGGATCTTATCATGTATCTCTGTATACAGGGAGCTCCCCCTAGTGGTGGCTGCAGACAGGATCTTATCATGTATCTCTGTATACAGGGAGCTCCCCCTAGTGGTGGCTGCAGACAGGATCTTATCATGTATCTCTGTATACAGGGAGCTCCCCCTAGTGGTGGCTGCAGACAGGATCTTATCATGTATCTCTGTATACAGGGAGCTCCCCCTAGTGGTGGCTGCAGACAGGATCTTATCATGTATCTCTGTATACAGGGAGCTCCCCCTAGTGGTGGCTGCAGACAGGATCTTATGTCTCTGTATACAGGGAGCTTCTCCTAGTGGTGGCTGCAGACAGGATCTTATCATGTATCTCTATACAGGGAGCTCCCCCTAGTGGTGGCTGCAGACAGGATCTTATCATGTATCTCTGTATACAGGGAGCTCCCCCTAGTGGTGGCTGCAGACAGGATCATATCATGTATCTCTGTATACAGGGAGCTCCCCCTAGTGGTGGCTGCAGACAGGATCTTATCATGTATCTCTGTATACAGGGAGCTCCCCCTAGTGGTGACTGCAGACAGGATCTTATCATGTATCTCTGTATACAGGGAGCTCCCCCTAGTGGTGGCTGCAGACAGGATCTTATCATGTATCTCTGTATACAGGGAGCTCCCTCTAGTGGTGGCTGCAGACAGGATCATATCATGTATCTCTGTATACAGGGAGCTCCCCCTAGTGGTGGCTGCAGACAGGATCTTATCATGTATCTCTGTATACAGGGAGCTCCCCCTAGTGTTGGCTGCAGACAGGATCTTATCATGTATCTCTGTGTACAGGGAGCTCCCCCTAGTGGTGGCTGCAGACAGGATCTTATCATGTATCTCTGTATACAGGGAGCTCCCCCTAGTGGTGGCTGCAGACAGGATCTTATCATGTATCTCTGTATACAGGGAGCTCCCCCTAGTGGTGGCTGCAGACAGGATCTTATCATGTATCTCTGTATACAGGGAGCTCCCCCTAGTGGTGACTGCAGACAGGATCTTATGTATCTGTTTTGTGCCGCACATTTGGAGCTTATGTTCCTGCATTTCTTGGTAAATGTTCAGTGGTGTACACAGAAGTGTTCAGAGATGAGCAATAGTCCAATTCCCTAATATTGCATAGCGTATAGGAATACAAGAGTACCCCCAAGACGCTTCTGACCTGTGAAGACCTGAACGCTCATAGATGTCTGCTGTAGTCCTGTGATATTACATGATGTTGGCAGCTGATCCTTGTAAGTTGTGTGCTGCTGTGGCCTCCGTGGATCGGACTCTTGTACTCCGAGCGTCCCACAGATGACTGATGTAATTGGTAAAAGTCTTCATCTTGGTCTGTGTCTTGTTGCCCCTTATCTCTGTACCGTATCGGCTATTATCCTGCTGGCATTAGGGTCCCCACCGTACTTAGCACTGTGTAATGTTTAGGTGGGTGGTATTCTGCCTCCCCTGATTGTCACATAGTGTGTCCTGGTTCCTCCTCTTCTCCAGGTGGGTGTAGCACGCACCGTCCACGTGATATGGTTAATCGGACAGACCGCCGTCCATTGTGGTGGGGTTGTGATGCTGACATGCCCGTTGTAGGCGCTTTCAGCCTCGTCCTGAATCTTCTTTCTCCTCCATCGATGTGACAATATTTAGATTATACTGATTGCTTTCTGTGCCCGTGTCTCATATTAGCCGGATCTGTGCCGGCTGCACCTCTATGAAGTCGTCAAGAACGATTTACGAGGGCATGAGTGGTTTATGGGCCTTTTTATACAACTTCTACATCTCGCCCATCGCTGCTCTACATCTCAGGGAGAGGCATCGGCAGTGCGCTATTAAAGGGGCACAACCACCCCACTCAAAGGTCTCCATCGACTCCACGGAGGCAGACATATTAGGTGACATTGGCCTGAATGACACGAGGCAGTGATGCCATCTCTGCCTGGTATGAGGCATAGGGTGACCGTAACAACTACTGCCGCGTGTTCCTGGAGTACAGCAGTGGTTGACAAAACCACGCCCCTTCCTGACGCTGTAACTCGCAGGCTTCCTGTTCAGCCGACCCCTACATGCACACTCACTAAAATGGAGCAAGAGCGTCCAATATCATGCACACAAAGCAGGTAGTCTGCGATGTGCAACAATATGCAATAAACTTACAGGCCGCCAGGGCATCTTAACTTGCTAAATTGGATTGTTACCCTTTAAGCAATCCCTACATATTTCCGTAGATTCGTGGCCCAATGCATCAAGCATTTTCTGCTGGAATATTGTTAAACTGTTTGGACTGTTGCACATTTTGCCGATTTGACACCAGTTGCACAAACTTTTCAAAAAGTTGGGGCGCTTTGAGCGAGGACGGGGTGCAGCAGAGCGCATCTGGGAAATTCATTGTAATCTATGCCACAAAAATGTAAATTGTAACACTACTGTACTCTAGTCAACGACTGGCGTACGGCGCCGGGCAACTGAAAGATGCGCTAAATTCTCGAGGCACGTCGTACTTCAGCGCACTGGTCATTAGGGACTGACGTGCAAAACGGATCGAGGCGACCGGCCGTGGTCGTGGAGTCTTCTGCTTATAGAGAGACGTGGCCCCTTTCTACGAGATGGTCAGTACGTAATCGGCAGCACATTCCATGTTTACACAGGGCGATGTGCTGCCGATGATGATTTTCATACCAGCATTGGGGGATTACCGGCATATTTACATAGGTCAAATATTGATTCTACGATTCTCGTTATCGGCAGCACATTGCCCTGTGTAAACATGGCGTGCACGCCGATACCGTACTGATTGCATTAGCGATCGCTCTGTCTCCATTATTGTGCATTCGGCTGAGTGACCAAGTGCCGAAAACCAGTGTAAATCCGTGAGACAATGACGTCTAGTTACGTAAGAGACGCCGGTGACGCTGCCCCTCGCCACGCTCGGCAGCACGTGCACTAGCTCAGCCTGTCTCCATTATTGTGCATTCGCTGTGTGACCAAGCACCGATTAACCAGTGTCAATCCGCGACACAATGATGTCCAGTTATGCAAGATGCCGGTGATGCTTCCCTCCCGCCATGCTCGGCAGCATATTGCCCTGTGTAAACAGGGAGTGTGTTGTGCTGCCGATACCGTGCTGATTGCACTAGCGATCGCTCGGTCTCCATTATTGTGCATTCGTCTGTGTGAACAAGCACCAATTAACCAGTGTAAATCCGTAACACAATGACGTCCAGTTATGTACCAGACGCCGGTGACGCTGCCCCTCGCCACGCTCGGCGGCACGTGCACTAGCTCAGCCTGTCTCCTTCGCACACACTTAGTGAGTGGCGCTCGCTGCGGTCGCTGTGTTTGGGTTTCTCAGTCTCGAGTGAGCACAGCAGATACTTGTGGATTTTTCCCTCTCTCCTTCATAACCACTTGTGGTACGTGGTCAGCAGCCGCCTCCACCTCAGAGACCCCGGGGGACGTGTGCAGGGACAGGGGAGCGGGGCCCTGTACACAGACATGTTTACCTTCTCTCCGCTTTATAATCTGCCGCCTGGTACCGGCTGCTAGATAGCGGAGCCGTGTATTTATTGGACCGGGACAAGCGTCCCTGTGCAGAAATGTGAAGGAGCTGCCCATAACGACAAAGAATACCCTCTCAGCTCTTATATCAGGTGTTACGGGGGTCCCTGTCCGGTGGCCACTTAACCCTACCAGACTCCCCCTTTATTACCAACATTCAGCCTGGTTACTATGGAGGCATTGTCTAGCAACCAGTGTGTCTATAGCAACCACTCTGACTCCTAACATTCCTCCTTGTTGTCACCAGGGATCCCTGAAACACAGTTCTGACTTAGCAGTAGGAAACTGCAGGCTGCGGCCTACCTGGCTACAAGGCTTAATAATGACAGTGACTCCTTAGCAACCAGCCTGTCAGATTAGCCACTGGGCATGCTACATAATCTGAACCGCCCATGGACCCTAAAAAGGAGCATTGGGTTCACCTAACTATGATACCTCTAGTGTGATGTTAAAGATGACAATGTTGCCTGGTTGCTATGGATATACTGCCATAGTGATAGCCCATAGCAATCAGTCTGTCAGATTATTGACTGAGCATGCTATATAATCTGACAGCCCCCCAGGGACCCTAAAACATAATATTTGACTATACCTCACTATACCTTTCGTGTGTTGATTAAAGATGACCATTTTTCCTGGTTGCTATGGATATACTGCCATAGTGATCGCCTATAGCAACCAGTCTGTCAGATTATTGACTCATTATTGACATGGGACCCAAAAAAGGTATATTGCCTAGTCCTCACTATTATACCTCTTGTGTGTTGGTTGAAGATGACCATTTTGCCTGGTTTCTATGGATATACTGCCGTAGCGATAGCCCGTAGCAACCAGTCTGTCAGAATATTGACTGGGCATGCTACATAATCTGACAGCCCCCCAGGGACCCTAAAAAGGAGCATTGGCTCCGCCTCACTATGATACCTATCGTTTGATGGTTTAAGATGATAATTTTGCATGGTTACTTTGGATATACTGCCTTAGTGATAGCCCATAGCAACCAGTCTGTCACACTCTTGTGTTGACATTATGATAAGTCAGACAGACTGGTTGCTATGGGCAGCATATCCATAGCAACCAGGCAAAATTGTCATCTTCAGCCATCACGCAAGAGATATTATGGTGGGCCGCAGCCTGCAGCTCCCATTGCTTGCCAATGCTCCCTTGCAGAGGTCCCTGATATTGACTATGGGGGCTGACGATCTGATAAATCAAACAGACCCCCTTTGTTATTATCCGAGACCCCTGAAGGGGAGAATCATTGACTAGCAATAAAGTTGGAGGCTATGGCCTTTCTGATGTAATGACTGGAGATAATAATTTTATCTGGTTACCATGGTTACACTGCCTAACAACCATAATAACCAGTCTGTCTCTGATTACTGAGATTCTTCCGTTAATGTTCTAACAGCCCTTACTGTCATTATCAAGAAAGTAGTGACTTAACGGTGGGCTACGGCCTCCATGATGCCTCACACTAGCTGGTTGAAGACCTTTCTGGTTGCTAAGAACACAGTGCCCATAGCAACCAGTCTGAATTATGTAAAACATCAGCTTAAAGGGGTATTCCTATGTCTAAGATCCTATCCCAATATGTAGTAGGTGTAATAATAATAGCAAATAGTTCAAATTAGAAATGTATAGTTCTACTGATATAACCATGTCTCTTACCTCATGTGCAGGGCATTGCAGCTTAGGTTACATGGTTACAACTGCGATTAACTAGCTGTCACTATATGAGTGGACGTAGCCATGGAAATCTAACTAACTGCCTCTATATGAGTGGACGTAGCCATGGAAACCAAACTGTCTCTATATAAGTGGACGTAGCCATGGAAACCAAACTAACTGTCTCTATATGAGTGGATGTAGCCATGGATACCTAACTGTCTCTATATAACTGGACGTAGCCATGGAAACCAAACTAACTGTCTCTATATGAGTGGACGTAGCCATGGATACCTAACTAACTGTCACTATATGAGTGGACGTAGCCATGGAAACCAAACTAACTATCTCTATATGAGTGGACATAGCCATGGATACCTAACTAACTGTCGCTATATAAGTGGACGTAGCCATGGAAACCAAACTAACTATCTCTATATGAGTGGACATAGCCATGGATACCTAACTAACTGTCACTATATGAGTGGACGTAGCCATGGATACCTAACTGTCTCTATATAAGTGGACGTAGCCATGGAAACCAAACTAACTGTCTCTATATGAGTGGACGTAGCCATGGATACCTAACTGTCTCTATATAAGTGGACGTAGCCATGGAAACCAAACTAACTATCTCTATATGAGTGGACGTAGCCATGGATACCTAACTAACTGTCACTATATGAGTGGACGTAGCCACGGATACCTAACTGTCACTATATGAGTGGACGTAGCCACGGATACCTAACTGTCTCTATATAAGTGGGCGTAGCCATGGAAACCAAACTAACTATCTCTATATGAGTGGACGTAGCCATGGATACCTAACTGTCACTATATGAGTGGACGTAGCCATGGATGCCTAACTAACTGTCACTATATGAGTGGACGTAGCCATGGATACCTAACTAACTGTCACTATATGAGTGGACGTAGCCATGGATACCTAACTGTCTCTATATAAGTGGACGTAGCCATGGAAACCAAACTAACTATCTCTATATGAGTGGACGTAGCCATGGATACCTAACTAACTGTCACTATATGAGTGGACGTAGCCATGGATACCTAACTAACTGTCACTATATGAGTGGACGTAGCCATGGATGCCTAACTAACTGTCACTATATGAGTGGACGTAGCCATGGATACCTAACTGTCTCTATATAAGTGGACGTAGCCATGGATACCTAACTGTCTCTATATAAGTGGACGTAGCCATGGAAACCAAACTAACTATCTCTATATGAGTGGACGTAGCCATGGATACCTAACTAACTGTCACTATATGAGTGGACGTAGCCATGGATACCTAACTGTCACTATATGAGTGGACGTAGCCATGGATACCTAACTAACTCACTATATGAGTGGACGTAGCCACGGATACCTAACTGTCTTTATATAAGTGGACGTAGCCATGGAAACCAAACTAACTATCTCTATATGAGTGGACGTAGCCATGGATACCTAACTAACTGTCTCTATATGAGTGGACGTAGCCATGGATACCTAACTGTCTCTATATAAGTGGACGTAGCCATGGAAACCAAACTAACTATCTCTATATGAGTGGACGTAGCCATGGATACCTAACTAACTGTCACTATATGAGTGGACGTAGCCACGGATACCTAACTAACTGTCACTATATGAGTGGGCGTAGCCATGGATACCTAACTGTCACTATATGAGTGGACGTAGCCACGGATACCTAACTAACTGTCACTATATGAGTGGACGTAGCCATGGATACCTAACTGTCTCTATATAAGTGGACGTAGCCATGGATACTTAACTATCACAATATGAGTGGACGTAGTCATGGATACCTAACTAACTGTCACTATATGAGTGGACGTAGCCATGGATACCTAACTGTCTCTATATAAGTGGACGTAGCCATGGATGCCTAACTAACTGTCACTATATGAGTGGACGTAACCATGGATACCTAACTGTCTCTATATAAGTGGACGTAGCCATGGATACTTAACTATCACAATATGAGTGGACGTAGTCATGGATACCTAACTAACTGTCACTATATGAGTGAAGGTAGCCATGGATACCTAACTAGCTTCCTTTATATGAGTGGACGTAGCCATGGATACCTAATTAACTGTCACTATATGAGTGGACCTATCCATGTATACTTTAGCTGCAATGCCCTGCACATTAGGTAGCAGACATGGCTAATCAGGAGACCTATACTACATTTCTAATTGGAGGTATTTGCTAATATTGATATTACTCTGCCTACTACATATTGGGATAGGATCTTTGAGATGGGAATACCCCTTTAAGGCAAGATTGCCACTGATTTGAGGGCAGAGAAGTGACGGCGGTCCACCCGAACATAACCGCACCTTCTTCTAACCCTTTATTGCTTAATAAGTCGAGTTTCCCCATGAATTATATCTGTCCGGACCTCCCCTTTAAGGACTCTGCTCCATGTGTACATTATTCCTGTAGTTACATAGGCACGTCTGGCTTTTTGACCACATAAAGAGAGAATGGGACGTGTTTCTTGTGATCCGCCCGTGATAAGCGGCGCTTCCTTCCTCGCAGACACCACACACAGGCAGCTTCTCCTATAAGTGCCTCCACCAGCGTCCCATCGCTCCCATAGAGCCCGTCCAGCTCCATCTTGCTCTGCCACCCCCCCTGACTCGTTGCCAGCCCTTTGGCTCGGGGCACAGAGGCCTCTTTGTCCCGGCTGATGGTCGTGGAGACACTTACTCCGCACCGGGAGATCGGCTCTAAGTGGAAGCGTAATTTATAAGAAACCTGTTCTGCCGAGCATCAGCCGACCACAAGCGTCCTCCGCAGACGATCCTCGCCGCAGGGAACGGGACCGCCACTTTTACCTAAACTTCTGACCCCCGGTCTGTGGGCGCACTTTTACACGACTCCTACATTTTTGTGGATTTAACCCTTTAAGGATACTTGTCTACTTTGTCATCGGTGGTGGGCCACATGTAATCCAACATTTATGTAACCCACGCCCCTCAGATGTGCCCCACGTTTGCTCTTCTGGTACGATTCTCCATATTTTTTCTTTCTCTGTTTACAGATCCTCCTGAATTGTACAGCGCTGCGGAATATGTTGGTGCTATAGAAATAAAGATTATTATTATTATTATTATTATTATTAAAGGGGATGTCCCCAAAATAATGTAACTGTAAGCCAAAGCCACACTTACTAGCCTGATCCCCGCCTCTCCCTCTCTAATGCTGCCCTTTCCCCTCAGGATCCCTACAGTCTTCATCAGCTATGATGTCACCACTCCTGCAGCCAATCACTAACTATACGCAACCAGGGGATTGGCTGCAGCAGTCACTGCAGGAGTGTTTTGTTGCTAATTACTCAGTTTTATATGGTGATTGGTTGCAGCGGTCACACAAGTCACTGCAGGAGTGTTTTGTTGCTAATGACACAGTTTTATATGGTGATTGGCTGCAGCGGTCACACAAGTCACTGCAGGAGTGTTTTGTCACTAATTACCCAGTTTTATATGGTGATTGGCTGCAGCGGTCACACAAGTCACTACAGGAGTGTTTTGTTGCTAATGACACAGTTTTATATGGTGATTGGCTGCAACGGTCACACAAGTCACTACAGGAGTGTTTTGTTGCTAATTACCCAGTTTTATATGGTGATTGGCTGCAGCGGTCACACAAGTCACTACAGGAGTGTTTTGTTGCTAATTACCCAGTTTTATACGGTGACTGGTTGCAGCGGTCACACAAGTCACTACAGGAGTGTTTTGTTGCTAATTACCCAGTTTTATATGGTGATTGGCTGCAGCGGTCACACAAGTCACTACAGGAGTGTTTTGTTGCTAATTACCCAGTTTTATACGGTGACTGGTTGCAGCGGTCACACAAGTCACTACAGGTGTGTTTTGTTGCTAATTACCCAGTTTGATATGGTGATTGGCTGCAGTGGTCACACAAGTCACTACAGGAGTGTTTTGTTGCTAATTACCCAGTTGTATATGATGATTGGCTGCAGCGGTCACACAAGTCACTGCAGGAGTGTTTTGCTGCTAATGACACAGTTTTATACGGTGATTGGCTGCAGCGGTCACACAAGTCACTACAGGAGTGTTTTGTTGCTAATTACCCAGTTGTATATGGTGATTGGCTGCAGCGGTCACACAAGTGACTACAAGAGTGTTTTGTTGCTAATCACCCAGTTTTGTTCGGTGATTGGCCGCATTGTTTAACGCTTAATCCATAATGTTTTGCAAAAATAATACTGTAAAGAGCGACGGGCAGTAACAGCGGGAGAGTGACATCAGGGCGGGCACCGCCGACACCGATCATACAGGCTGAGGAGCACAATGGCTCCTTGTGATGAAGGTTTATCTCTCTGTGGGAGGCAGCGCCACAGACACTTCATGGGGGATCCGAAAATTAGGGATAATCCCCAGGTAATGAGACTGAGGATCCCGAGGTCACAGAAGTGCGAATATCCACAGAATAAAGCACAAAACACGAGGCAGAGATATAATAATAATAATAATAATAATAATAATAATACAGGAACTCTGTCATTGGTCGTTCATGAGAAAGAAAGTGAATAATATTTCCTCCATGCAATGTGCAAAATATTCTTCTCTATTTCAGGAGTTTTTCTATTAGACTAGTTACACTCCACTCCTGTATTATACTCCAGAGCTGCACTCACTATTCTGCTGGTGCAGTCACTGTGTACAAACATTACATTACTGATCCTGAGTTACCTCCTGTATTATCCTCCAGAGCTGCACTCACTATTCTGCTGGTGCAGTCACTGTGTACATACATTACTGATCCTGAGCTACCTCCTGTATTATACTCCAGAGCTGCGCTCACTATTCTACTGGTGCAGTCACTGTGTACATACATTACATTACTGATCCTGAGTCACCGCCTGTATTATACTCCAGAGCTGCACTCACTATTCTGCTGCTGCAGTCACTGTGTACATACATTACTGATCCTGAGTTACCTCCTGTATTATACTCCAGAGCTGCACTCACTATTCTGCTGGTGCAGTCACTGTGTACATACATTACTGATCCTGAGTTACCTCCTGTATTATACTCCAGAGCTGCACTCACTATTCTGCTTGTGCAGTCACTGTGTACAATACATTACTGATCCTGAGTTACCTCCTGTATTATACTCCAGAGCTGCACTCACTATTCTGCTGCCTGTACTTCCATCACTAAATACTGGCAGCCAATTAGAAGCAGCGAGGTGGCTCATGTGACTTCCAGTGCCACTGATTGGTCAGGATCCCCCGTCTTTCTTTCGGGCACTTGCCCTTTAACACTCTGTCCCATACGTTTCTCCTCGGGGAATTCAGTGTATAACGCGCGTTTCATTTCTTGGAAGGCGTCTTATTGCTGGATCCCGCTATTTGCCATAAATATTTTCGTCTGTTTGTTCCCTCGAACCTTTGAGTCTCGTTCCCAATATTTCCCTCCGAGCTTCGTGTCTGGAAATCACGTGACTGGTGCAGATGGAGGAGCGCGCAGGAGCCGGGCAGGTGAGCGCCACGAAGAAGAAAGAGCCATGCTTCTGCTGGGGGCCCCCCACGCACTCCGCTCCGCTGCCCTCAAATTACGGGGTTTTTTTTTTTCGCTTTTATCAATGATGGCTTTTCAGCAGCCGAGAAAAAAAAGTAGAAAAAAGTGAGCAGAACTTGGATGAAAAGATTCATTTCACACGTATGTAGAATTTATGTATCAGGACTTTGAGCTCCCACGGTGGCTTCAGAGCGAGGCCCGAGCCTCGGACTCCCCCAGGAGTGAAGGGAGCGCTGCTCTGCAGAGCTGGATTTGCCGGAGACGTCGTGCCAAGTCTCACTCATTCGTCTTCTTGGGAGGGCGTCAGGCCCTGAAGGAGTGGCCCCAACAACTGGATTTATGAGCAGGAACGGCCGAACTCTGCCCAGGGTGAGGGGAACCATGCCAAGGAGCAGGCACCAAATCTATTCAGGGGGAGCCGGCTCAGTGCACCCCCCGATAAAGTCTGAACTAGGACGCGTCTGTGCTGAGACCGGGGCGCAGGACGTTCCGGTAACGAGGCTCACGACTGTTAAAATAAACTTGGAAAATACAAGTTCTACAAACGTCGAATCCACGGGCCAAGAAGTGCCAAAGAGTGACCGCGGCAAAGTCAGCCAGGTCCTGGGCTTGGCAAGGAACCACCGGTGCTGAGCCAGAGGGCATGCCGTCAGCACAGGCCGTGCCATGGCAGAAGCCAGCAGATTCCATGCCACAGAGTCAGCGCCCGTCACAGCGAGCAACAGCACGACTCTGACACTGCACAAGGGTCTATCGGTGCCCATTCCTCATGGCTGACAATGTCCGATGGTGCTCTGTGCCCCCCCCCCCCCCCCCGCCCCTCCAGGACAGGTTGAGGTCTATGTTGTCCTCCAGCACATAGGGTAGACGCCAAGATAGAAAAGTCTCAGCATCGCCCTGTGCTTTCTGCAAACTCACTGGACCGGCAGCTTTATCTGAAGTCATCTTCAGGACTAAAGGGGGCTTTACACGCAACGATATCGCGAGCGAGCGTACCCGTCACTGCCCGTGGCGCCCAATATCGTTAGGAGCCGTCACACGGACTTACCTGCCTAGCGACGTCGCTGTGGCCGGTGAACTGCCTCCTTTCTAAGGGGGGCGGTTCGTGCGGCGTCACTAAGCGACCGCCCAATAGAAGCGGAGGGGCGGAGATGAGCGGCCGTAACATCCCGCCCACCTCCTTCCTTCCTCATTGCCTCAAGCTGTAGTTCGTCATTCCCGAGGTGTCACACGTAGCGATGTGTGCTGCCTCGGGAACGACGAACAACCTGCGTCCTCAACAATCAACGATTTTTTGAAAATGAACGACGTGTCAACAATGGACGATTTGGTGAGTATTTTCCATCGTTAACGGCCGCTCGTTGGTGTCACACGCAACGACGTCGCTAACGATACCGGATGTGCGGCACGGAATCCGTGAGCCCAGCGATATATCGTTGCGTGTAACGGGGCCTTTAGTCATCGAGATTCACTAGTCTAGATCACCAGGACTGTGCCATGGACCACCAGGGATAGGAATGACTGTATTATATCAATCTCCATTCTAGAATACCTGGAATGCTGCTAATAGTTTTGTCAATCAATACTATAGACCTCTATGTATAATAGCATTAACCCCTCTCTACTCTAGACCACCAGGGATAAAGGCATTAGCCATAATACGGTTAAGGACCACCAGGGACAGGGATGGTGGCATTAAACTAATCTCTATCTGGATTGCTGGCAATAGCTTTATCAATACTACAGACCAATATGGTTAATCGTATTACTAGAGATAATGGCATTAACTTAATCACTCCTCTGGACCACCAGGGACAGGAATGTGTAATGCCTAAGGTTGAAGACTCCAATAATGGATAATAGAAATTAACCCCTCACTACTCTAGACCACTAAAGATAGTGGCATTAATTTCATCACTACTCTGGACCACCAGGGACAGGAAGGTGTCATGCCTATAGTTGGGGACTTGAACCAATACAGATAATAGTATTAACCCCTCACTACTCTAGACCACTAAAGATAGTGGCATTAATTTCATCACTACTCTGGACCACCAGGGACAGGAAGGTGTCATGCCTATAGTTGGGGACTTGAACCAATACAGATAATAGTATTAACCCCTCACTACTCTAGACCACTAAAGATAGTGGCATTAATTTCATCACTACTCTGGACCACCAGGGACAGGAAGGTGTCATGCCTTGGGTTCCGGACACGATCTGGTGACCTTGTGCTGCGTGGCCAGTTTCCTTCCCTGCTGAGACACAGCCTGCTCAGTCCCTGTCCAAATGCTCATGGGCTTTTACCTTTGCTTCTATCCTTTTGGTTTGTGGTTACAGGTGTTCTCACTTGCTTATTTTCTCTGTCCTATCACATCCTGGGTGGGTCTATGTATACTCACCATGTAAGGAGGTGGTCGGCGTAACAAGAACTTGAAGAACTTTCCCCTATGAAGACCCCGACTATAATGTTTTATTAGATTTTAGGCTGGTATTGTTGTACGTTCGAAAGGGTACAATGTCCTATTGCATGTTGTTATTGTAATGTATAGTGTGTTCATACGTATACAGTATCTATATGCCTTTTCGTGTAGAGAGTATAATGTGTTCTATATAGGGCCTTTTATGATAGGAAAGACTATATTGTGTAATATTGTGTAAGAACGGTTTAGATAAGGATTATTGCAACATAAGGACAAGTGAGTGGGAGTAGGGAAGTGGTAGATAAGGTGTTAGCAATGTTAGATTTAGGGTCAGTAGGTAGATATTGAGACGGGGTAGTAAATGAATAGGCTGACTGGAATGCAATGGCTGGGTATCTCGGCCACATTTTACAGCAAGTGCACCAGGGGTTAAGGTAAAGGTTTAGCTCCTGGAAGGAGCTTGGAAAGTAAATCCCTGGGAAGGGTAAAGTACAGGTAGAAGAAGATGGCTCCCTGAGGAGCAGGGTGTGAGTTGTATCGGGGTCAGACGGTCCCCCTGTTGTTGGCGAGACTGCTGGGCGAACACAGGGGTACGCGAGACCCTGAGGAACGAAGCAGAGCTGGGACCCTAGGTGACGTCAGGGTTTAGAGTACACAAGTATCAGTGCAATGCAGGAGTGCACATAAAGAGATGAACAGGAGAGAGGAAGCGAGAGGAAGGTTACAGCAATTCCAAATCCTATCTGACGAAACAGTAAAGTTGTGTCTAAGAACAAAGAAACCCTGACTCTTGTCGTCTCCTTGTCTGAATCTGAGCCCAGAGAAGAGAAGGAACCGAATTATCCCCAGTGGCAAGTAAGTGGACGGACCCCGGACATCCACTAGCCCTACAACCTGCCTGTAGCAGGTCCAGGGGGTCACACCCAAACACGACACAGACCACGACTGCAGCGCCCCTTGTTTATTCTCTGCTGGCTATATTTCTATGTGTTTGGCTGCTATGGAGTTACAGATCTGCAGCTGAGGGATTTAGGCAGAGACCAGTGTTGTTTTCTCTGTGTTCTCTTTTTGCCTTTCCTACACCTACCTTTTGTTTTCCGTTAGGTGTTTACCCTTATTTGCATTATTTATTTCTCATTTGTGCATGTTTTATGTTTGCACACCTTGTGCCCTTATATCTCTGCACGCTTACTCTATCTTGATATGTAGTGTTATTAATCTCCCTCTATTTCCTCAGGAGGTTCGAGAGACAACTCGACGGCCTTTCAGGCAGCCAGGTCCAAGAGGAGTTCCGTTTTTGGCTAGCTTTTGACATCATTTTTTCTTCAGATAGGGTATCACAATGTCATTTTCCTCAGGTTGTCATCCCAAGACTAATGGGCAGACAGAGAGGATGAACCACGAGGTAGAACAGTATTTGAGGTGATGTGTTTCATCTAATCAGGAGGACTGGGTGGAATTTCTGCCCTTTGCTGAGTTTGCTCTAAATAACCGTACCTCTATGGCTAATGGGACCTCACTTTTTTTTTGCTGTGGGGGTTTTCATCTGTTTTTTGGAAATATTTCAGGTTTGCAGTCCTGTGTGCCGGAGGAGGAGAAATTTTCCCCCCGATTGACTCAATTCTGGAGGGAGGTCAAAAAGGGTCTTTTCGTAACAAGTGACTGGGCCGAGAAAAGTGCGAACCGCAGACGAAAGAGGGCTCCTGGTTTTAGGGCATGGTTGTCCTTCATACCTGTCACTGGGGTACCACGAAGGAGAGTGGTCTCCTCTATTTCAGGTATCAGAACGCAGGGCATGGCTACATGCACACTTGCACTGCTTGCATCTGCTTTGCTTTCCACTTTGCTGTGCAGATTTTCTTTGGTGCAAGGGTTATGCAGTTTTTTTTCTCTACGTAGGGTTTCCATCCTGGGTTATCGCCACTGTTCTGATTTTTCCATTCCCCTTTGCTATATGCACTCACTTCTCAGCTTGGGTAGCTGACAGTGATAACTTGCTCTACCTTGGTCTTAGTGTGGAGGTGTGAGCTGTACACAAATAAGTCAGTTAAGGAAATTGCTGCTTGGAAGTTTGTTTGGTGTCTTTCCATCTTTAATTCCTTTTTGCCGTTTGCCTCACTAATCCTTTCTTGTTACTCCTTCCTGTCTGGAGTCCATTGCCTTTGCCTGTCTTTTTCCCTTTGTATCTTTAGCCTAGAGCTGGACTAGTGTTCCTGCTGCCCTGCTCACTAGTCAGGGTTGTGCTCAGGGAAAGACTTGGATAGGAACATGATCGCCGCATGGGGTGAAAGAACCAGTCTAGAGACGTCAGGGAGCTCAGGATTGCTCAGGGTAAAGGCTACTTTACACACTGCGATATCGGTCCCGATATCGCTAGTGTGGGTACCTGCCCCCATCTGTTGCGCGACACGGGCAAATCGCTGCCCGTGCCCCACAACATCGCCGAGACCCGTCACATGTACTTACCTGCCCGGCGACGTCGCTGTGACCGGCAAACCGCCTCCTTTCTAAGGGGGCGGTCCGTGCGGCGTCACAGCAACGTCAGTGAGCGGCCGCCTAATAGAAGCGGAGGGGCGGAGCTGAGCGGGACGTAACATCCCGCCCACCTCCTTCCTTCCGCATAGCGGCCGGGAGGCAGGTAAGGAGAGGTTCCTCGTTCCTGCTGCGTCACACGGAGCGATGTGTGCTGCCGCAGGAACGAGGAACAACCTCGTTACTGCTGCAGTAACGATTTTTGAGAATGGACCCCCATGTCACCGATGAGCGATTTTGCACGTTTTTGCAACGATGCAAAATCGCTCATAGGTGTCACACGCAACGGCATCGCTAATGCGGCCGGATGTGCGTCACCAAATCCGTGACCCCAACGAGTTCGCATTAGCGATGTCGTAGCGTGTAAAGCCCCCTTAAGTGTCAGGGGTTGCCCCTCTCTATTCTTCCCTATTGGCAATTCATGCCTTTCCTTGTCATGCCATGCACCGACCAGGCCCTTGGTGGAGTGTTCAATCAGGAGCTCCCTGTAACGTCTGTGTTCTGGTTCCATCTTTTTGATATCCTGATGAAATCTTCCTCTTTGCTCTTCACTAACAGCACCGAGGTTTTCAGGAAAAAAAGGACGTAAAAAATGTAACTTCAAATGCATGAGACAACCCAAGGCTTTGAAACGTTTCCGCATGTTCTCCACAATGGACCAATTTTGGATCCTTGTTGTTACCTAGAAATTTCTTCATGACTTCTTTAAAATAAAAATCCCAAGTCTTTTCTCAACAGCTTTCATTTTTGTTTTGGACACGTCGTTCTTCATGAGTTTCCGAATATCTGCACCCACAAAAATATGTTCCTTCAGTTTCGAACAGTCCCTGAAACTTAGTACACAGGTACTTAAACGTCTCTTCTTCTGGTAGAGCGTTCATAAACTGCTTCATCAGTCCAATAATGTGGAGTGGTGGAAGGAGAACTTTAGTGGAATCAACTAAACTTTCCACAACTATGTTCTTGAGTCCAGTTTGAAAAGATGTTCTCGTTGGCCAACTTTTTTGGGCTCCAGTGATGATGAGTCCTATCCCGGTTGTCCCATTCACACAAAAATCATGGGGACTTTGTGTATCCTTTTTGCTGCCCAAGAAGCAAAGAGAGAACTTTCGGATCAAGACATATTGACCATCCTTGATCCTCGTATTTAGGTTTCTTGAAAATAAAGTCTAAATTCTCATAGCTTTCCTCCAAGTGGACAGAACGCCCTACAGGCAGTGAAGCATGCGGTACTCGCTACCATTGTGCAGTAGTGGCTATCAGATTTTTTTTTTTTTTTGGGATGAATCAATAAAGAGTCTCCATTCGCTCACATTGTGCTCAATGTTACATTTTTCCATCCTCCAGGAACATCACTACTATTCACTAGTGCACCGTCTTCAGAAAAGTATGGAAGGAATTCCTTTCTTCTGCTTCTGTACCATGGAAGAACTGGTACCAGGAGCGAGCAAGGTATTTTCCTTTAGTCTAGAGTCTAGAAGTTCTGCAGAATGTTTTGGAAGGTCCAAGTATCTGACTAAATTATTTAATTTGATCTGTGAAAAAAGCTGTGGCTCGTTGGGATTAGCGTGAAAGTCTTCGTCAGGATCCTTTAAGCGCCCATTAATGTCTAACTAATCTAATGACACCAAAATCATCCACCAATGGTCAAATTATGGTGAAAGAGAAAGCCTATGGAGTCAGTGTTTGTGGAAAAAACTGTATGAGAACTGGGGTCAGATTGGGTCCAGTGGCCCCATGTTGAAGGAGGGGGGTACTGTCATGCCTTGGGACTCGAACCGGTGACCTTGTGCAGACGGGCAGTTTGCTGCTCAGTTCCTGTCGAAATGCTGATGGTGATGATTCTACTTTTGCTTGTATCCTTTACCTGTAGTTATCAGGTATTCTCACTTGCTTATTTTCTCTGTCCTATCACATCCCGGGTGGGGCTATTTATTCTCTCCGTATACCAGCATTCTCCACTGGCTATATTGTTATGTGGAGGACTACTAAAGAGTTCCCGCCCTGCAGCTAAGGGATTTAGGCAGAGACCAGTGTTGTTTTCTCTTTCCTTTCCTACACCTACCTTTTGTTTTTTGTTTTTGTTTTTTTGTTAATTTGCTAGGAGTTTAGCCTTGTTTGCATTTACTATTTCTCATTTGTCCATTTGTGCACGCTTTATGTTTGCACACCTTGGGTCCTTGTCTGTCTCTGAACATTTACTCTATCTTGATTTGTAGTGTTAGTAATCTCTGCTCTGTTTCCTCAGGAGGTTCGAGAGACAACTCGACGGCCTTTCAGGCAGACAGATCCGAGTTGTGGATTTCTAGTTGTGTGGCTAGGGTTATTCCCACCCGTGCAGGAACCATTAGGGTGTTGTGCAGCTGGGGATACTAGTCTGAATGGTGGCATTAAACCATTCACTACTCTAGACCACCTGGGATGATAATATTGCCCAATTCATTACTAGTTAGGATGAAGAGTAACTGCAACCATATATAATATGAACATGCCATTGATCTTAACCCATCCAGATTCACTACTCTGGACCACCAGGAATGGTGGCATTACCCGTTCACTACTCTAGACCACCTGGGATCATAGTATTGCTTAATTCATTACTTTCAGACTGAATAGTGACTACAACTATGTAAAATATGAACATCCCATTCATCTCTTAACCCATCCAGATTCACTACTTTGGACCACAAGGGATGGTGGCATTAACCCCTTCACTACTCTAGACTACCTGAGATGATTTAATTGCCCAATTCCTTTCTTGTTAGAGGGGACAGTAGTTACACCCATGAGCTTCCGCCTGATCTTAATCCATTAAGATTCACTACTTTAGACCACCATGTATTGGTGGCAAGAACCTTATCATAACTCCTGCCCACCAGGGATTACATTTACAATTTCCCTACTTATTTAGAAAATCTAGTATGCTGGTTGTAACTCCACTATTATAGTCAATGCTGGATAATTGCATTGACTTTTACTACTCTAGACCACCAGGGATTATAGTGTTATCCACATCACTGCCAGGGAGGAGAGTGCATAGAAATGTTCAGATGTGCCTCATGTGAATACCCCCCTTGCCCACTTTCTCATGGGGGGCTTTAACTGGGCACGTCACTCCCTCAGATCACTGATCGCTGGAGATCCCGACTGATACTGGGGTAACGTGACATATGGTGGGCGCAACGCTCACGGCTGAGACTGGACTTGGTTTTCGTGCCGGGAGCCCACAGGACGTGACTGGTTTCCATTACTGTTTTCTCCAGGAAGGATTGCGGAACATCAGTGGATTGATCACCGGCGAAATAAACTATGTCCACAGTCCGCATATAAATAGCCAACCGGAAAAATCTTAATCATTGGGGCAGCTGCCAGGTCCAAATTAATAATTTACATTGACATCTCTGGCGGCTGCTCCAGCAATGGATCCAACGAGGAGGAAGGAGCGAAAACATTCACGTCTCTGTATGGAAATGTGCGATAATCAATGTGCAACTAATCCAGGGTGACATAGCAGAGCCAGAGCATGCAGCACCGGGGCTCGGCAGGGCGCAGCGCTGACAACCTCCGCCGCACCATCCAATCTGCTCACGCTGCTGCCACTGGCTTCTACCAGCATGGCCAAACGTCTGTCACAGTGATGTTCATGGTGCTGTCTGCATACTCGGCTTTGCTACTTTAAAGTGCCTGTCTGCCAACTCTACCCTGCTATTCCTGTACATTGTCTACACACTTCGCACTGTTAAAGGCCGCTTTACACGCTGCGACATCGCTAGCATTTGCTAGCGATGTTGCGAGCGATAGCACCCGCCTTCGTCGTTGGTGCGATATGTGGTGATCGTAGCCATAGCGAACATTATCGCTACGGCAGCTTCACACGCACATACCTGCTCTGCAACGTCGCTGTGACCACCGAACAATCCCTCCTTCAAGGGGGAGGTGCGTGCGGCGTCATAGTGGCGTCACTAAGAGGCCGCTTAATAGCAGAGGAGGGGAGGAGATGAGCGGCCGGAACATCCCGCCCACCTCCTTCCTTACGCATTGCCGGTGGACGCAGGTAAGCTGTAGTTCGTCATTCCTGCGGTGTCACACAGCGGTGTCTGCTGCCGCAGGAACGACGAACAACATCGTACCTGCAACAGCAACGATAATAAGGAAATGAACGACGTGTCAACGAGCAACGATTTTTCACGCTTTTGCGCTCGTTGATCGTCGCTCATTGGTTTTACACGCTGCAATGTCGCTAACAACGCCGGATGTGCGTCATTAACGACGTGACCCCGACGATATAGCATTAGCGATGTCGCAACGTGTAAAGCCCCCCTTAGTTCAAGGCATCTTTCTGACAACTCAGCTCTGCTATTCCTGTGTGCTGTCCGCACACTCAGCACTGCTAGTTCCATGTGTCTTTCTGACTATTCAGCTCTGCTGTTCCTCAGTGTTGTCTGCACATGTGTAACCCACCTGCAGTAGTCGCCCCAGGGACATCATTCCACCTTCAGGGACGCCGCAGGGTCTTCTTTTGGTATTTCTGGCAGCAGGTATGTTGGTTTGGTATATATATGAGTCGTGACGCCACTCACGGTTTGCGGTCAGGGATATGGCTGACCGCCACTGCAGGTTTAACGAGCATCTGGGGCTGATGGAGTCTGCAGTCTGATGGTGTGGCCTTCCGTGAGTGAGGCTGGCCCCAGGGGCTCGGGTGGGTAGAACAACAGGTCTCAGAATAACTCAGGCTCAGTCCGTATAGTCTTTCAACTTGTTTACTCACTGTTGTTGTTTTGTGAGGTACCCGGGCGATACTGAGATTAAACCAGGTGAAACCAGGTATCCTTTAGGCCGGTCTAAGGGTAACCGTTAACTCGCCTTCCTAGCACTTCTTGTTTCGGATAACCCCTGACTTGAAGTACCGTGGGGTTCATCCAGGGAAGTCGCTACTGCCTTTTCTCCCCTTTTTGGCCCATTTGCCGGCAGCGTGGACCAAGTGAGACTGCTCCAGGCTCGATCCCCCTTATGGGCCCCCTCGTTGCTGCTGAGGCTCGGACTCTAGATGGTTGGTGAGGTACTTGTAGTTCCCCTCACCGGCAGGTTTAGCAGATCAATAAATAGACGTCTACTCTAGGGACCTGTTCCCCGTGCGTGCCTAGTCACCAGGAGTCCCCGTACTCGACTGACTGACTGTCTCTCTCAGCGCGTCTTTCAGACTGACCATCTGGTAACCGTTTTCCCCCACTATCGGCTACTTCATGTGCAGGGTCTGACTAGCGTGTGCGCGCGCCTGCGTCTCCTAGCAACCGCCACTCACTGCTACCAGACTGGCTCTCCTCCTACTTTCCTTACAGCCTCTGCAGCTTAGCTTCCAGCCCCTCCACTACCCCCCTTGATGAGATGTGGAGGCAAGCTCCCTCTTGGGTCTGCCCAGGGGTCCCCTCTCAAGGTGTGGGAGACCTGGTTGCTATGTGTCTGTGCGTTCACACCCTATTCCAGCCTCCAGGATTACCTGGAAGTACTGCCCCAGCATGGGTGCAGTACTCAGTGGTGCCTGACCAGGTCAGGGGCGCCTCACACACTCAACCTTGCTCTGTTATTCCTAGGTGTTGTCTGCTAACTGATAGTTCAAGGTGTCTCTCTGAAGACTCAACTCTGCTATTCCCGAGTAGTGCCTGCACAATTGACTTTACTATTTCAGGTGATGTCTGGACACTCGACCCTACTAATTGGAAGTGCCTGTCTGCCAGCTCAACTCTACTATTACTGGGTGTTGTCCACTCACTTTCTACTACTCCAAGGTGTTGTCTGCACACTGAGCTCTGCTACTCCAAGGTGCTGTCTGCACACTCGGCTCTACTATTCCAAGGTGCTGTCTGCACATTCAGCTCTGCTACTCCAAGGTGTTGTCTGCACACTCGGCTCTACTATTCCAAGGTGCTGTCTGCACACTCAGCTCTAGTACTCCAAGGTGCTGTCTGCATACTGAGCTCTGCTACTCCAAGGTGCTGTCTGCACACTGAGCTCTGCTACTCCAAGGTGCTGTCTGCACATTCAGCTCTGCTACTCCAAGGTGCTGTCTGCACACTCAGCTCTACTACTCCAAGGTGCTGTCTGCACACTGAGCTCTGCTACTCCAAGGTGCTGTCTGCACATTCAGCTCTGCTACTCCAAGGTGCTGTCTGCACATTCAGCTCTGCTACTTCAAGGTGCTGTCTGCACATTCAGCTCTGCTACTCCAAGGTGCTGTCTGCACACTCAGCTCTACTACTCCAAGGTGCTGTCTGCACATTCAGCTCTACTACTCCAAGGTGCTGTCTGCACACTCAGCTCCACTACTCCAAGGTGCTGTCTGCACATTCAGCTCTGCTACTCCAAGGTGCTGTCTGCACACTCAGCTCTACTACTTCAAGGTGCTGTCTGCACACTCAGCTCTGCTACTCCAAGGGCCTTTCTGCACACTCAGGTCTACTACTCCAAGGTGCTGTCTGCACATTCAGCTCTGCTACTCCAAGGTCCTGTCTGCACGCTCGGCTCTACTATTCCAAGGTGCTATCTGCACACTCGACTCTACTACTCCAAGGTGCTGTCTGCACAATTGGCTCTATTATTCCAAGGTGCTGTCTGCACATTCAGCTCTGCTACTCCAAGGTGCTGTCTGCACACTCGGCTCTACTACTCCAAGGTGCTGTCTGCACACTTGGCTCTACTATTCCAAGGTGCTGTCTGCACACTCGGCTCTATTATTCAAAGGTGCTGTCTGCACACTCGGCTCTACTACTCCAAGGTGCTGTCTGCACACTCGGCTCTACTACTCTACGGTGCTGTCTGCACACTCGGCTCTACAATTCCAAGGTGCTGTCTGCACACTCAGCTCTACTACTCTAAGGTGCTGTCTGCACACTCGGCTCTACAATTCCAAGGTGCTGTCTGCACACTCGGCTCTACAATTCCAAGGTGCTGTCTGCACACTCAGCTCTACTACTCCAAGGTGCTGTCTGCACACTCGGCTCTACAATTCCAAGGTGCTGTCTGCACACTCGGCTCTACTACTCTAAGGTGCTGTCTGCACACTCGGCTCTACAATTCCAAGGTGCTGTCTGCACACTCAGCTCTACTACTCTAAGGTGCTGTCTGCACACTCAGCTCTACAATTCCAAGGTGCTGTCTGCACACTCAGCTCTACTACTCCAAGGTGCTGTCTGCACACTCGGCTCTACAATTCCAAGGTGCTGTCTGCACACTCGGCTCTACAATTCCAAGGTGCTGTCTGCACACTCGGCTCTACAATTCCAAGGTGCTGTCTGCACACTCGGCTCTAATACTCCAAGGTGATTTCTGCACACTCGGCTCTACTACTCCAAGGTGCTGTCTGCACACTCGGCTCTACTACTCCAAGGAGCTGTCTGCACACTCGGCTCTACTACTACTAGGTGCTGTCTGCACACTGAGCCCTGCTACTTCACGGCGACTGTCACCTCAGCTCTGCTGCTTCTAGGTGCTATATGTACACTCTACTTTCCAAGGCATTAGTTTATCTACCCAACTCTGCTGTTGCCATATAGTATCTGCACACTTGACTCTGCTGCATACATGTGCCATTCCCAGGTGTTGTCTGTACATTCGTCTTTACAGCATCAAGGTGTCTCTTTCTTTACATCTCTGCTGTTCGTGTGTCCAGCTCTACTTATCCTCACTGTTCCATTTGTCATTCACAACACCCAGCTCTGCTGTTCCGTACCGCTGCACCATGTATCGTCCGGCTTATCCAACTCTGCAGCTCCAATGCCTCTAGTCCGCACTACTCACCATGACCTACGGCTTAGAGAATCCTCCTCACCCTCTTTCCTGTTCTGATAGTTTGTTACAATGTATTGGTGCAGATAAAATGTATCAGAGGGAGAAAGTGATGGAGAAGGGTCACATCTTCTTTTGAAGAGTCGGTGGGTGTCCATCATTGGCGGACACAGACAGAAGAGACCCCTTGTAGTCTAGTAGGTCCTCATAATGCCCAATCCCACCTGATTTGGAGGTACAAATTGGAGCGAGCTCAGCATGTAAGCTCCTCCGTAGCCCCCCGCACTGGACCCCGGCGTCCATCATGACCCTGGAGCTCCGACTGCTGAATCAGGAAGACGAGATATCAGCGCGAGGAGCCGGGGGGATGACTCCTGCCCACTGCTGAGCTAGGTAGTGACAGATTGTACCCATGGCCGTGCCAGAAAGTACCTGCTGCCGCGCCAGATCGCCCGCTTCTGCCGGCATCTTGTGTGTGCTTTGGCCTTTTCAACCTCAATTTTTCAATTAGCGATCAAAAAACAGCTCCAGGTAAAATTGCAGCCGGACAATAAGGTCTATGCAGCGCGGATGGAGAGTGGCCAAACCTTGCGAGCGAAAGCCTGGGGGCCATGGAAAAGGGATTTGGGAGCAAATCACGGGCAGGGGAGATGAGATGTGTGGAGCTGCCAGCGCTGCTGTGTATGGAGGGTCTCATTACACATAATCACCTGCCCCCTAATTGAGGCTCCGCTCGCACCGCAAGATGACACAATGCAATTTTTGGGTGATTTTTGTTCTTTTATTTTTCCACAGCTCCACATTTGATGAATGCACCGTGGTGCCATAGATGAGACACCCGGCATTTCTGGCACCTGGCAGATTCCTGATTGTCCTTGTGTTATATGATTGACCAGGGCCGTATTTGCCACTAGGCACCCATAGTCCAGTGCCTCGGGCGGCGCACTGCAGGGGGCGGCACTTTCTGTCAGCAAAAATAAAATTATTATTTTACATCTTCTCCCCCTCCATTAGATAGTCCAATAAATCCGCTGTGTTTTCGGAGGGGGGGAAGGCACACCTTTATTTATGTTTCACAATGCTCCGCCGGCAAAAAATATGCTAATTAGCTCTTCTCGTGAAGGACGAATACAAGAAAACTGCTCTGTACTGACAAGGAACGAGTCCTGAGCTGAGTCATCATAAGTGGCTGATACGAGGTAGCCATCCTTCGGAAGGAGAGCGAGTTTGCCAGATTCACCCTTTATCGGGAGGACTGGCTTGTAATACTCCCGTTCACCAGTAGTGGCCACTGCAGAAGAAATGACCGGCCGGACAGAGACTGTCTTTATGATAAATCCTGATCGACAAAGGTTCAAAGACTCGAAACTCCAGCAATGAGCTGATTGGTCACCGGCCTCAAAACAGCACAATAGCGGACAGAGGATGTGTGCGCTGAAATCCTCTGCGCTGCTGTTTTTGGAGAATTATCAGTTTGAAGGATCTAAGCCGTAAAGAGTAACCGTCGT
The DNA here is from genome assembly GCF_048569485.1 of Anomaloglossus baeobatrachus. NCBI lineage: Eukaryota > Metazoa > Chordata > Amphibia > Anura > Aromobatidae > Anomaloglossus > Anomaloglossus baeobatrachus. The sequence continues at coordinate 12,095,742 of NC_134356.1, read as the reverse complement.
TTCAATAATGTTTTTCATCATTCAACAGCGAGTTATGAAATGTTGCAACATATCGTATAGGAGAAATCTGCTTCTTTCTCTTCCTTCATTTTCAAAATGTTAATAAAATAAAAAAATAAGATAGGAGATGGCAGTTGGTGCTCATAAAGTTCTATGGAATTTAGCTCCTCCCTCTTTCCTTCTCCATAGAACATTATGAGCACCAACTGTCATCGATTTCAGTAATGTGAAAAACCTGTCGTCAGTGAATGCCCAAATTTGTAACTGTCATGCGGTGTTCCGTTTGCACTCACAGAGTCTGACATACAATCTGAGGTTCCTTAGTTGCTGAGCCTGACTCGGGCATCGGCTGTTTTAGCTTCACTGCTCTCCGGTCCAGCAGGAGTTAATTCCTGCTGGCTTTGTGAACTGCTGTTAGGAGCTCGGGCTGATTTGACCACTTACAGCCATCTTCACTCTTTATAAGGTTCTGGATCCGGTTATTACTTGCCAAATATAGCTCAGTGTTGCTCCAGCGATACCGGTCCTTCCTGGTGATCTGTCCTGTGCTTTCCTATGTGGTGTGGAAATATCCTTGTTGGTACTTTATTCCCCCCCCCTGTGTTTATTTCTCCCTGTGGACATATTGTCTCTCCCCTGTGTCTGATTGCAGTGTGCATCTGTTTTGTTTTTTCTCCTGCCTGTGGTATTTGTGGGGTTTGCTTCTCCGGTCCCAGCCCTCTCCTGGGGTGGGGGAGAGGGGATGTTAGTTCAAGATTTGGACAGGAGTAAGGGTCACGCTGGAGGTCCAGACCTGGCTACCATCAAGCCTACCTCTGGGATAAGGGACAGCGCAGGGTTCCTACTCTGAGGACCAGTTTAGAGGTTCCTGCTCCAGTTACCTCTACACTCCCATCACAATAATATATTTTATTGAAGAAATACTCTTCTTTCTCCTTCATTTTCAAAACTCTCAATTCCTGGGTCGAAGCTGTCATAAAATACAGATTTTCACATTAATGAGATAGGTGACATGATTCCTCTGTGCAGAGCATCTTGCACCCTAGGAGATGCTCTGCTGCGCTTTCCTGGATGACTGAGCTGGCAGTGACACAATTCCTCTGTGCAGAGCATCTTGAACACTAGGAAATGCTCTGCTGCGCTTTCCTGTACGATTGAGGTGGCAGTGACACAGTTCCTCTGTGCAGAGCATCTTGCACACTAGGAGATGCTCTGCTGCGCTTTCCTGGACTACCAAGCTGGTAGGCAGTGATTACTCAGGTGTTCCATCTTCCTGGTAATTGCTGTGCTTCTTTACTGAGCATACTCCCCCAGAACCTTGCCAGTCGTACATTCAGGTTTGGTAGTTGTGCTGTTGGCCTGTGTCTCTGCTTAGTTCTGATCTCTGTTTTCTGACCCCGGACTGTTGCTTGACTCCTCTCTGCCCGCTCCCTGTTTCTGTCGTGACCTCCTGGCTTTTGACCCTGGACCGTTATCTCACTATGTCTCAGTTTTCGCCCTGAAGTTATTACGTGTCTTCCTGGAATACTGGCCCCGGATCATGACCTGACTACGCCTCTGAAGTCTCCGTGTCCATACGTGTCCTCCTGTTACCAGACCCTGACTTTCCTGACTACTCTTCCACCTGTACTACCAGTAAGTAGTGGCTAGCATTACAATAGGAGATGACAGTTGGTGCTCATAAAGTTCTATGGTGCTTGCTCCTCCCTCTTTGCTTCTCCATAGAACTTTATGAGCACCAACTGTCACATTCTTTCTCAATATCTGTCTTCACTGAATACACATTTTATAGATTTTACCTATAAAGTGAAAAATCAGTTTAAAGAAGGAAATGTCTCTGAAAAGGCATATTATAAAGTTGAGGACGTCATGAGACCCCAATCCTGTCCCTGCCAAGCTGTGAACCCGGCATCACTATGGTGGACAAGGCACCTTACGTATTACAAGGACTCCCATTCATTTCACATGTAATACTGCCTTTCGCCACTAGAGGCCACTGTGGCCATTTCCTTGCTGATCATCATTGCGGCGATCAATTGATCATTGCAGAAACCAAATCTGGTTCCAGTTTATAAAAGGGACAACACTTTTATGGAATTGTTACTCAAGCGATTTCCTAAAAAAAATGGAGAATTGCGTGCAACAATTCCTTAAAGGGCCGGTAGCATTTTTCCAATTAAGTTCATCAGAGTTGAAGCTTTCCTGGAGCCTGGAAGACACGGACTGACACTTATTTTTAGGGGGCCCCCAGTACAGAGAGGAGATTCTCCGCAGTTTCAGCCCCCAGTTGAGTTCCACGAATGCACAGCTCAGCTCTCCTGGTTCCAGGTTGTGCTCCACGGCTGGTACATGAATGTGATGGCTCAGGACTGAGCTCTGTAACAAGTGCAGCCTTGTTGTGCCCCCCTGGCAGGCTTTGTAAGGCGCAGAGCGCTGTCAGCGGTGCCGTGGGGGCTCCCTCTCCACTGACGCTCGCGCCTCTCTGATGTGGGCTTTCTCCCGTACTCTCTGGTTTCGCTCTCGGATTTCTCATTTATTTTTCCACAAATTCTCTCATGAAATAGAATAGTTCTTGACGTGGTCGTCCATGTATCCCGAGCCCCCGAAATGTGCTGATAAAACACTCGCAGCACACAAGGACTTCACTGAAACTATCCACAACGATACGTCTTCCACCCCCCCAAATACGCTGCTCCGCCCCCGAGAACGGACTTTATCTGCATTCATTGCTGTTTCTGATCATCTCGTGTGAATTGAGGCATGAAATCATGTATCTCTGTATACAGGGAGCTCCCCCTAGTGGTGACTGCAGACAGGATCTTATCATGTATCTCTGTATACAGGGAGCTCCCCCTAGTGGTGGCTGCAGACAGGATCTTATCATGTATATCTGTATACAGGGAGCTCCCCCTAGTGGTGGCTGCAGACAGGATCTTATCATGAATCTCTGTATACAGGGAGCTCTCCCTAGTGGTGGCTGCAGACAGGATCTTACCATGTATCTCTGTATACAGGGAGCTCCCCCTAGTGGTGGCTGCAGACAGGATCTTATCATGAATCTCTGTATACAGGGAGCTCCCCCTAGTGGTGGCTGCAGACAGGATCTTATCATGTATCTCTGTATACAGGGAGCTCCCCCTAGTGGTGGCTGCAGACAGGATCTTATCATGTATCTCTGTATACAGGGAGCTCCCCCTAGTGGTGGCTGCAGACAGGATCTTATCATGTATCTCTGTATACAGGCAGCTCCCCCTAGTGGTGACTGCAGACAGGATCTTATCATGTATCTCTGTATACAGGGAGCTCCCCCTAGTGGTGGCTGCAGACAGGATCTTATCATGTATATCTGTATACAGGGAGCTCCCCCTAGTGGTGGCTGCAGACAGGATCTTATCATGTATCTCTGTATACAGGGAGCTCCCCCTAGTGGTGACTGCAGACAGGATCTTATAATGTATCTCTGTATACAGGGAGCTCCCCCTAGTGGTGGCTGCAGACAGGATCTTATCATGTATCTCTGTATACAGGGAGCTCCCCCTAGTGGTGGCTGCAGACAAGATCTTATCATGTATCTCTGTATACAGGGAGCTCCCCCTAGTGGTGACTGCAGACAGGATCTTATCATGTATCTCTGTATACAGGGAGCTCCCCCTAGTGGTGACTGCAGACAAGATCTTATCATGTATCTCTGTATACAGGGAGCTCCCCCTAGTGGTGACTGCAGACAGGGTCTTACCATGTATCTCTGTATACAGGGAGCTCCTCCTAGTGGTGGCTGCAGACAGGATCTTACCATGTATCTCTGTATACAGGGAGCTCCTCCTAGCGGTGCCTGCAGACAGGATATTATCATGTATCTCTGTATACAGGGAGCTCCCCCTAGTGGTGGCTGCAGACAAGATCTTATCATGTATCTCTGTATACAGGGAGCTCCCCCTAGTGGTGGCTGCAGACAGGATCTTACCATGTATCTCTGTATACAGGGAGCTCCTCCTAGTGGTGTCTGCAGACAGGATCTTATCATGTATCTCCGTATACACGGAGCTCCCCCTAGTGGTGGCTGCAGACAAGATCTTATCATGTATCTCTGTATACAGGGAGCTCCCCCTAGTGGTGGCTGCAGACAGGATCTTATCATGTATCTCTGTATACAGGGAGCTCCCCCTAGTGGTGGCTGCAGACAAGATCTTATCATGTATCTCTGTATACAGGGAGCTCCCCCTAGTGGTGGCTGCAGACAGGATCTTACCATGTATCTCTGTATACAGGGAGCTCCCGCTAGTGGTGGCTGCAGACAGGATCTTACCATGTATCTCTGTATACAGGGAGCTCCCCCTAGTGGTGACTGCAGACAGGATCTTATCATGTATCTCTGTATACAGGGAGCTCCCCCTAGTGGTGACCGCAGACAGGATCTTATCATGTATCTCTGTATACAGGGAGCTCCCCCTAGTGGTGGCTGCAGACAGGATCTTATCATGTATCTCTGTATACAGGGAGCTCCCCCTAGTGGTGGCTGCAGACAAGATCTTATCATGTATCTCTGTATACAGGGAGCTCCCCCTAGTGGTGGCTGCAGACAGGATCTTATCATGTATCTCTGTATACAGGGAGCTCCCCCTAGTGGTGGCTGCAGACAGGATCTTATCATGTATCTCTGTATACAGGGAGCTCCCCCTAGTGGTGACTGCAGACAGGATCTTATCATGTATCTCTGTATACAGGGAGCTCCCCCTAGTGGTGGCTGCAGACAGGATCTTATCATGTATCTCTGTATACAGGGAGCTCCCCCTAGTGGTGGCTGCAGACAGGATCTTATCATGTATCTCTGTATACAGGGAGCTCCCCCTAGTGGTGGCTGCAGACAGGATCTTATCATGTATCTCTGTATACAGGGAGCTCCCCCTAGTGGTGACTGCAGACAGTATCTTATTATGTATCTCTGTATACAGGGAGCTCCCCCTAGTGGTGGCTGCAGACAGGATCTTATCATGTATCTCTGTATACAGGGAGCTCCCCCTAGTGGTGGCTGCAGACAGGATCTTATCATGTATCTCTGTATACAGGGAGCTCCCCCTAGTGGTGACTGCAGACAGGATCTTATCATGTATCTCTGTATACAGGGAGCTCCCCCTAGTGGTGGCTGCAGACAGGATCTTATCATGTATCTCTGTATACAGGGAGCTCCCCCTAGTGGTGGCTGCAGACAAATTCTTATCATGTATCTCTTGTAACGTTGCACCCCGCAACCTGGGGGTTCCACTCGCTTGCAGCGGTGTGAGGTAGCTTCAGCAACATATGTACACAGTCTCTTTATAAAAATTCTGGCAGTTTATTTAAAAACACTCTCAGGATAAACTGCTCTTAAACATAAACGATCCACGTACCGTGGGCATCCAGTCCATTATAAGTCCATAGTGGAAGTTTTAGCAACTTCCCCACTCTCTGGCTCCTGCCAGCGTACAGCTCTAGCCAAGGTTCCTTCCAGCACCCAGGGCCCTCTGCAGACCCCTGTCTGTCTCTCCTCCAGGAGAGATTCGGCCCTACAGTCCTGGCCTGGCTGCACTCACCTCAGTCTCAACTCAGACTCAATTTCAGAGCCCTGTGTTCATCCACCACACAGGCTGATACACTCAGAGCTCCCTGCTCTGCTCTCACTCATCTCTAGCACACACACTGGAAGTCTAGAGCCAGTCTCTCTCTAGACTGCCCTAGACACATTCCACCCAGGTTCAGAGACAGGATTGCTTTAACCCCTGGAGCCACACCCACAGGTGGTAAGGAGTGTGTATTCAGCATCACACACCCTTCCATGGCTCAGCATGTAATGCAATCCTGTGGAACCACAGGTCCCAGCCAACTTCACATTGCAGAGCACCCACGCTTCTGCAAAACATACCGGCCCTTTGTAATACAGCCGGTTGATACTTCACACTCTGTATACAGGGAGCTCCCCCTAGTGGTGACTGCAGACAGGATCTTATCATGTATCTCTGTATACAGGGAGCTCCCCCTAGTGGTGGCTGCAGACAGGATCTTATCATGTATCTCTGTATACAGGGAGCTCCCCCTAGTGGTGACTGCAGACATGATCGTATCATGCATCTCTGTATACAGGGAGCTCCCTCTATTGGTGGCTGCAGACAGGGTCTTATCATGTATCTCTGTATACAGGGAGCTCCCCCCTAGTGATGGCTGCAGACAGGATCTTATCATGTATCTCTGTATACAGGGAGCTCCCCCTAGTGCTGGCTGCAGACAGGATCTTATCATGTATCTCTGTATACAGGGATCTCCCCCTAGTGGTGGCTGCAGACAGGATCTTATCATGTATCTCTGTATACAGGGAGCTCCCCCTAGTGGTGGCTGCAGACAGGATCTTATCATGTATCTCTGTATACAGGGAGCTCCCCCCTAGTGATGGCTGCAGACAGGATCTTATCATGTATCACTGTATACAGGGAGCTCCCCCTAGTGGTGATTGCAGACAGGAGCTTATCATGTACCTCTGTATACAGGGAGCTCCCCCTAGTGGTGACTGCAGACAGGATCTTATCATGTATCTCTGTATACAGGGAGCCCCCCCTAGTGGTGATTGCAGACAGGAGCTTATCATGTACCTCTGTATACAGGGAGCTCCCCCTAGTGGTGACTGCAGACAGGATCTTATCATGTATCTCTGTATACAGGGAGCTCCCCTTAGTGGTGACTGCAGACAGGATCTTATCATGTATCTCTGTATACAGGGAGCTCCCCCTAGTGGTGGCTACAGACAGGATCTTATCCTGTATCTCTGTATGCAGGGATCTCCCCCTAGTGGAGGCTGCAGACATGATCTTATGCTGTATCTCTGTATACAGGGAGCCCCCCTAGTGGTGGCTGCAGACAGGATCTTACCATGTATCTCTGTATACAGGGAGCTCCCCCTAGTGGTGGCTACAGACAGGATCTTATCATGTATCTCTTTATACAGGGAGCTCCCCCTAGTGGTGACTGCAGACAGGATCTTATCATGTATCTCTGTATACAGGGAGCTCCCCCTAGTGGTGGCTGCAGACAGTATCTTATCATGTATATCTGTATACAGGGAGATCCCCCTAGTGGTGGCTGCAGACAGGATCTTATCATGTATCTCTGTATACAGGGAGCTCCCCCTAGTGGTGGCTGCAGACAGGATCTTATCATGTATCTCTGTATACAGGGAGCTCCCCCTAGTGGTGGCTGCAGACAGGATCTTATCATGTATCTCTGTATACAGGGAGCTCCCCCTAGTGGTGGCTGCAGACAGGATCTTATCATGTATCTCTGTATACAGGGAGCTCCCCCTAGTGGTGGCTGCAGACAGGATCTTACCATGTATCTCTGTATACAGGGAGCTCCTCCTAGTGGTGTCTGCAGACAGGATCTTATCATGTATCTCCGTATACACGGAGCTCCCCCTAGTGGTGGCTGCAGACAAGATCTTATCATGTATCTCTGTATACAGGGAGCTCCCCCTAGTGGTGGCTGCAGACAGGATCTTATCATGTATCTCTGTATACAGGGAGCTCCCCCTAGTGGTGGCTGCAGACAAGATCTTATCATGTATCTCTGTATACAGGGAGCTCCCCCTAGTGGTGGCTGCAGACAGGATCTTACCATGTATCTCTGTATACAGGGAGCTCCCGCTAGTGGTGGCTGCAGACAGGATCTTACCATGTATCTCTGTATACAGGGAGCTCCCCCTAGTGGTGACTGCAGACAGGATCTTATCATGTATCTCTGTATACAGGGAGCTCCCCCTAGTGGTGACCGCAGACAGGATCTTATCATGTATCTCTGTATACAGGGAGCTCCCCCTAGTGGTGGCTGCAGACAGGATCTTATCATGTATCTCTGTATACAGGGAGCTCCCCCTAGTGGTGGCTGCAGACAAGATCTTATCATGTATCTCTGTATACAGGGAGCTCCCCCTAGTGGTGGCTGCAGACAGGATCTTATCATGTATCTCTGTATACAGGGAGCTCCCCCTAGTGGTGGCTGCAGACAGGATCTTATCATGTATCTCTGTATACAGGGAGCTCCCCCTAGTGGTGACTGCAGACAGGATCTTATCATGTATCTCTGTATACAGGGAGCTCCCCCTAGTGGTGGCTGCAGACAGGATCTTATCATGTATCTCTGTATACAGGGAGCTCCCCCTAGTGGTGGCTGCAGACAGGATCTTATCATGTATCTCTGTATACAGGGAGCTCCCCCTAGTGGTGGCTGCAGACAGGATCTTATCATGTATCTCTGTATACAGGGAGCTCCCCCTAGTGGTGACTGCAGACAGTATCTTATTATGTATCTCTGTATACAGGGAGCTCCCCCTAGTGGTGGCTGCAGACAGGATCTTATCATGTATCTCTGTATACAGGGAGCTCCCCCTAGTGGTGGCTGCAGACAGGATCTTATCATGTATCTCTGTATACAGGGAGCTCCCCCTAGTGGTGACTGCAGACAGGATCTTATCATGTATCTCTGTATACAGGGAGCTCCCCCTAGTGGTGGCTGCAGACAGGATCTTATCATGTATCTCTGTATACAGGGAGCTCCCCCTAGTGGTGGCTGCAGACAAATTCTTATCATGTATCTCTTGTAACGTTGCACCCCGCAACCTGGGGGTTCCACTCGCTTGCAGCGGTGTGAGGTAGCTTCAGCAACATATGTACACAGTCTCTTTATAAAAATTCTGGCAGTTTATTTAAAAACACTCTCAGCATAAACTGCTCTTAAACATAAACGATCCACGTACCGTGGGCATCCAGTCCATTATAAGTCCATAGTGGAAGTTTTAGCAACTTCCCCACTCTCTGGCTCCTGCCAGCGTACAGCTCTAGCCAAGGTTCCTTCCAGCACCCAGGGCCCTCTGCAGACCCCTGTCTGTCTCTCCTCCAGGAGAGATTCGGCCCTACAGCCCTGGCCTGGCTGCACTCACCTCAGTCTCAACTCAGACTCAATTTCAGAGCCCTGTGTTCATCCACCACACAGGCTGATACACTCAGAGCTCCCTGCTCTGCTCTCACTCATCTCTAGCACACACACTGGAAGTCTAGAGCCAGTCTCTCTCTAGACTGCCCTAGACACATTCCACCCAGGTTCAGAGACAGGATTGCTTTAACCCCTGGAGCCACACCCACAGGTGGTAAGGAGTGTGTATTCAGCATCACACACCCTTCCATGGCTCAGCATGTAATGCAATCCTGTGGAACCACAGGTCCCAGCCAACTTCACATTGCAGAGCACCCACGCTTCTGCAAAACATACCGGCCCTTTGTAATACAGCCGGTTGATACTTCACACTCTGTATACAGGGAGCTCCCCCTAGTGGTGACTGCAGACAGGATCTTATCATGTATCTCTGTATACAGGGAGCTCCCCCTAGTGGTGGCTGCAGACAGGATCTTATCATGTATCTCTGTATACAGGGAGCTCCCCCTAGTGGTGACTGCAGACATGATCGTATCATGCATCTCTGTATACAGGGAGCTCCCTCTATTGGTGGCTGCAGACAGGGTCTTATCATGTATCTCTGTATACAGGGAGCTCCCCCCTAGTGATGGCTGCAGACAGGATCTTATCATGTATCACTGTATACAGGGAGCTCCCCCTAGTGCTGGCTGCAGACAGGATCTTATCATGTATCTCTGTATACAGGGATCTCCCCCTAGTGGTGGCTGCAGACAGGATCTTATCATGTATCTCTGTATACAGGGAGCTCCCCCTAGTGGTGGCTGCAGACAGGATCTTATCATGTATCTCTGTATACAGGGAGCTCCCCCCTAGTGATGGCTGCAGACAGGATCTTATCATGTATCACTGTATACAGGGAGCTCCCCCTAGTGGTGATTGCAGACAGGAGCTTATCATGTACCTCTGTATACAGGGAGCTCCCCCTAGTGGTGACTGCAGACAGGATCTTATCATGTATCTCTGTATACAGGGAGCCCCCCCTAGTGGTGATTGCAGACAGGAGCTTATCATGTACCTCTGTATACAGGGAGCTCCCCCTAGTGGTGACTGCAGACAGGATCTTATCATGTATCTCTGTATACAGGGAGCTCCCCTTAGTGGTGACTGCAGACAGGATCTTATCATGTATCTCTGTATACAGGGAGCTCCCCCTAGTGGTGGCTACAGACAGGATCTTATCCTGTATCTCTGTATGCAGGGATCTCCCCCTAGTGGAGGCTGCAGACATGATCTTATGCTGTATCTCTGTATACAGGGAGCCCCCCCTAGTGGTGGCTGCAGACAGGATCTTACCATGTATCTCTGTATACAGGGAGCTCCCCCTAGTGGTGGCTACAGACAGGATCTTATCATGTATCTCTTTATACAGGGAGCTCCCCCTAGTGGTGACTGCAGACAGGATCTTATCATGTATCTCTGTATACAGGGAGCTCCCCCTAGTGGTGGCTGCAGACAGTATCTTATCATGTATATCTGTATACAGGGAGATCCCCCTAGTGGTGGCTGCAGACAGGATCTTATCATGTATCTCTGTATACAGGGAGCTCCCCCTAGTGGTGGCTGCAGACAGGATCTTATCATGTATCTCTGTATACAGGGAGCTCCCCCTAGTGGTGGCTGCAGACAGGATCTTATCATGTATCTCTGTATACAGGGAGCTCCCCCTAGTGGTGGCTGCAGACAGGATCTTATCATGTATCTCTGTATACAGGGAGCTCCCCCTAGTGGTGGCTGCAGACAGGATCTTATCATGTATCTCTGTATACAGGGAGCTCCCCCTAGTGGTGGCTGCAGACAGGATCTTATCATGTATCTCTGTATACAGGGAGCTCCCCCTAGTGGTGGCTGCAGGCAGGATCTTATCATGTATCTCTGTATACAGGGAGCTCCCCCTAGTGGTGGCTACAGACAGGATCTTATCATGTATCTCTGTATACAGGGAGCTCCCCCTAGTGGTGGCTGCAGGCAGAATCTTATCTTCATTCTTATTCAGGGTAACCATTCCTTAACGTTTTCCTTGCAGTTTATCTGCCTTTATCAGTCTTCTGACCTTTCTATGTAGCTGCCGTCTGATCTTCCACAATGCAGAACTCTCCGTTACCAGGAATCCTGCAGAATTCAGAGAATGAATCATCAGACAATAAAGCCTTTCAGCGACCTTTAGAGGAAGCGTCCATCTGGGTTGTCACTCAGCTTTCCCAGAATCAGATACAAAGAAGAAAAAAGATAATTAAAAACTTGGTAGAAGTGGGCGATCTCCATTGTGGGGTGTGTGCACTCATCTCCATTTGATTTGGCAAACACGATGGAATCCTGGTCCTCACCGCCGACCGCTTCTGAGGTTCACAAGGACCCCCGGGACGTGACAGTATCTTATTTCCATGGTGTATGATAATAGTAATGCTAGACCTCCAGACAAGACCATGACGTGACACAATGGGGGAGTCCGGTAACCTCCCAATAACCCTCCTCTCACCACCCAAATAAACATAAGACAATGTGTACACAGGAGCGAAGCCACAGCTGTGTGACTCACAAAGGAAAAGCCCCAGGACCTGGACATCCAGCTCAGCGTATTATCAGAGCCAATCAGGACAGAACATGACTGCTCTGGGGCTAATGATGGCTTACAGTAATATTGTTATAATGGCTATCTGCAGTCTCCACTAGGGGGAGCTCAGTGCTTACAGATTTATATAAAGCCACCACTACGGGGAGCTCACTACATACAGATTATACAGCCACCACTAGGGGGAGCTCAGTGCATACAGATTATACAGCCACCACTAGAGGGAGCTCACTATATACAGATTTATATAAAGCCACCACTTGAGGGTGCTCACTACATACAGATGTATACAGCCACCACTAGAGGAAGCTCACTACATACAGATTTATACAGCCACCACTAGAGGGAGCTCACTACATACAGATTATACAGCCACCACTAGAGGGAGCTCACTACATACAGATTTATACAGCCACCACTAGAGGACACTCACTACATACAGATTTATACAGTCACCACTAGAGGGAGCTCACTACATACAGATTATACAGCCACCACTAGAGGGAGCTCACTACATACAGATTATACAGCCACCACTAGAGGACACTCACTACATACAGATTTATACAGTCACCACTAGAGGGAGCTCACTACATACAGATTTATATACAGCCACCACTAGAGGGCGCTCACTACATACAGATTTATATACAGTCACCACTAGAGGGAGCTCACTACATACAGATTTATATACAGACACCACTAGAGGGAGCTCACTACATACAGATTTATACAGCCACCACTAGAGGGGGCTCACTACATACAGATTTATACAGTCACCACTAGGGGGAGCTCACTACATACAGATTATACAGCCACCACTAGAGGGAGCTCACTACATACAGATTTATACATCCACCACTAGAGGGAGCTCACTACATACAGACTTATATAGCCACCACTAGAGGGAGCTCACTACATACAGATTTATACAGCCACCACTAGAGGGAGCTCACTACATACAGATTTATACAGCCACCACTAGAGGAAGCTCACTACATACAGATTATCCATCCACCACTAGAGAGAGCTCACTACATACAGATTTATACAGCCACCACTAGAGGGAGCTCACTACATACAGATTATACAGCCACCACTAGAGGGAGCTCACTACATACAGATTTATACAGCCACCACTAGAGGGAGCTCACTACATACAGATTATACAGCCACCACTAGAGGGAGAATCACTACATACAAATTTATACAACCACCATTAGATAGTGCTCATTGCAAACAGATTTATACATCCACCACTAGAGGGAGCTCACTACATACAGACTTATACAGCCACCACTAGGGGGAGCTCACTACATACAGATTTATACAGCCACCACTAGAGGGAGCTCACTACATTCAGATTTATACAGCCACCACTAGAGGGAGCTCACTACATACAGATTTATACTGCCACTACTAGGGGGAGCTCACTACATACAGAATTATACAGCCACCACTAGAGGGAGCTCACTACATACAGATTTATACAGCCACCACTAGAGGGAGCTCACTACATACAGATTTATACAGCCACCACTAGAGGGAGCTCACTACATACAGATTATACTTCCACCACTAGAGAGAGCTCACTACATACAGATTTATACAGCCACCACTAGAGGGAGCTCACTACATACAGATTATACAGTCACCACTAGAGGGAGAATCACTACATACAAATTTATACAACCACCATTAGATAGTGCTCATTGCAAACAGATTTATACAGCCACCACTAGGGGGAGCTCACTACATACAGATTTATACAGCCACCACTAGGGTGAGCTCACTACATACAGATTTATACAGCCACCACTAGAGGGAGCTCACTACATTCAGATTTATACAGCCACCACTAGAGGGAGCTCACTACATAGAGATTTATACTGCCACCACTAGGGGGAGCTCACTACATACAGATTATACAGCCACCACTAGAGGGAACTCACTACATACAGATTTATACAGCCACCACTAGAGGGAGCTCACTACATACAGAATTATACAGCCACCACTAGAGGGAGCTCACTACATACAGATTTATACAGCCACCACTAGAGGGAGCTCACTACATACAGATTATACAGCCACCACTAGAGGGAGCTCACTACATACAGATTATACAGCCACCACTAGAGGGAGCTCACTACATACAGATTTATACAGCCACCACTAGAGGGAGCTCACTACATACAGATTTATACAGCCACCACTAGAGGGAGCTCACTACATACAGATTTATACAACCACCACTAGAGGGAGCTCACTACATAGAGATTTATACAGCCACCACTAGAGGGAGCTCACTAAATACAGATATACACAGCCACCAGTAGGGGGCGCTCACTACAAACAAATTTATATCACTACTATTGCAATTAAAGGGGTATTGCATTTTTTATAGTGATGGTGATTAGTTAGGGAATTGTCCTCACTTTGTGAGTAGTGGGGTCCACCCTCTGGTGCTGTATCACTGCAGCATATTCAGTCATTGCTGCTGCACATCAGCATTCTGTAAAATGGCTAATGGTGGCGGGAGGTGATATGCATTGAACATTACCTGCACCCGTGCTGTGGGCTCTTTTATTTTAGGGAGAATAGGTGTCCGAGAAGGTCATAAAGTGATCGCACATGCCAGGGATCACCATCACTTTATATGACAGGATACCCCTTAAAACTTAATGTACCGATGCGAGTGCTCCCCCTAGTGGTTAGAATGATATAACACATCTGCTAACAGACTGATACAGTGTAACAAACAACCAGCTCAGAAGAGACATTTGTGTTTAGAATTGTCCAGACCTGGATACACTGTAACAAACCCTCAGCTGTGAGACAGACTAGTTGTCTTGAGGCGTATGATGGTATTTGTGTGTTCATGTAAATTAAATATGTGGAGTACGTTGGTGGCAAATTAAATATTTCCTTTCCTCGCACAGACAGATATTGTAGCCGCTTGTATGCCTGCGCCCACATGCGGGGCGTATGCCTGCGGTGCCATAGAGTTCTGCAGCAGCTGCAGCCTGGGCTCTTTCTTTGCAGAGTGAAGGAGTGTGTTTATCCAGCCCGGCTTATGTACACAGTGGAAGTGTGAGGGCTTCTGTTGGCTCCACCGCTGGACCAGGGAGAATTATTTGCAACCACCCACAGCCCAACCGGCCCAGCCTGCGGGCAGGGGCTTTATAGGGCATATTAGAGTATAGGGTGCAGCGCGGTAATGCCAGCCCCAGAATCTGCCCCTGAGGGGCGAGGACTGCCCCTGATAGAGCGGGGTGGGGGGCAACAGCATCCAGGACCTTCAGGAAATCCCACTCTGTGTGATTTACAGCGCTCCCTCCCAGGGGTGACCTCACTGCACACTATGATAAATAGGGCTGTGTATATGGCACGCGGGCGGGGGGCTCACCCCTATTTATAGAATCTATTCCTGGCTCCTGGCGGCTGTCTCTTGTTGTCTTTTCTCCTCCCCAGGTGTATGTTGGATACAATTTACCTCTCATCACTCACAGGCGGCCGTGCCAGGGTCCGGCATCCAGAACAAACATGGGCGCACAGGGAGAGGGAGCACGGAGAGCACAAATATATACAGACTTCTACACGGCCGGTGGGGACGGGTTATATACACTGTACACACACCGGGGAGATGGAGTTACTCAGTTATATAATACAGAAATACACAGGATGCTGATGACGGATCCCTGAACACTCTTAAAGGGGTACTCCCACCAAGGACCACCTAGGTGGAGGTTCACGAAGCGCTCTCTATTCATTATATTTTGGCTAGACGGAGCTTAGAATATCCTAGAGAGAGACCTCAGTCTTTAATGACCTATGTTGCCAATTGTAACCAATCAGAGGTCGGCTTTTGTTTGATAAAAGTCTTGGGTAAAATGAAATCTATGATGTGATTGGCTGCTATGGCCAACACAGACTTAGAAAAATCCGCCACTTGTGTCCAAAAGTGTCCCTCAGGGGTTGGAAAGTAGGGCGGCACACTTGTCCTTTTTTTATGTGTTTGGCTGAATGTGTCACTTGCAGAGGTAATCAATAAAGTCATGAGCTCTATTCATTATCATCCTCTCTGTGTTCGGCTGATAGTGTCACTTACAGAGGTAATAAATAGAGTAAAGCCATGTTCTCTTGATCCCCATTCTATTCACTCTCCTCCCGTCTGTGTTCTTTGAATGTGTCACTTACAGAGTTAATGAATAAAGTAAAGCCTGTGCTCTTCATCCCCTCCCTCTCTATTCATTCTCCTCCTCTCTGTGTTCGGCTGATTGTGTCACTTACAGAGTTAATGAATAAAGTAAAGCAATGTGATCTTCACCCCACCGCTCTATTCATTCTCCTCCTCTTTGTGTTTGGCTGATTGTATCACTTACAGAGGTAATCAATAGAGAAAAGCCATGTCCTCTTGATCCCTATTCTATTCATTCTCCTCCCATCTGTGTTCTTTGATTGTGTCACTTACAGAGTTAATCAATAGAGTAAAGCCATGTGCTCTTCATCCACACTCTATTCATTCTCCTCCTCTCTGTGTTTGGCTGATTGTGTCACTTACAGAGGTAATCAATAGAGTAAAACCATGTGCTCTTGATCCCGACTCTATTTACTCTCCTCCTCTCTGTGTTTAGCTAGTTGTGTCACTTACAAAGGTAATCAATAGAGTAAAACCACGAGCTCTTGATCCCCACTCTATTCACTCTCCTCCTTTCTGTGCTCGGCTGATTGTGTGACTTACAGAGGTAATCAATAGAGTAAAACCACGTGCTTTTGATCCATACTCTATTCACTCTCCTCCTCTCTGTGTTTGGCTGATTGTATCACTTACAGAGGTAATCAATAGAGTAAAGCCATGTGCTCTGCTTCCCCACTCTATTCATTGTCCTCCTCTCTGTTCGGCTGATTGTGTGACTTACAGAGGTAATCAATAGAAAAAAACATATGTTCTTCAGCCCCACTCTATTCACTTTCCTCCTCTCTGTGTTCAGCTGATTGTATCACTTACAGAAGTAATCAACAATGAAAAACCATGTACTCTTCATCCTCACTCTATTCACTCTCCTCCTCTCTGTGTTTGACTGATTGTGTCACTTACAGAAGTAATCAATAGAGTAAAACAACGCGCTCTTCTTCCCCACTCTATTCATCCACCTCCTCTCTGTGGTCGTGCAGTCAGAAGAAATTGTCACAGGTGTGTCATGTTTGACAGACATTCATGTGGTTTCTGGTCATAGAAGGTCGCAGCGTTTGGCTGTGCAGAATGCTCCCTGACTTTCCATTATTCCTGCTGTCTATTCATTGGTATAGGTAGTTTTCCTGCTGGATGAATTTCTCAATTCAGGTTCAAATACACTAAAGGTACTAAAGTATAAAAACAAAACTTAAAAAAAACAAAACAACAAACAGAAACATATTCACCCCTGTGAGGAATAGCTGACCACAAGTGTGAGGGTGAATTATTCTTTATTATGCAAGATGTAGTATTCCTTTGTTTGGTAAATCAAGAGACATTAGCCATTGTTTCATGTCAGACTATTTAGTGCTTCTTTCTGTATGTTCATTTGTGGAATGTCTGCTGATTACGGCTTGCATTAGCACCCTGCGGTGAAACAGTCTACATTTGGAGGACAATTATGCAGTCTAATGGAATCAGCAGACAATGCAGGAACAACCATGGTTGTTTCACACCCAATCCTGTAAGACACAATACCCTAAAATAGAAATTGGGAAATATAAAAAGAGCTTTACTTCTGTCACCGGTGTCATTCTATCGGACTTCAGTGAACATCTCCAGAGATGAGCCATCATGATCTGAGGGACTCTACCCCCAAGATACACCAGCAACAGAGGAATTGATATACCTTGTCCACACGCTACTGTTGTGAATAAGTTTTCCAGTTTGGGGCTCCCTCTTGTGGTCAGTGCTGGCGATGCAGTTGATTTGTGGAATGAAAGTCACACACTTGCAGAGGACTTGCAATCAGGGTCAGATTGGGACTATATAACTGAGTAGTTTTCTCTTGTTGCTTGCCGGTGCTCAATGGTCTCCTGTGTGTTAAGGACATTCTGTAATCATCACTGCTCCCTACCAGAACTCCTCTCAGATAAGTGGTCTTTGTACCTCTGCTGTTTGTTTTCCACTTTCTTGTTGTTTTTTTCTGCTTTGATACTAATGCTTGATTCCTATTTTGTCTGTGTGGAGTTATTGGTGGAATGGGATCATTCCCTGCTGGGAGTGTCTGTATACGTAGCTCCATGATTCTGCAAGGTATTGTGTTTTTCATGCTTGGTATTAATTCAGTCCCTCATCTGTATTAGTGTTTTTGGATCCCAGTAACATTTGAGTGCTGATACAGTGGGGGAGAGGTTGTGTGACCTCAGGATTTTTTCATATCAGAAGTGCTGGTATTTATTAGGGTTTTTTACGGTTGCAGACAGTGCTCCTTCCTATACTTTCCTATAAAGATAGTTTGGGCCTCACTTTTGCTGAATATGTCCTTTCTAGCTTTCTATTGAGTTTTTCTATATCACCGTAGCCTTTATTACATGTGGGGCGCTATCTATCTATCTTTGGGGACTACTCTGAGGCAGATTAGCGTTCTTATATGTCTATCTGTTAGAATATTTAGTTCTCCGGCTGTGTCGAGATGACTAGGTCATCGTAGGCTCGTCCCACGGCTACTTTTAGTTGTGTATCAGGATTAGGTCTGCAGTCCGTTAAGGTTCCAGCCGTTCTGTTACTATTTGGGATTCCGCATTTTTTGATCCTCCTCAGTCCCTGAATCATAACACTCTACGTTAGGTTGACCACCCTACACCAGCATCCATTACCACATCCAGCAGGTCAAGGTTAGTGACATCCAGGCCCAGAGACTTCGAGACACTTGGTCTTCTATCACCCTAGTCAGCCCAGATACTGTTCCTCCAGAACACAAGGCCGTCAAGTGACTATCTCCCTGGGGGGGTCAGCGCTCAGACATCACTCTGGCACGTGTACAGTTGAACTGTGGGACCGACCAGGGAGAGGTTGAAGTGGGGCTCATAGATGAGCTCCCACCCATGTTATTTTGGGGAAAGACCTAGGACAAGACCTCTTCAGCCAGTTTGTCACAGACATCATTTGCAACCAAGCCGAATAGAAGCTGGATGTGGAACATTGTGCCACCTCTTAATTAACCCATTTTCCGGGTCCTTCTCTGACCCGATATAGATAGATAGATGGGAAAAAGGGCTCTTATATCCTGATTCTGCTCAGAGAAATCCTGGACCCTTGTCCATTAGCTCATCCATCACAAGCAGTACAGATCCCAACAAAAAATCTGCAGCAGCTCCTCTGACAATCGGGAGATACCTCGAGATTCTACTGGGTTTTCTTCCTTCGAATTGTTGAACGGCCAAAAAGTTCAAGGGCCTTTAGAGCTGGTATGAGTTAGGAGGGCACCATCCCCACGGAAGAGGTTCTCATTCTGGATTATGTTCAAAACTTTAGAGAAAAGATGAGGTACCTCATGGCTTTAGCCCATGGAATACTGGATTGCGAGCCGTAGTCAGCTAAGTGGGGGCCGACGGTCAAGAACGCCCGATAGCTTATATCTCCAAGTAGCTGTTGGACCTGGAGAGAGCCTACGTCACAATAAATAAAGAATGACTGGCCATAGTCTGGGCCCTGAAAAAATTGCAGCTATACCTCTATGGCAAGGAGTTCACGGTGCCAACTGACCACAATCCCTTAAGTTGGCTAAATCGGACTGCCGGGGACAACAGACGTTTACTCAGATGTATACATTTTGGTTTCACATAAAAAGGGGAAATATCTTGGAAATACCAATGAACTGTCCTGACAAGTATAGAACGATGATCGGAAGCCTATTACATATAGCAGCCCTGTCAAACAGCGACCTTCACCAGGCTCCAGCAGATTCCGGGACAAATAAAGAAGGGAGTGGAATGTGATGACTTCATGTTAATGGGGAATAGCTGATCACTAGTGTGGGAGTGAACTATTCCTAATTATGCCATATGTATTGTTGCCACAATTATGCCATATGTATTGTTCCTTTGTTCGGTAAGAGACATTAGCCATTGTTTCATGTCAGACTGTTTGGTGCCTCTTTCTGTATGTTAATTTGTGAAATATCTGCAGATTATGGATTGCATCAGCCCCCTGCGGTATACTAGTCTGCATTTGGAGAACAATTAGGCTGTCTAATTGAATCAGTGAATAATGATGGACTAGCCATGATTGTCTTCTCCAAAATCCTGTAAGACACAATTCACTGAAATAGGAGCTGAGAGATAGAAAAAAAGGGTCTTGCTCCTTTCACCGATGTCGTTCTACAGGACTTCAGCCTAGGATAAATGGATACAGCTGGAGGATTACAGAACTGCTTCACTGCCCAATACTGAGACCAAAAAATTCACTTGGAGAACCCAATTTTGGACAACTCGGTGGCTTGGCTACATACCTGGCTGTGCTTGGTCAGCTTCCTAAGCTTGCTGCTGTCTCCTGTCAGTGGGTACCTGCCAAAAGTGGGGTGCTCGTGGCTGGGATAGTTGACCATGGATGCCCCGAAGTCACAAAGATTCTAATCCCTGGTGGGCCAGTGGAAGGGGGAGACACTGTCGCTTGTACAATCTTGTGTTCTTGCTGGCAATGTACTATATGTGAATGGTGATTTGGCGCCATAGACGAGCCCTTTACTCAGGAGTCCTAAAGGCAATGAATGGACATAAGATGCACTCGCTCAGACCGCCGCTCTGTTCAGATGGGGCTGTACAGGATCAGTGGTCTTCTAGCAGGTGGCCCCCAGCTATGCATGGTGAATGGGTGATAACGTTAAAACTTGACGCAAACCCTTTAAGTGTAAGGTGAACTTTAGTGCACATAAGATGGCGTCCGTCTTGGGATGTGGCACCGAGGCTCAGGTGCAACTACAATGTCTGCACGATCAATTGGAAAAAGGCAAATGTAAAGGGTACTTTAAGAAATGATTACGGGGTCACCATGCAGAAAGTATTTGCCCCCGGTGGGCACTTCGGCTTCACCCCATCCTGTGCTAATATATTTCCATTAAAAATCCATTCAATATTTCAGTAAAGTAAAAGCCGTCATATTACGAGCAGAAACTGAGCGGCGGAAACCACAAGACAGAGGGATATATTGCTGCACAAATACACCCACAGTGCGGCATTGTACCACGACGGCAGGACATGGCAACCGGATAGTAGAGAGACCACCGGTCCAGAGCAAGGGGGAGGCGACACATGGAGGATTTATAGGAGCAGAGCGCGTCTGCGGCACAGAGTATACAGAAGCGAGAGCCGGGTATCCGCTCTCTATACACTGAGGAGCACGGGGTGAAAAAACGACCCTCTGCCGGTCAGGAGGCCTCACACCTTGGTCTTGGTAGCTGTCAGTAAGGCCTGGACTAGTGACATCACTGTCCGTATTGTGATATCATTGGATAGTGATGTCACTGCCCCACTGCTGTGATTTCATTGGATAGTGATGTCATTGCCTGTGTGTTGTGATGTCATTGGATAGTGATGTCATTGCCTGTGTGTTGTGATATCATTGGATAGTGATAGTGATGAAATTAGACTGTGATGTCACTGCCACAGTGCTGTGATGTTATTAGAAAGTGATAGTGATGTCACTGCCCCAACTACTGTGATGTCATTGGACAGTGATGTCACTGCCTGTGTGTTGTGATGTCATTGGATAGTGATAGTGATGTCAATGCCCCAACTACTATGATATCATTGGATGGTGATGTCACTTCCTGTGTGTTGTGATGTTATTGGATACTAAGGTCACTGCGCCAATCCTGTGATGTTATTAGATAGTGATGTCACTGCCCCTTTGCTGTGATGTCATTGGATAGTGATGTCACTGCCTTTGTTGGGATGTCATTGGATAGTGATGGAATTGGATATTGATGCCACTGCCCCAACCTCTGTGATGTCAATGGATAGTATGGTCACTGTCCGACTGCTGTGATGTCATTGGATAGTGATAGTGAAGTAACTGCCCCAACTGCTGTGATGTCATTTGATAGTGATGTCACTGATTCTGTGTTGTGATGTCATTAGATAATGATTGTGATATCATTGGATAGTGAGGTCACTACACCACTCCAGTGATGTTATTGGATAGGGATGTCACTCCCACAACTGCTATGATGTCATTGGATAGTGGTGTCACTATGTCAGTGCTGTGATGTCAATGGATCGTGAGCTCACTGCCACTGTGTTGTGGTGTCATGGGATAATGATGTCACTGCCTCCCATCCTGAGATGTCATATGACAATGATGTCACTTTCTCAGTGCTGTGATGTCATTAGATACTGATGTCACTATCTCAGTGCTGTCGTGTCAGTGGATAGTGATGTCACTGCTGCTGTGATGTCACTAAATATAGAGGTGACTCACCCTGTGCTGTGATGTCATTAGATAGTGATGTCATAGCCTCCCCTTCACTGCCTGAGAACACCACATTTACTGATGAGGATATGATCAGCTCTGGCCCAAATATGACTATTCGCCTTAAAATAGGGGATGAGCTGCAGTGCCAGGTACACGGGCATCGCCTGGACAAGTAATGAGGCTCATTTCATGGCTTCTCACCGGTCACCACCTGCGGATGGCACATGTCATACACCATAAAACCCTCCTAAATCACGCACACATGTGGTTCATAGTGCGGAGCATGTAAGTGACTTCTGGGCATCAGACACATGGGTGATGGAGGCTCCTCCAGGGGGCGCTATCATCCCTGATACAGAACATTATTACTGCACAAATCTAGGATTTAATCACATGGAGGAGACATTTCCTGCAGCC
Source organism: Anomaloglossus baeobatrachus (assembly GCF_048569485.1). Lineage (NCBI taxonomy): Eukaryota > Metazoa > Chordata > Amphibia > Anura > Aromobatidae > Anomaloglossus > Anomaloglossus baeobatrachus. Next base: position 12,073,330 of record NC_134356.1, on the reverse strand, counting down.
GCACCTATAATAATAATATAATACATGGCCGCGGAGTGAACTCACACATCAGGGAACCACAGAGAAAGCGAACTAGAGGGAGAGAAGAGATAATCCCCATCTGTAAACCCCACCCATGAGTACAGGCCACGCCCACAGAATGCCCCCCAGGAACAGTGCTGAAAACAAAGAAGAATGCCCCCACAAAAATGCTGGAAGAAAGGACCCCATAAAGAGTGCTGGAAAAATGCCCCCGTACACGCTGTCAAAGGTGTGCACCCAATAAACTATACTGGGCGGCTGGCATAATGGAGGATGGCCCAATAACGACCCCTGGGGGACGGAGGGAGGTCTGTCAGAGAAGGCAACCGGCACAAGAAAGAATGAAGGCGCAGAAAGGGCCCAATCAAAGTAATCTATAGGGCCCTGACACAGGCAAGCCCCCGGCAATGACATCACTAATGACATCACAGCACAGGGGAAGTGATGTCACTGGTCCACCCCTGACTGACATCTGCCCAGACCAAGGAGAATAATACAGGAGGTAACGCAGGATGAGTAATGTAATGTATGTACACAATGACTGCGCCAGCAGGATAGTGAGTGCAGCTCTGGAGTATAATACAGGAGGTAACGCAGGATGAGTAATGTAATGTATGTACACAGTGACTGCACCAACAGAATAGTGAGTGCAGCTCTGGAGTATAATACAGGATATAACTCAGGATCAGTAATGTAATGTATGTACACAGTGACTGCACCAGCAGAATAGTAAGTGCAGCTCTGGAGGATAATACAGGAGGTAACTCAGGATCAGTAATGTAATGTATGTACACAGTGACTGCACCAGCAGAATAGTGAGTGCAGCTCTGGAGTATAATACAGGCTGTAACTCAGGATCAGTAATGCAATGTATGTACACAGTGACTGCACCAGCAGAATAGTGAGTGCAGCTCTGGGGTATAATACAGGAGGTAACTCAGGATCAGTAATGTAATGTATGTACACAGTGACTGCACCAGCAGAATAGTGAGTGCAGCTCTGGGGTATAATACAGGAGGTAACTCAGGATCAGTAATGCAATGTATGTATACAGTGACTGCACCAGCAGAATAGTGAGTGCAGCTCTGGGGTATAATACAGGATATAACTCAGGATCAGTAATGTATGTACACAGTGACTACTCCTGCAGAATAGTGAGTGCAGCTCTGGAGTATAATACACTGTGTGCAGAATTATTAGGCAAGTTGTATTTTAGAGGGGGGGGGGGTTTATTATTGATCAACAACTATGTTCTCAATAAACTCAAAAGACTCAGAAATATCAAAGCTTAATATGTTTGGCAGTTGCAGGGGTTTTAGATTTGGCTTCTTAGGAGGATCTGTGTGTGCAGGTGACTATTACTGTGCAGAATTATTAGGCAACTTAATAAAAACCAAATCTATTCCCATCTCAGTTGTTTATTTTCAACAGGTAAACCAATATACTGTAACTGCACAACATTTAGAAATAAACATTTCTGACATGCAAAAACAAAACCCAAAAAAATTAGCCCCCTTTCTTTCTGATGACCCTCAGCAGCTGACCATCCATAGATTCTGTCATTGCTTGATCTGTTTATGATCCACATTGCGTGCAGCAGCCACCACAGCCTCCAGACACCACAGCCTCCAGACTCCACAGCCTCCAGACACCACAGCCTCCAGCCACCGCAGCCTCCAGACACCACAGCCTCCAGACTCCACAGCCTCCAGACACTGCTCCCAGAGGTGCACTGTTTTCCCTCCCTGTAGATCTCACATTTTATGAGGGACCACAGGTTCTCTATGGGGTTCAGGTCAGGGGAAGAAGGGGGCCGTGTCACTATTTTTTCATCTTTTAGCCCTTTACTGGCCAGCCACGCTGTGGAGTAGTTGGATGCATGTGATGGAGCATTGTCCTGCATGAAAATCATGTTTTTCTTGAACGATAGCGACTTCTCCCTGTACCACTGCTTGAAGAAGTTGTCTTCCAGAAACTGGCAGTAGGTCTGGGAGTTGAGCTTCACTCCATCCTCAACCCGAAGAGGTCCCACAAGTTGATCTTTGCTGATCCCAGCCCATACCAGTGCCCACCTCCACCTTGCTGGCGTCTGAGTCGGAGTGGAGCTCTCTGCCCTTTACTGATCCAGCCTCGGGCCCATCCATCTGCCCATCAAGAGTCACTCTCATTTCATCAGTCCATAAAACCTGTGAAGAATCAGTCTTCAGATATTTCTTGGCCCAGTCTTGAGGTTTTATCTTCTGTTTCTTGGTCAGAGGTGGTGGTTTTCAGCCTTCCTTACCTTGGCCTGTCCCTGAGTATGGCACACCTTGTGCTTTTTGATACTCCAGTAACGTTGCAGCTCTGAAATATGGACAAACTGGTGGCAAATGGCATCGCTTGATTTTCTTCAATTCACGGGCAGTTATTTTGCGCCTTTTTTGCCCAGCACGCTTCTTGCGACCCTGTTGGCTATTTGTCATGAAACGCTTGATTGTTCGGTGATCACTCTTCAAAAGTTTGGCAATTTCAAGACTGCTGCATCCCTCTGCAAGACATCTCACAATATTGGACTTTTCAGAGCCCGTCACATCTCTCTTCTGACCCATTTAGCCAAAGGAACGGAAGTTGCCTAATAATTAAGCCCCCCTTATATAGGGTGTTGTGTCATTACACCGCACCCCTCCTCATTACAGAGACACACAGCACCGGAGTTACTTCATTGGTAGTTGGCTCTCACTATACAGCTTGGAGTAGGACGACATGTATAACAAGTATCATGTGACCAAAATACACATCTGCCTAATAATTCTGCACACAGTGTACTTGATATAACATTTCAGTGATATAACGCTGAAGACCTAAGAAAAGCCCAGCAGACGGTCTCGCTCCCGCCCTTGTCAGACACAGACAGGTGATAAGGGGCGGAAACTGTTTATTCGCTGAGAGATGGAATTAGGAAGTTTTTCATGTAAACAAATATGTGAGATTACAATTCTCTGAATTCTTTCCTTATCTGTTTTGTAGAAATTCTTGAAATTCTGAGCCCCTGGTGAACACGAGCTCTGATAAGACAACATCAGAGAAGCAGCCAAGACGTGGCCGAGCCGCACGGTAGTCGGCCACGTGTTCAGGAGGAGCAAGAAAATAATTCATGGTATTGAGAACACGGAACGTGAGAGCAAAAGTCACAATGGGCATATAATGGGACTTCCTATCCTGGGGTGTTGGTAGATGGGGTACAGGGGTCTCCCTGACAAGGGCACATAAATCCGTCTGTCACATTGTAAGACCCATCAGCACCCCATTATCACATCACCAGAGTTAGGACGTACAATGGGAGCATGTACAAGTGTGTTCTGGTATACCAACCGCGTAAATGCCACATCAATGATTAGCAGCATGTAAATAGTTAACAGCAGCATCTAAATGGTTAACAGCAGCATCCTCTCTAACACACAACCCCAAACAGTTATTCAACACTTTCAACTCCCTCCTTCGCTCACCACTGCCCCCTCCAACCTCCCTCATTTCTGCAGAAGACTTTGCCACCTATTTCCAAGAAAAAATCGACCTAATAAGGCAAGTCTTCTCTGCTCAGCCACCACAACCCCTTCATGTAACTGACCACTGCCCCTCTCCCATAAACTTCCTCCCCACCATCACCGAAGGAGAGCTTGCACGTTTTCTCTCAAAAGCGGACCTCACCACCTGCGCACTTGACCCCATGCCATCCCACCTCCTTCCCAACCTCACCACCATCCTTATTCCAGCCTTAACCCACCTCTTCAACCTATCTTTAATGACTGGAACCTTCCCCTCTGCCTTTAAACATGCAACAGTCACACCTATCCTAAAGAAACCTTCCCTCGATCCAACCTCTACTACCAGCTATCGCCCCATATCACTACTCCCACTTGCCTCAAAACTCCTGGAACAGCATGTCCATGCTGAACTTTCCTCCCACCTCTCCTCTAACGCTCTCTTTGACAACCTACAGTCCGGCTTCCGTCCACATCACTCTACCGAAACTGCCCTGACTAAAATCACAAATGACTTGCTTACTGCCAAAGCGAACAAGCACTTCTCTATACTCCTACTTCTAGACCTGTCCTCAGCCTTCGATACCGTTGACCACTCCCTCCTATTACAGACCCTCTCTTCCCTTGGTGTCAGAGATCTTGCCCTCTCTTGGATCTCTTCATACTTCTCCAACCGCACTTTTAGTGTCTCCCACTCTCACACAACCTCTTCATCCCGTCCTCTCTCTGTTGGCGTCCCTCAAGGCTCTGTCCTGGGACCATTACTCTTTTCTATCTATACATCTGGCCTGGGACAACTCATAAAGTCCCATGGCTTCCAATACCACCTATATGCCGACGACACTCAGATCTACCTCTCTGGCCCAGATGCCACATCTCTGCTGTCCAAAATCCCGAAATGTCTATCTGCTATATCCTCCTTCTTCTCCTCTCGCTTCCTAAAGCTCAATGTGGCCAAAACTGAACTAATCATCTTTCCTCCGTCTCCCCTACACTCTCCACCTGATCTATCTATTACAATAAATAACACCAGGCTCTCGCCAGTACCCAAAGTTGGCTGCCTCGGAGTGACCTTTGACTCTGCCTTATCCTTCATACCACACATCCAATCCCTCACCACCTCCTGCCGTCTTCAACTCAAAAATATTTCCAGAATCCGCCCTTTCCTCAATTTGCAATCTACTAAAATGCTAGTGCATGCCCTCATAATCTCCCGCCTCGACTACTGTAACATCCTCCTCTGTGGCCTCCCTGCCAACACGCTCGCCCCTCTCCAGTCCATCCTTAACTCTGCTGCCCGACTGATCCACCTCTCTCCTCAATACCACCCCGCTTCTCCCCTCTGCATGTCCCTCCACTGGCTCCCAATCCTCCACCGTATCCAATTCAAACTACTAACACTGACCTACAAAGCTGTGCATAATCTTTCCCCTCCGTACATCTCCGAACTACTCTCCCACACGTCACCTCCGGTCCTCCCAAGATCTCCTTCTCTCCTCCTCTCTCATTCGCTCCTCACGCAACTGACTCCAAGACTTCTCCCGAGCATCCCCAGTCTCCTGGAACTCGCAGCCTCAACACGTCAGACTATCCCCTACCCTTGCAAACTTCAAACAGAACCTGAAAACGCACCTGTTCAGAAATGCCTACAATCTACAATGAACTCGCTGCCGCCCGACCACCGTGCGCAGCTGCCGCCCGACCACCATGCGGAGCTGCCGCCTGACCTACACCCCACCTATTGTCTCCTCCCCATAATCCTATAGAATGTAAGCCCGCAAGGGTAGGGCCCTCTTCCCTCTGTACCAGTCTGTCTACTGTAACTTGTATATGTATTTTGTATGTAACCCCCTTCTCATGTACAGCACCATGGAATTAATGGTGCTCTATAAATAAATAATAATAATAACTGGAGCCAAAGAGGGGCGCATAGATCTGTCTGTCCTATTGGGAGACAAATTATTACGTTGTGCTCATGATAGATGGGGGGTCCTCGTACAGATGTCACAATGGTTGGGCTTCCAGCTGGCAGGGTAACCCATCAGCACCCCATTATCACATGGCAGGGGTTCGGATGGACAATAGGAGAACGAACAAAGGCATACTGGTATACCAACCGCGTAAATGCCACATCAGCAAACAATTGACAGCAGCATCTAAATGGTTAACAGCAGCATCTAAATGGTTAACAGCAGCAACTGGAGCTCACTTTGATTGCTGCTGGTACGGGCAGATGCTGGTTGCAAAAATAATAAAAGTTTTTCAATACAATATATGGGCTATGAAATATTACAGTAAAAAAAAAATAGTGATAGATCTATGAAAAAGAAACCTGCCTAGAGGTCGAAATACGTTGAATTCCTTTTCGGGTTGAAGTTTTCTGTAGAGGTAAATATATCTGGAGGAGGAAGCAGGTACAAGTGCGTACTGGTACCTACCATTTAAATGCCACGACAACAATTGACAGCAGCATCTAAAAGGTTAACAGCAGCAACTGGAGCTCACTCTGATTGCTGCTGGTACAGGCAGATGTTGGTTGTAAAAATAATTAAGTTTTTCAATACAATATATGGACTATGAAATATTACCGTAAAAAAAAATAATGATGGATCTATGAAAAAAAAAACTATCTAGAGGTCAAAATACGTTGAATTCCTTTTCGGGTTGAAGTTTTAGTGCGTACTGGTACCTACCATTTAAATGCCACGACAATGATTGACAGCAGCATCTAAATGGTTAACAGCAGCAACTGGAGCTCACTCGGATTGCTGCTGGTACGGGCAGATGCTGGTTGTAAAAATAATGAAGTTTTTCAATACAATATATGGGCTATGAAATATTAGCATAAAAAAAAATAATGATGGATCTATGAAAAAAAACCTGTCTAGAGGTCAAAATATGTTGAATTCCTTTTCAGGTTGAAGTTTTCTGTAGAGGTAAATATATCTGGAGGAGGAAGCAGGTACAAGTGCGTACTGGTACCAACCATTTAAATGCTACGACAACAATTGACAGCAGCATCTAAAAGGTTAACAGCAGCAACTGGAGCTCACTCTGATTGCTGCTGGTACAGGCAGATGCTGGTTGTAAAAATAATGAAGTTTTTCAATACAATATATGGACTATGAAATATTACCGTAAAAAAAAATAATGATGGATCTATGAAAAAAAAAACCTGTCTAGAGGTCAAAATACGTTGAATTCCTTTTCGGGTTAAAGTTTTAGTGCGTACTGGTACCTACCATTTAAATGCCACGACAACGATTGACAGCAGCATCTAAATGGTTAACAGCAGCAACTGGAGCTCACTCTGATTGCTGCTGGTACGGGCAGATGCTGGTTGTAAAAATAATGAAGTTTTTCAATACAATATATGGGCTATGAAATATTAGCGTAAAAAAAAATAATGATGGATCTATGAAAAAAATCCTGTCTAGAGGTCAAAATATGTTGAATTCCTTTTCGGGTTGAAGTTTTCTGTAAAGGTAAATATATTTGGAAGAGGAAGCAGGTACAAGTGCGTACTGGTACCAACCATTTAAATGCCACGACAACAATTGACAGCAGCATCTAAATGGTTAACAGCAGCATCTAAACAGTTAACAGCAGCAACAGTGGAATCTATTTATGGTATAGATTGGATTTAGCATCATTGCTGTGTTCTGCTGCCACTAGTGGTGAGGAGCGGTACTGCACATTATATACGATGACCGGATCGGCGGCCAAATGATACAGAACTAAGATGCTACAAAATTCTGCGCCATCGAAAACCACTACTTAAAGGAAACCCAAGTCCGGAATGTCACCGGTTACAGAACACGCGCGGCATCCGTGTCTAAATCCGTCCCACACATATTTCTGTTTGCTCTCGTCCCACAGACAGTAAAAAAAAAATATGGAAATGTTATTAATCCCGACAAGAGGTGTCCGAGACTCAGACTGAATGTTCCTTCCATATCTCCTGCCACACGACTGCTGTCTGCCCTCGCCCTGGCAGGATTAGACATAGACAGCTGACCGCACTCTCCGCCGCGCCGTGCCAGATTCTGCTTCCTAAAAGATTTTTTCCTGAAAATTTGACTCTGGGGACGACTTCTGTGATCTCGGCTTTCTGAGCGTCCATCTGACGTCTGGAGACTGCGAGACAAGAAAAGGAGTGAGAGCGAGCACCGGCGGGCACAATGACTGCCTCAGATGTATCAGGACCTCCGTTAATAAAGCCTGTGTGTTCTAAGAAACATTTTCCACCTACTGAAAAAGAGCGGCTGATTTTAAAGAGTTTATTCCCATCTTCAGAAATGGATATTGTCGGAGTTTGCAATTAATTGTACATTCAAATTCTCAGTCGTTCTTGAGATATTTACACTTTTGTTTTGTTTACAATTTGTTGCCGTGGAATCCGACCACCTCTGCTAAACAGCAGGACATGCGCAGTGCTTACAAGCTCTTTTCTATCGAGCTTATAAGCGCTGCTCTATTTCTGTAGCATGATCCTGCCCAGCTAGACAGCAGTGGTGGTCGGTCACCAGGACAACAAGCTGTAAACAAAAGAAAAGTGATAATATCTCAAGAACGACTGGAAATGTTATTAAGCAGCAAATTGCCAAAGTGCTTGAAAAACTATCCAAAAATATCCATCTGAGAAGAAGAATGACTCCCGAATGGCTGCCCCATTCATCACAATTATTATTATTTATTTTTCGAGCACCAATGATTCCATGGAGCTGAACATGAGAAGGGATTACATACAAAAAAATAAAATAAAATGGCAGCCAACACACTAACAATGACTGACAGACTGGTCCAGATGGGGGAGGGTGCTGCCCTTACAGCCTTACATTCTATGGGGACAGGATAATGGGGAGGAGACAGCAGGTTGAGGGTGTTGTGACATCTCCAGTGGTGGTGAGGCAACAGCTCCGGTGGTGGTGAGGTGACAGCTCGGTGATGGTGAGGCAGCAGCTCCAGTGATGATGATGTAGCAGTTCCGGTCGTGTTGAGCTGACAGCTCTGGTGGTGGTGAGGTGATAGCTCGGTGATGGTGAGGCAGCAGCTCCAGTGATGATGATGTAGCACCTCCGGTCGTGTTGAGCTGACAGCTCTGGTGGTGGTGAGGTGATAGCTCAGTGGTGGTGAGGCAGCAGCTCCGGTGGTGGTGAGGCAGCAGGTCAGTGGTGTTGAGAAGATAGTGTGGCGCCCCTGAGGCTTCCGTCGCCACAGGAACATTGCACCCCATCCAGCGGTGTGATGTCCCATCCTGGGTAAGGAAAGGGGTGAACGCCGGTCCATAGGCAAATTTGCACTACACCATTGTTAGGTACACACAGGGACCAGGGACAGTGGCAGCAACCCCCCAGGCTGCATGCTGGGAGGGGCCGTAAGACCCATCCCTGCTCCCATAGGGTGGTAGCTTAGCAACTGGGGGCTGGGAAGAGCCACCCGAGAGCAGAGTAGCAAGGAAGGTCAAGTTTAGGGAGTGAGTTGCAGGCAGAGAGAGAGGAGGTAGCCTGAGAGAGGAGAGCTGAAAGAAGTGCTCTAGTCAGTCAGGAGCAAGAAGAGGAAAGTGACGCTTCCTGGTGAAGACCCTGGGACCCAGTAGGTCCAGGTGACACCACGTAGAACAGAAGGGATTCCAGGGCCACAGACAGCTTTCAAGCCTGTGGCCTGTTCCACGAAGTCAACAGGTGGAGGGATCAGGCCGCACACAGGGGATGGTCCCTAGAAGCTGGAGGACGCGAAATCAGTTCCAAAGGCAAAAACCGAGGTCCCGGGTGGCTGCAAGCGCCCAGGGCCACAGCCCACAGCAGAACCTGTGGAAAGGGGGTAGAACACCCACTAGGAGAGCCCCCGGCCTGGAGGTTGTAGTGGAGGCCAAGCCAGGTCCATCCATAAAAGGCGAGGCTTAGAAGACGACCGAGAAAAGAGACACGTTAGAGGGGTGTACCGGCTTTTGCCCCCAGATCTACCCAGGATCGGCGGAGGTCCCTGACACTGGGTCTCAGCAGTCCAGAGGCACCAGTGTGCACCAACCAGGAACTGTGAGAAAACACCTTGAAATTTCACCCTCTGAAGTTGCCTCAGTTATTTCGCCTGCATAGACTTCCATCACTGCATAGACACTTACAAGCACCAACTGTGCCCCGGCGTACCGCTCCACCTGTGGGGAGCAGGACCATCCAAGCTGCCATTCCACTAGCCCCGGAGGCCCCATACATCAGCGGCGGCTTAATAGCCGCAAACCACAGGTGGCGCCACGAATATAAACTTTAAACACCCCCACTGAAGCCATATTAATTGACTCCCGCCAGGGTCACGGAGTCGGGCCCCGCCACCACTGACGACCCCCGGACTAGTCCGGCCCGGCACCGGGTGTCCCATAGCCCTGGGGTGGCCGAGTCAACTTTGGCATCACGAACAGGATAACGTGCCCGGCCCCCACCGGGTACTGTGCGCCTGAAAGGACTGTATTAGAACTGTGTTTTACTGTAAAAACTGCCACCATTGAAGCTACTAAGAGCGGGAAGAAGGGGGGCGTGCCAAAGAAAAGGGCGCGAAGCTGAACCCCACCTACGCTGCCTGAGAAAAGGAGCGCGAAAAAGAGGCCCCGCTCCTTGGTCTTGCAAGAGAGCGCGAAGCTGAGCCCACTATGCAGAGCGGAGGAAAAAGAAATGGCGCGTGAAGAAGCTAGAAGGATGGACGCCGAGCAACGAGCGGCCAGAGGAGGAGTGGCCGAGCCGGGACACGCACCTGAGAACCGGGTGGCGTCCTGCGTCCTGGAGAGCAGAGAAGATCCAGCAGTCGCTGCGGAGCCGGGTAAGGAGAATGTTACCCCCGACTGGCGGAGCCGAGATTGCCAGGTGAGGTTCCTGTCCAGTCCTCCGGCATGCGCCGGTGTCACCCCGCAGTCCAGTCCACCTGCCGGCCTGCACGAGGCCTCCGCTGGCCCCGCCGAAACCCGGCCTGTCACCGCCAATCTCAGCAGCGCCCCTGAAAGCCTGGGACCAGACTGCCTCGTGGGTCCCTTACCCAGCCCTCCCACCGGAGTCTCTGGAGTCACTGCTGCGATGCCCATTGAGATCCATGCTGCGATGCCCATTGAGGTCCATGCTGCGATGCCCGCTGAGACCCAAGCTGTGATCCATGCTGCGATTACAACTGAAGTCCCTGCTGCGACGTCCCGGGCAGCGGCATCCCATCCGGCCAGGCCAGACAAGGATGCAGCTCCGATACCATCACCCCGCAGCAGCCCCACAACAGCTGGAGAACAGGACCAAGGGACTCAGGCCAGTCTGAGCACGGCCTACCTGCTGCCCAGGGCCCTGCTGCAGAGGGACCCCCGCAACTAAGAAGAAGAAAGAAGAAATTGAACTGTACATAGTCCCTGTCTGCCCTCACCCCTTTGTGAAGATGCCCCTTTTGTACTGCCCCATGTTCTTTTTGAAGATGCCACCTATCCTGAAATCCTTGTCCATTGTTCTTTGCGAAGATGTCACCCCCTTTGTTTGTGTACCGGGCCACTAGACTGGAATGTGGTCCCCTGTCCTATGTGCTTATTTAAATGTCAAGTTTTAACCAGGCCACTGGACTTAGTGGCTGGTTTGTCCATTTTCAACCCCCCCCCTAAGTTTAAAAGTTAAACAGACTACCAGGCTACTGGACTTGTTGTAGCCAAATTGTATAAAGTTACACCTGTTGAGCCCCTTACCAGAATTCTGGTGGGAAGGCACCAAAGACTTTAAAGTTTTATTATTTTATGTTTACGTAACGTTCAAGAATATGCGCCTCCCATAAAGGGAAGAAAAGTTTGAAAGTTTTAATGTTTTATATGCATATACAAAAATGTCTTTTGCAATTTCATTCCACATTTCTTGTCTTTTCAGCCCAAGGACGTGCTGTGATTCACTGTAGGGGAGTGTGGCGCCCCTGAGGCTTCCGTCGCCAAAGGAACATTGCACCCCATCCAGCGGTGTGATGTCCCATCCTGGGTAAGGAAAGGGGTGAACGCCGGTCCATAGGCAAATTTGCACTACACCATTGTTAGGTACACACAGGGACCAGGGACAGTGGCAGCAACCCTCCCATGCTGCATGCTGGGAGGGGCCGTAAGACCCATCCCTGCTCCCATAGGGTGGCAGCTTAGCAACTGGGGGGCTGGGAAGAGCTACCCGAGAGCAGAGTAGCAAGGAAGGTCAAGTTTAGGGAGTGAGTTGCAGGCAGAGAGAGAGGAGGTAGCCTGAGAGAGGAGAGCTGAAAGAAGTGCTCTAGTCAGTCAGGAGCAAGAAGAGGAAAGTGACGCTTCCTGGTGAAGACCCTGGGACCCAGTAGGTCCAGGTGACACCAAGTAGAACAGAAGGGATTCCAGGGCCACAGACAGCTTTCAAGCCTGTGGCCTGTTCCACGAAGTCAACAGGTGGAGGGATCAGGCCACACACAGGGGACGGTCCCTAGAAGCTGGAGGACACGAAATCAGTTCTAAAGGCAAAAACCGAGGTCCCGGGTGGCTGGAAGCGCCAAGGGCCACAGCCCACAGCAGAACCTCTGGAAAGGGGGTAGAACACCCACTAGGAGAGCCCCCAGCCTGGAGGCTGTAGTGGAGGCCAAGCCAGGTCCATCCATAAAAGGCGAGGCTTAGAAGACGACCGAGAAAAGAGACACGTTAGAGGGGTGCACCGGCTTTTGCCCCCAGATCTACCCAGGATCGGCGGAGGTCCCTGACACTGGGTCTCAGCAGTCCAGAGGCACCAGTGTGCACCAACCAGGAAGTGTGAGTAAACACCTTGAAATTGCACCCTCTGGAGTTGCCTCAGTTATTTCGCCTGCATAGACTTCCATCACTGCATAGACACTTACAAGCACCAACTGTGCCCCGGGGTACCGCTCCACCTGTGGGGAGCAGGACCATCCAAGCTGCCATTCCACCAGCCCCGGAGGCCCCATACAGCAGCGGCGGCTTAATAGCCGCAAACCACAGGTGGCGTCACGAATATAAACTTTAAACACCCCCACTGAAGCCATATTAATTGACTCCCGCCAGGGTCACGGAGTCGGGCCCCGCCACCACTGACGACCCCCGGACTAGTCCGGCCTGGCACCGGGTGTCCCATAGCCCTGGGGTGGGCGAGTCAATAGCTCTGGTGGTGATAAGGTGGCAGCTCCATTTGTGGTGAGGTGACAACTCTGGTAGTGGTGAAGAAGTAGCTCCTTTGGTGGTGAGGCGGCAGTTTCGGTGGTGTTTAGGCGGCAGCTTCAGTGGTGGTAAGGTATCAGCTTTGGTGGTGATGAGGCAATAGCTCCAGTGCTGGTGAGGAGGCAGTTCCAGTTGTGGTGAGGCAGCAGCTCCAGTGGTGGTGAGGCAGCAGCTCCGGTGGTGGTGAGGCGGCAGCTCCAGTGGTGGTGAGGTGGCAGCTCCAGTGGTGGTGAGGAGGTAACTCCAGTGGTGGTGAGACAGCAGTTCTGGTGGTGGTGAAGAGGCAGTTCCAGTAGGGTGAGGTGGCAGCTGGGTCATTGCAGGCTTTAGCTTCCTTGAAAACATCGACTTCCAAGTTCCACCCAAAGGTTCTGAATGTAGCAGATCGGACATGTTGGGGCACAATTCTAGAGGCTGAGGGATTCTCGGGAGATTTCTTGGAGACAACTGAGTGAGAAACATATGAGTGTGGAGGAGAGAAGGTGGTCTTGGGAGGACTGGAGATTATATGTGGGAAGATATCGGAAGATAAGTTCGGAAATATATGGAGGAGGCGGATTATGTAGGTCACTCTTCCCCAAATAGATTTGTTGGTGAATTTGAAGGCAATGAATGCAGAGAATAAAAGTAGAGGAGTAACGAGGAGGGAGGTGCATTAGTCGTGCAGCAGTGTTAAGAAGGATAGGAGAGGTGCGGGAGCATTCGTATGGAGGCCACAGTAGAAAGCTATTGCAGTAGTCAAGGCGGGAGATGATGAGGTCGGCACTAACCGTTTACTATATGCAGGGTTGGGAAAATGACGAATTCTGGAAATATTTTTGAGTTGGAGGCTGCAGGTAGTAAGCAGGACTGGGAAAAGTTTTTTTGTGCCCTATGCAGATGAAGCCAATGGCTTACCTCCCCAAGCGAAAAAATGGGTCAGAGACTAAGGTTACAGGACCCCTAACACACCCTCTGGTGGGTGAGGTACCAAGCTCTGGTGAAGACCACTTTCACTAGAATTGTTACTTTTTTCACAAAAAAATACCAGCAAAAGTGAAAAAAAAAAAGTTAGATATAGAATAAATCATTGTTGGCAAATTACACAATACAAGGGACAAATAGCGATATTCATCTCTGACGTTCTATGTCAGACTCAAGAAAAGCCATGGAAACCAATAAAGCTTAACAATAATGTTTGCTAAATGCCCTAATGGAAACTAAACCGACTTTTATATATATATATATATATATATATATATATATATATATATATATATATATATATATATATATATATATATAAAAAGGGATACATATGATAGTTTTGCATCTATCATTCGATAAATACAGTCTGCAACAAAACTGATGGTGGTTCTGGTGACATATTCCTCTACTGATGGTGGTTTTGGTGTTGTATTCCTGTACTGATGGTGGCTCTGGTGTCATATACCTGTACTGATGGTGGTTCTGGTGACTTATTCCTCTACTGATGGTGGTTCTTGTGACATATTCCTCTACTGATGATGGTTCTGGTGATGTAATAATAATATTTATTCATTTATATAGCGCTATTAATTCCACAGCGCTTTACATACATTGGAAATACTGTCCCCATTGGGGCTCACAATCTAGAGTCCCTATCTGTATGTCTTTAGAGTGTAGGAGGAAACCGGAGGAGAAAACCCACGCAAACACGGGGAGAACATACAAACTCCTTGCAGATGTTGTCCTTGGTGGGAATTGAACCCAGGACCCCAGCGCTGCAAGACTGCAGTGCTAAGCACTGAGCTACCGTGCCGCCAAGTGTATTCCTGAACTGATGATGGTTCTGGGGTTGTATACCTGTACTGATGATGGTTCTGGTGACATATTCCTCTTCTGATGGTGGTTTTGGTGTTGTATTCTGGTACTGATGGTGGTTCTGGTTATGCCTTCCTGAACTGATGGTGCTTTTGGGGGTCATATGTCTGTATTGATTGTGGTTTTGGTGACATATTCCTGTTCTGGTATTAGTTCTTGTGATATATTCATGTAGTGAGAGTGGTTCTGGTGCTGTATTCATGTGCAGAGAAAACTATACAAGGCTGTAATAGTGCACCCAGGTTCTTATTAATGTTGCTTGTGGTGTGGGCAGTATGAATCAGATAATTGGATACATATTAGGAGTAGGTGACCTCAGCCTTTGGTCACTACAAAGATTGTTCTCATTGTTTGTAGACACAAGTGCATGAAATTTGGTGAGGTATCAGACCCTGCCTCTCCTGGACTGTCTGCGAGAGGTATGCACCGCAGTGATGTAGGCACGTGACACGTCTCGGCTGCAGGATGTTCCAGTGATTGATCTGTTTTTCGGATTCCCGCATTGGTCGTATTTTTAACTCCATGTCCAACAGTAAATTCCATTACCAAAAAGAAAGACAAAAATAAAGGCAGATTATCCCGAAGGAAGAACTGTTTACTCCTTGTACTGTCTTTGTATATTTTACAGCATGGGGGGCGGAAAGAATCCTGGAAATGTGGATTTTATAAGCGGCTTTGTGCATCCGAACTATGGCAAGAATGAGATGAGAGAGTAAACCTGGCGGGAGGATCAAGACGTGAGCCAGGATCCTGCAAGAATTAGGCAATGATGGGAAGTGTGACATGGAGATAGCAAAGCTATCTCTCACCCCGGCCCCAGAGGCTCCTGGGAAGTGATGCCTCAGTCCAGGAATGCATGGGACGAAGCAGGGGAAAAAAAAGAGACCCCAGACAACACAACCACAGTGGGAAGGGACAGATTACCTTTTAAAGTAATCCCAGTGTGAATAGGCCACATTCAATACACCCCTGTACAATGCCGACCTATGACGGAGGATGAGGCATTAGTCTCGTGCTCAGGAACTGTTTATTCCCATCCTCTGTCTACAGAGGTCACCTGTTCTGCACCAGGATGGGATGGAAGAATATAGTCTCCATGTCTGGAGCTGTGTATAGACGTGAGTCTGCAGGTTCCACCAAAATTACCAGTAAGAGCTGATGGGTGGGGATGCTGGACGTGGACACCCACAGTTTGAAATTGATGGCCTATCCTAAGGACTGCTCATCAATATGAAAGTCACCCTAACATAGACCCCTGATTGTTACTCACATGTCCCAGCTCCAGCACCGGGTTCTGCTTCTTTCCTTTGTGTCTGGCTAGTCCTATTACTGTGGTAACCCACACTCACAACTGATTCTTGGTCTTTTACGATTGGCTCTAGTGGCACCCCACTGCTGTGAATTCAGGAAATAGAGCACCCTGCTACCACATGATACTCTTCTATTTCTGTGAATAATATTTGTTCAAGCAAGATATTAGTTTGCCTATACACCTCTGCTGTTTCTGTGTGTGATTGTGCCTCTGCAAGCAAGTCGCCAGTTTGACTATACCTCTCTGCTGTTTCTGTGTGTGACTACATCTCTGCAAGCAAGTTACCAGTTTTGCTATAACTCTCCACTGTTTCTGTGTGTGACTGCGCCTCTGCAAGCAAGTTGCCAGTTTGACTATACCTCTCTGCTGTTTCTGTGTGTGACTACATCTCTGCAAGCAAGTTACCAGTTTTGCTATAACTCTCCACTGTTTCTGTGTGTGACTGTGCCTCTGCAAGCAAGTTGCCAGTTTGACTATACCTCTCTGCTGTTTCTGTGTGTGACTGCATCTCTGCAAGCAAGTTACCAGTTTTGCTATAACTCTCCGCTGTTTCTGTGTGTGACTGCGCCTCTGCAAGCAAGTCGCCAGTTTGACTATACCTCTCTGCTGTTTCTGTGTGTGACTACATCTCTGCAAGCAAGTTACCAGTTTTGCTATAACTCTCCACTGTTTCTGTGTGTGACTGTGCCTCTGCAAGCAAGTTGCCAGTTTGACTATACCTCTCTGCTGTTTCTGTGTGTGACTGCATCTCTGCAAGCAAGTTACCAGTTTTGCTATAACTCTCCGCTGTTTCTGTGTGTGACTGCGCCTCTGCAAGCAAGTCGCCAGTTTGACTATACCTCTCTGCTGTTTCTGTGTGTAACTGCATCTCTGCAAGCAAGTTACCAGTTTTGCTATAACTCTCCGCTGTTTTTGTGTGTGACTGCGCCTCTGCAAGCAAGTTTCCAGTTTGACTATACCTCTCTGCTGTTTCTGTGTGTGACTGCATCTCTGCAAGCAAGTTACCAGTTTTACTATACCTCTCTGCTGCTCCTGTGTGTGACAGGGTCTCTGCATGCAAGTAAATAGTTTGCCTCTACGTTATTGTTCTTCCAGTGCGTAAGCACATCTCCAGTTTGACTATACATCTCTGTTGCGTCTGTGTGTGACTGGGTCTTGTGCAAGCAAGTTACCAGTTTGACTATACATCTCTGCTGCTCCTGTGTGTGACTGGGTCTCTGCAAGCAAGTTACCAGTTTGACTATATATTTTTGCTGCTCCTTTGTGTGACTGGGTCTCAGCAAGCAAGTAACTAATTTGCCTCTACATTATTGTTCTTCCAGTGCGTAACCACATCTCTGTAAGCAAATTTCCAGTTTGACTATACATCTCTGCTGCTCTTGTGTGTGACTGGGTCTCTGCAACCAAGTTACCAGTTTGACTATATCTTTCTGCTGCTCCTGTGTGTGACTGGGTCTCTGCAAGCAAGTTACCAGTTTGACTATACCTTTCTGCTGCTTCTTTATGTGACTGCGTCTCTAAAAGCAAGTAACCAGTTTGCCTCTACATTTTTGTTCTTCCGCAACCGCATCTCTATAAGCAAATTACCAGTATGACTATACATCTCTGCTGTTCCTTTGTGTAACTGCATCTCTACAAGCAAGTTATTAGTTTAACTATACCTCTCTACTATTTGTGTAACAGAAAAGGAGGATCCAGCAATATGTCCATGAAGATATTGAATTAAAAGTGTGTTTATTTCATTCTTGTTAAAAGCATGGTTGAAGACAGAGCACAGAAAGGATTGCAGCCTCCATATTACGTGTTTCGAACAATGGTCTTGTTCTTAGTCATAGTAATATGATACCATAACTAAGAACAAGTCCATTGAATGAAATAATTGCACTTTGAATTCAATAGACCCATGGACGTGTTTCTGGATCCTCCTTTTCTGTTACATGTCTCGTACCTTGTCCGAGCACCGCCTTGGAATAGCTTCCCGCCATTGAATACCAGGGAGCTGAAATAACTCTCTTTATTACTATTAGAGCTGCTCGGACTCGCAAAAAAACGGGACCGGCGGGTCACTGTTCAATTTAAAAAAACCCCGATCCGCTCTGGAATCCGGTGCCCATATAAATCAATGGGGACCAGAATCTGGAGATTAATACGTTGGTGGAAGGGATAGGGGGGTAGGAGTGAGCGCGGTGTACTCACCGAGGCTGTGTCATGGCGGCACACTCCTTCCGGGTCATGCTTTCCCTTCTGGAGCTGACAATTGACAATTCACTGTTTTTCCTGCCCACCGGCGCGTGTCAATGGTTGCAGTTAGACACGCCCCACCCTGAGTGTGGTGCGATACCAGCTCTTCCCGGTGCCCTGGCAATCGTGGTAAAAAGGGCTTAATAGCGCACAGCTGCTACTAAGCCCTAAGTTGGTGATGCCACAGGCGTCTATGAATACTTCCATCATTAACCTGTACATGAAAGTAAATAAGTACAAACACTAAGGAAAATCCTTTATTTGGAATATATACAAAAACACACCCTCCTTGGCCACTTTATTAACCCTATAATCACCCCTTCAGGTCCAAATTAATCCACACAAGGTCCCACAGATATTCAGCTCTGCTACATTTGAATATCACAGCGAGCGGCCATAGAGCACGACCACTCGCTGTGAGCTCCAGAGTATGAATGAGCTTCGCAATGAGCGGTGACCTCACTCAGGCCATTTGCGGTCACAGCTGGAGGTTTCCACAGTCCTTCACCTGTGATCACAGGTAATCTGACCTCAGGTGGAAGTCACTGAGTTCACAGACCTACATCTCCTAGCAAAAAATCACAGGTTTTTTTTTGCCAAGAGATGCATATTTGGTGCTGAAATTTTTACACCAAATTCCTGCACCCAATCTACACCTCCTGGCAAACAAATTGTGTTTTTTCACGCTTTTTTGCCACAGATTTTGCCGCGGTGTTTTTACATGGCTTTTTGCTGCGGTTTTTCCTGCGGTTTTGTGCCAGGAGGTGCACATTTGGTTGTGAAATCCTCTGCACCAGATTTCAGCACTAAATTTCCCTCTCCTGGCAGAATTTATTCATTTTTTTTTGCATTTGTGGGCCAAGGGATGCAAATTTGGTGCTGAAATTTCTACACCACATTCCTGCACCCAATCTACACATCCTGGCATTAACACACTTTTTTCTGCATTTCTTTGTCGCAGATTTTTGTTCCTTTTTGCCGCAGTTTTTGCCACGGATTTGTGCCAGGATGTGCACATTTGGTGGTGAAATCATCTGCATCAGATTTCAGCACCAAATTTCCACCTCTTGGCAGAAAAAAAATTGTTTTGCATTTTTGGGCCATGGGATGCAAATTTGGTGATTATTTTTTTATATCATATTCCTATACCCAATCTACACCTCCTGGCCAAAAAAAACCCCTGCGTTTTTTTACGCATTTTCTTGCTGCGGTTTTTACCACGGTTTTGTGCCAGTAGGTGCACATTTGGTGCAGAAATCATCTGCACCAGATTACAGCACCAAATTTGCATTTCTTTTGTTACTTAAAAAAAAAACGACGCTCGGTCCCCCCCCCCCAATTTTGATTCCCAGCCAAGATAAAGCCAGCTGGGGGCTGGTATTCTCAGCACCCAGCCACCCGGTATTGCCACGTCCATTAGATAAGACAATCCCGGTGCTTTACCAGCTCTTCCCATTGCCCTGGGGCGGTAGCAATCGGGGTAGTGAAGGGTTAATAACACCGCACAGCTGCTACTAAGCCCTAGGTTAGTGATGGCACAGGCGTCTATGAGATACCTGCATCACTAATCTATAAGTCACAGTAAATAAGTACAAACACAGAGAAAAATCCTTTATTTGGATAAAAATACAAAAACACGCCCTCTTTCACCACTTTATTAACCCCCAACACCCTGCAAGTCCGGTGTAATCCACACAAGGTCCCACGCCGCATCCAGCTCTGCTACATCTCCCAGTGAGTGGCCATAGAACACGACCACTGTGAGTGCAGACAATGACTGAGCTGCGATGAATGATGCCTGCAGGCAGACGCTGTCAAAGGCTGGGGGCGTGTCTGACTGCAACCAATCACAGATGACAGGATGGACGGTGGGCGGGGAAAGCACGAAAGCTGTGTGTATGTAATGAGCATAATGTGCAGTAGAGGAAGTGAATGCGCGACCCGGAAGCAGTTTGCCGCCATTACACCGAGTCACCATAAGTATGAAACTCTCGCTTATTTCTTGTTTTTTTTTATTTTCCCCTTGATTTCCCCAGTGCCGGATTGTGCAGCAGGAATCCCAGGCCCAGGTCCGGCACCCGAGCATCTGTGAAACCGCGCGGATCTGGACCTTTACAGTCTTACGTGATAAAATTGTCAACCCGGAAAAATCTCTCTTTGACATTTCTTGGCTACATCGTATCTTATGGTTATTAAAACAAATTTGCATATGTAGATTTATGTAGAAAGTTATTGATCCACTAATTCATTCACTAACATACCTGATAAAACGGCACCTTAACAATTTCTTGTGGTGAGTTGCACCAGGGACATCCCTCTGAACAGACCAGCAGTCATCCGCCATCTTGTATGTATCCCAGTGTCCTTGGTATATTTCTTCTATAGTTCTTAAATCTTGGTGGAATTGTTCGCCCTGTGCATCACTTAGATCACCTAGGCTTTTTGGGAAACGGTACAAGTGACTGTGGAGATAATGCACCTGGATACTCATTGTACAGCCAAGGTAATGAACAAAAGACAGCCTCCATATGCAGTACATGCTCCTCAGCCCCTGTTTACAGTCTCCATATGCAGTACATGCTCCCCAGGCTATTTACAGTCTCCATATGCAGTACATGCTCCCCAGGCTATTTACAGTCTCCATATGCAGTACATGCTCCCCAGGCTATTTACAGTCTCCATACAGTACATGCTCCTCAGCCCCTATTTATAGCCTCCATATGCAGTACATGCTCCTCAGCCCCTATTTACAGCCACCATGTGCAGTACATGCTCCTCAGCCCCTATTTACAGCCACCATGTGCAGTACATGCTCCTCAGCCCCTGTTTACAGTCTCCATATGCAGTACATGCTCCTCAGCCCATTTACAGTCTCCATATGCAGTACATGCTCCTCAGCCCCTGTTTACAGTCTCCATATGAAGTACATGCTTCCCAGCCCGTTTACAGCCTCCATGTGCAGTGCATGCTCCTCAGCCCCTGTTTACAGTCTCCATATGCAGTACATGCTCCTCAGCCCCTGTTTACAGTCTCCATATGCAGTACATGCTCCTCAGCCCCTGTTTACATCCCAGTGTCCATGGTATATTTATTCTATAGTTCTTAAATCTTGGTGGAATTGTTCACCCTGTGCATCACTTAGGTCACCAAGGCTTTTTTCGGAAACGGTACAAGTGACTGTGGAGATAATGCACCTGGATACTCATTATACAGCCAAGGTGATGAACAAAAGACAGCCTCCATATACAGTACATGCTCCTCAGCCCCTGTTTACAGTCTCCATATGCAGTACATGCTCCCCAGGCTATTTACAGTCTCCATATGCAGTACATGCTCCTCAGCCCCTATTTATAGCCTCCATATGCAGTACATGCTCCTCAGCCCCTGTTTTCAGTCTCCATATGCAGTACATGCTCCCCAGGCTATTTACAGTCTCCATATGCAGTACATGCTCCCCAGGCTATTTACAGCCTCCATATGCAGTGCATGCTCCTCAGCCCCTATTTACAGCCTCCATTTGCAGTACATGCTCCTCAGCCCCTGTTTACAGTCTCCATATGCAGTACATGCTCCTCAGCCCGTTTACAGTCTCCATATGCAGTACATGCTCCTCAGCCCCTGTTTACAGTCTCCATATGCAGTACATGCTCCTCAGCCCCTGTTTACAGTCTCCATATGCAGTATATGCTCCTCAGCCCCTGTTTACAGTCTCCATATGCAGTACATGCTCCTCAGCCCATTTACAGTCTCCATATGCAGTACATGCTCCTCAGCCCCTGTTTACAGTCTCCATATGCAGTACATGCTCCTCAGCCCCTGTTTACAGTCTCCATATGAAGTACATGCTTCCCAGCCCCTGTTTACAGCCTCCATGTGCAGTGCATGCTCCGCAGCTCCTGTTTACACTCTCCATATGCAGTACATGCTCCTCAGCCCCTGTTTACAGTCTCCATATTCAGTACATGCTCCTCAGCCCCTGTTTACAGTCTGCATATGAAGTACATGCTTCCCAGCCCCTGTTTACAGCCTCCATGTGCAGTGCATGCTTCGCAGCCCCTGTTTACAGTCTCCATATGCAGTACATGCTCCTCAGCCCCTGTTTACAGTCTCCATATGCAGTACATGCTCCCCAGGTCGTTTACAGTCTCCATATGCAGTACATGCTCCTCTGCCCCTGTTTACAGTCTCCATATGCAGTACATGCTCCTCAGCCCCTGTTTACATCCCAGTGTCCTTGGTATATTTCTTCTATAGTTCTTAAATCTTGGTGGAATTGTTCACCCTGTGCATCACTTAGGTCACCAAGGCTTTTTTGGGAAATGGTACAAGTGACTGTGGAGATAATGCACCAGGATACTCATTGTACAGCCAAGGTAATGAACAAAAGACAGCCTCCATATACAGTGCATACTCCTCAGTTCCCATTTATAGCCTCCGTATGCAGTACATGCTCCTCAGTCCCCATTTATTGCCTCCATATGTAGGACAAGCTCCTCAGCCCCTGTTTACAGTCTCCATATGCAGTACATGATCCCGAGGCCATTTATAGTCTCCATATGCAGTACATGCTCCTCAGCCCTTGTTTATAGCCTTCATATGCAGTACATGCTCCTCAGCCTCTGATTACAGTCTCCATATGCAGTACATGCTCCGCAGCCCGTTTACAGCCTCCATATGAAGTACATGATCTCCAGCACCTGTTTACAACCTCCATATGCAGTGCATGATCCTCAGCCCCTGTTTACAGTCTCCATATGCAGTACATGCTCCTCAGCCTCTATTTACAGTCTCCATATCCAGTACATGCTCCTCAGACTCTGTATACCGCCTCCATATCCAGTATATACTGGACAGCCCCTTTATATTTCCATGGTCTGCAATACATCGCTCCTCAGCCTATAGATGATGCTTGTTGCATCTCTTGACCCCCTGCTCCTCTCTGTCTTGCCGATAGGAGGGAGCTTGTCCTCACCGTGCCTCTGTGTCACCATGTCTTGCTCTTCCTACTGTGGTCAGAAATGTAAAGGTCGGACATGCCCGAGGTCTTTAGCATCACTGTACTTTGCATTATATCACTTGCATACAATGCACATACAGATTGTGATAAGTGATTATCTCCCAGGTACAGTGAGATGAGGCACCTGGCAGTTGGGTAACAGAGAACAGTTCCTAGGGGACTGGCCTGGGGGCCATCTAACCCCCTGCCCCCGGCCCAGCCCGCCCCTGAACTCACTACATTAATATTGATACCGCTCCTTTGCTTATTTGCATTAATTTGTCCATAACAGCATCACGCCCAACCCTCTGTGGACTCCAGTGGGTTACTCTATACAATGGCAGCCGTAGATTTGCCGAGTTGTGGGTTTGCCGATCTTCTCAACCCCATCATTTTCTTCTGACGACTTTTATAAAATACTTTGTTTCGGGTCACATATGTCTTGGAATGGAAACACAGACGGGAACAGAAGGTGTTTATGTGAGGACGTGAATCTCTCTGTCATCGGTGGCTCTGACCTTCCGGCTACATTCTACACGTCTGACGAGGGAATCCCTCCATCTTTTATCCGGCATTCCCGACGTCGGGCTGAGAGAACCCGGCATCTTCTGTAAATCTCCCCATAGGAAACGTCCATGAGGCTCGGAGTCCGAGAAAGTCTCATTTTCCCTCATAAGGGTAAAAACTACAAAGCGGAGAAAAGGCAAAGGTGTAAGTGCTCTAAAATATTAGTACAAAGGAAAATGTTCCCCAGATTTTTATGAGTTTCAGCGAATCAAAAATGAGATATTGCATTCAACTCAGAACAGGAGGAGCCATAGATGGAAGAAGAAAGCATTTCTATGGAGCTTGGCTGTCTCTGTAACTCCTGTATTTCTGTATACAGGGAGCTCCCCCTAGTGGTGGCTGCAGACAGGATATTATCATGTATCTCTGTATACAGGGAGCTCCCTCTAGTGGTGGCTGCAGACAGGATATTATCATGTATCTCTTTATACAGGGAGCTCCCCCTAGTGGTGACTGCAGACAGGATCTTATCATGTATCTCTGTATACAGGGAGCTCCCCCTAGTGGTGGCTGCAGACAGGATCTTATCATGCATCTCTGTATACAGGGAGCGTCCCCTAGTGGTGGCTGCAGACAGGATCTTATCATGTATCTCTGTATACAGGGAGCGTCCCCTAGTGGTGGCTGCAGACAGGATCTTATCATGTATCTCTGTATACAGGGAGCTCCCCCTAGTGGTGGCTACAGACAGGATCTTATCATGCATCTCTGTATACAGGGAGCGTCCCCTAGTGGTGGCTGCAGACAGGATCTTATCATGTATCTCTGTATACAGGGAGCTCCCCCTAGTGGTGGCTGCAGACAGGATCTTATCATGCATCTCTGTATACAGGGAGCGTCCCCTAGTGGTGGCTGCAGACAGGATCTTATCATGTATCTCTGTATACAGGGAGCTCCCCCTAGTGGTGGCTGCAGACAGGATCTTATCATGTATCTCTGTATACAGGGAGCGTCCCCTAGTGGTGGCTGCAGACAGGATATTATAATGTATCTCTGTATACAGGGAGCTCCCTCTAGTGGTGGCTGCAGACAGGATATTATAATGTATCTCTGTATACAGGGAGCTCCCCCTAGTGGTGGCTGCAGACAGGGTCTTATCATTTATCTCTGTATACAGGGAGCTCCCCCTAGTGGTGACTGCAGACAGGACCTTATCATTTATCTCTGTATACAGGGAGCTCCCCCTAGTGGTGGCTGCAGACAGGGTCTTATCATGTATCTCTGTATACAGGGAGCTCCCCCTAGTGGTGACTGCAGACAGGATCTTATCATTTATCTCTGTATACAGGGAGCTCCCCCTAGTGGTGGCTGCAGACAGGATATTATAATGTATCTCTGTATACAGGGAGCTCCCCCTAGTGGTGGCTGCAGACAGGATCTTGTCATGTATCTCTGTATACAGGGAGCTCCCCCTAGTGGTGGCTGCAGACAGGATCTTATCATGTATCTCTGTATACAGGGAGCTCCCCCTAGTGGTGGCTGCAGACAGGATCTTATCATGTATCTCTGTATACAGGGAGCTCCCCCTAGTGGTGGCTGCAGACAGGATATTATCATGTATCTCTGTATACAGGGAGCTCCCCCTAGTGGAGACTGCAGACAGGATCTTATCATGTATCTCTGTATACAGGGAGATCCCCCTAGTGGTGACTGCAGACAGGATCTTATCATGTATCTCTGTATACAGGGAGCTCCCCCTAGTGGCGGCTGCAGACAGAATCTTATCATGTATCTCTGTATACAGGGAGATCCCCCTAGTGGTGGCTGCAGACAGGATCTTATCATGTATCTCTGTATACAGGGAGCTCCCCCTAGTGGTGGCTGCAGACAGGATCTTATCATGTATCTCTGTATACAGGGAGCTCCCCCTACTGGCGGCTGCAGACAGGATCTTATCATGTATCTCTGTATACAGGGAGCTCCCCCTAGTGGTGGCTGCAGACAGGATCTTATCATGTATTTCTGTATACAGGGAGCTCCCCCTAGTGGTGGCTGCAGACAGGATCTTATCATGTATCTCTGTATACAGGGAGCTCCCCCTAGTGGTGGCTGCAGACAGGATCTTATCATGTATCTCTGTATACAGGGAGCTCCCCCTAGTGGTGGCTGCAGACAGGATCTTATCATGTATCTCTGTATACAGGGAGCACCCTCTAGTGGTGGCTGCAGACAGGATCTTATCATGTATCTCTGTATACAGGAAGCTCCCCCTAGTGGTGGCTGCAGACAGAATCTTATCATGTATCTCTGTATACAGGGAGCTCCCCCTAGTGGTGGCTGCAGACAGAATCTTATCATATATCTCTGTATACAGGGAACTCCCCCTAATGGTGGCTTCAGACAGGATCTGATCATGTATCTCTGTATACAGGGAGCTCCCCCTAGTGGTGGATGCAGACAGGATATTATCATGTATCTTTGTATACAGGGAGCTCCCCCTAGTGGTGGCTGCAGACAGGATCTTATCATGTATCTCTGTATACAGGGAGCACCCTCTAGTGGTGGCTGCAGACAGGATCTTATCATGTATCTCTGTATACAGGAAGCTCCCCCTAGTGGTGGCTGCAGACAGAATCTTATCATGTATCTCTGTATACAGGGAGCTCCCCCTAGTGGTGGCTGCAGACAGAATCTTATCATATATCTCTGTATACAGGGAACTCCCCCTAGTGGTGGCTTCAGACAGGATCTGATCATGTATCTCTGTATACAGGGAGCTCCCCCTAGTGGTGGATGCAGACAGGATATTATCATGTATCTTTGTATACAGGGAGCTCCCCCTAGTGGCGGCTGCAGACAGGATCTTATCATGTATCTCTGTATACAGGGAGCTCCCCCTGGTGGTGGCTGAAGACAGGATCTTACCATATATCTCTGTATACAGGGAGCTCCCCCTATCTGTGGCGCCCCTGCCAATTCTCTCCACCACGACCGCACTAGCCGCCCACCTGGCCTGCACGCAGCAGCTAGAGCAGCTCCAATATGAGCGGGAGCGCCGGGAGGCGAAGCGGAGGGCCCTGGAGGAGTCCAACCTGGCCTCCAAGGCTCGTATCCGGCAGGCCCGCAAAGGATCCCAGGGCCCAGTTAGAAAGGGCCAGGTCATTGACTTCCGACAGGCGGAGGGCTGGGGCTTCATCCGGGAGCCAGGCCTGGGCAAGGACGTATTTGTCTCCCGCTGGGACATTGAGGAGCACCTGTCCAGAGGCCACCCAGGGCGCGACGTCCAGCCCGGCGACCTAGTTGAGTACACGCGGCTAATGGGGAGCCGTGGCTGGTATGCCCTGGGTGTGCATGTGCTGAGAGAAGAAGCAGCCCTGGAGGAGCCAGAATGGCGTCGTACAGCCAGAAGCCCCACTTCAGCAAGCGGTCCCGCACAAGCCCAAGCCACAGCACTTTGCAGCAGGCCTGCCACTAACACACAGGAGACACAGACCAGGATCTCCATGGCCTACATGCTGCCCAGGGCCCTGCCGCATCGGGACCCCAGCAATTAAGAAAAAGAAGAGAATACAGAACTGTATATAGCCCCTGTCTGTCCCTCGTCATATCCTGAAGACTTTCCTCTGCATTGCCCCACCCCATTGTTCTTTTGAAGACGACACCCTTCCTTGAATTCCTGCCCTTATGTTCTTTGCGAAGATGTCACCCCCCATTGTTGATGTGTCATGTTAAACCGGGCCACTAGACTGGAAAGTGGTTTACTGTTATATATGTGCATTTAAAAGTGTGATGTTTAACCAGGCCACTGGACGTAGTAGCTGGTTCTTTCTTTCCCCCCTAAGTTAAAGTTGCAAAAGACATTTGGGCCACTGGACTATGTGTGGTCAATATCCCTCTGTATATATGTTGCACCAGTTGTGCCCCCTACCAGAATTCTGGTGGGAAAGCCAAAGACTTTAAAGTTTTATTATTTTTATTTTGGTAACGTTCAAGCAATGCGCCTCCCATAAAGGGATGTAAAGTTTTAAAAATGTTCTTGTTATATGCATACAGTCATATGAAAAAGTTTGGGCACCCCTATTAATGTTAACCTTTTTTCTTTATAACAATTTGGGTTTTTGCTATTTCAGTCTCATATATCTAATAACTGATGGACTGAGTAATATTTCTGGATTGAAATGAGGTTTATTGTACTAACAGAAAATGTGCAATCCGCATTTAAACAAAATTTGACCGGTGCAAAAGTATGGGCACCTCAACATAAAAGTGACATAAATATTTTGTAGATCCTCCTTTTGCAAAAATAACAGCCGCTAGTGGCTTCCTGTAGCTTTTAATGAGTTCCTGGATGAAGGTAGATTTGACCATTCCTGATTACAAAACAATTCCAGTTCAGTTAAGTTTGATGGTCGCCGAGCATGGACCGCCGCTTCACATCATCCCACAGATGTTCAATGATATTCAGGTCTGGGGACTGGGATGGCCATTCCAGAACATTGTAATTGTTCCTCTGCATGAATGTCTGAGTAGATTTGGAGCGATGTTTTGGATCATTGTCTTGCTGAAATATCCATTCCCTGCGTAACTTCAACTTCGTCACTGATTCTTGCACATTATTGTCAGGAATCTGCTGATACTGAGTTGAATCCATGCGACCCTCAACTTTAACAAGATTCCCGGTGCCGGCATTGGCCACACAGCCCCAAAGCATGATGGAACCTCCACCAAATTTTACTGTGGGTAGCAAGTGCTTTTCTTGGAATGCCGTGTTTTTTTGCCTCCATGCATAACGCCTTTTTGTATGACCAAACAACTCAATCTTTGTTTCATCAGTCCACAGGACCTTCTTCCAAAATGTAACTGGCTTGTCCAAATGTGCTTTTGCATACCTCAGGCGACTCTGTTTGTGGCGTGCTTGCAGAAACAGCTTCTTATGCATCACTCTGCACAAGTAGAAGCTGTATGGGAGAGTGCGCTGTATTGTTGACCGATGCACATTGACACCATCTGCAGCAAGATGATGCTGCAGGTCTTTTGAGGTGGTGTGTGGATTGTCCTTGACTGTTCTCACCATTCTTCTTCTCTGCCTTTCTGATATTTTTCTTGGCCTGCCACTTCTGTGCTTAACAAGAACTGTACCTGTGTTCTTCCATTTCCTTACTATGTTCCTCACAGTGGAAACTGACAGTTTAAATCTCTGAGATAACTTTTTGCATCCTTCCCCTGAACAACTATGTTGAATAATCTTTGTTTTCAGATCATTTGAGAGTTGTTTTGAGGAGCCCATGATGCCACTCTTCATAGGAGATTCAAATAGGAGAACAACTTGCAAGTGGCCACCTTAAATACCTTTTCTCATGATTGGATACACCTGCCTATGAAGTTCAAAGCTCAATGAGGTTACAAAACCAATTTAGTGCTTCAGTAAGTCAGTAACAAGTAGTTAGGAGTGTTCAAATCAAGAAATTGATAAGGGTGCCCATACTTTTGCACCTGTCAAATTTTGTTTAAGTGCGGATTGCACATTTTCTGTTAGTAATATTTCTGGATTGAAATAAGGTTTATTGTACTGAGTCCATCAGTTATTAGATATATGAAACTGAAATAGCTGTTGAAAAAACCCAAATTGTTAAAAAGAAAAAAGGTTAACATTAATAGGGGTGCCCAAACTTTTTCATATCACTGTATATATAAAAACTTTGCAGTTTCTTTCACTGTCTTCTTGTTTCAGCCCGCGGACGAGCTGGGATTCGCTGTGGGGGAGTGTGGCGCCCCTGAGGCTTCCGTCGCTACAGAGACATTGCACCTCAGCCAGAGGTGTGATGTCCCATTCTGGGTAAGGAAAGGAGTAAACGCCGGTCCACAGGCAAATTCACACTACACCCATTGTTAGGCATATTTTGGGATCGGTGATAGTGGCAGCTACCCCCCATGCTGCATGTTGGGGGGGCCGTAAGACCCATCTCCTCTCCCATAGGGTGGGGCCTAGCAACTGGGTAGGGTGGGAGGAGCCAACAGCAAGAAAGAGCAGAGACAGAAAGGTCAAGTTGAGTTTGCAGATAGTCTGAGAGAGGAGAGGAGTGAGGAGTGAGAGGGAGAGAGAGGTTGAAACCTCAGAAAAGCAACAGAAAGTGAAGCTTCCTGGTGGAGACCCTGGGGCCCAGCTAGGCCCAGGTGACACCACAGCAGTGAACTACAGAAAGGATTCCAGGGTCACTGAAAGGCTTTCAAGCTTGTGGCCTGTTCCACTAAGTCATTGGGTGGAGGGATCAGGCTGCATACAGGAAACGGTCCCTAGAAACTGGAGGAAGAGAAGTCATTTTCCAAAAGTGAATACCGAGACCCAGGGTGGTTGCAAGCGCCCAGGGCCACATCCCACTGTAGAACCCCTGGGAAGAGGGCACAGTTCCATGCAGGCAAGCCTTCTTGTCCAGAACCTATAGTGGAGGCCAAGACAGGTTTATCCAGAGAAGTCAAGGCTTTGAAGACAGCCGAGGGAAGAGACACAACAAAAGGGTGCACCGGCATTTACTCCCAGAACTATCCGGGATCGGCGGAGGTCCCTGACAGGCGAGTGACAGATACGAATCAGTGAGTAAAACCTTGAAACTGCACCCCCTGGTGTTGTCTCCATTATTTCGCCTGCACTGCACCATTACAAGCACCATAGACTTTTATAAGCACCAACGGTTGCCCCGGGGTACCGCTCCACCTGTGGGGAGCAGAACCATCACAGCTGCTAATCCATCAGCCCCGGAGGTCCCATTCAGCAGCGGCGGCTCCATAGACGCAATCCACAGGTGGCGTCACGAATATTTCCACAAACTTTAATTAATATCACCACCACCATCACTGCCATATTAGATGACCCCGCCAGGGTCACGGAGTCGGGCCCCGCCACCACTGACTACCCCCCGGACACCGGGTGTCCCAAATCCCTCGGGTGGGCGAGTCATATCTCTGTATACAGGGAGCTCCCCCTAGTGGTGACTGCAAACAGGACCTTATCATGTATCTCTGTATACAGGGAGCTCCCCCTAGTGGTGACTGCAGACAGGATCTTATCATGTATCTCTGTATACAGGGCGCTCCCCCTAGTGGTGGCTGCAGACAGGATCTTATCATGTATCTCTGTATACAGGGCGCTTCCCCTAGTGGTGACTGCAGACAGGATCTTATCATGTATCTCTGTATACAGGGAGCTCCCCCTAGTGGAGGCTGCAGACAGGATCTTATCATGTATCTCTGTATACAGGGAGCTCCCCCTAGTGGTGACTGCAGACAGAATCCTATGTGTCTCTGTATACAGGGAGCTCCCCTTAGTGATGGCTGCAGACAGAACTTTTTCTTTACATTATGGAACTCTATGTAACTATGTTCATGTAAGGAATTTTGAGCCTTGTATTATAAGGACATTTTAAGAAATTATTTATGAATAATGTACAGCGGGGAAAATGAGTATTTGATCCTCTGCTGATTTGTCAGTTTTCCCACCTATAAAGAATAGAGAGATCTGTAATTTTTATCGTAGGTAACTTCAACTGTGACAGAATAAAAATCCAGAAAATCCCATTGTATAATTTATAAATAATTAATTTGCATTTTATTGCAGGAAATAAGTATTTGATACAACAGAAAAACAGAACTGAATATTTGGTAGAAACCTTTGTTTGCAGTTATAGAGGTTGGACGTTTCTGGTAGATCTTGACAGGTTTGCACACACTGCAGTAGGGATTTCGGCGACTCATCCATACTGATCTTCCCAGATCTTTCAGGTCGCTCCTCCATACAGATCTTCTCCAGATCTTTCAGGACACTCCTCCATACAGATCTTCTCCAGATTTTTCAGGTCACTGTTCCATACAGAAGATCTTCTCCAGATCTTTCAAGTCACTTCGCCATACAGAAGATCTTCTATAGATCTTTCAGGTCACTCCTCCATACATATGTTCTTCAGATTGTTCAGGTCACTCCTCCATACATATGTTCTTCAGATTGTTCAGGTCACTCCTCCATTCAGACGTTCTCTAGATCCTTCAGGTCACTCCTCCATTCAGATGTTCTTCAGATCTTTCAGGTCACTCCTCCAGACAGATCTTCTCCAGATCTTTCAGATCACTCCTCCATACAGCTCTTCTCCAGATCATTCAGGTCACTCCTCCATACAGATCTTCACCAGATCTTTCAGGTCACTCCTCCATAAAGATGTTCTCCAGATCTTTCAGGTCACTCCTCCATACAGATCTTCACCAGATCTTTCAGGTCACTCCTCCATAAAGATGTTCTCCAGATCTTTCAGGTTTCGAGGTGGTACTGGGCAACATTGATTTTCAGCTTCTCCAAAGATTTTCTATTGGGTTCAGGTCTGGAGACTGGCTCAGCCACCCCAGAACCTTGAAATGCTTCTTACGCAGCAGCTCTTTAGTTGGCTGTGTGTTATGGGTCATTGTCATCCTGGAAGACCCAGCCACGACCCATCTTCAATGCTCTTACTGAGGGAAGGAGGTTGTTGGCCAAATTCTCGCGATACATGACTCCATCGATCCTCCCTTCAAAACGGTGCAGTCGCCCTGTCCACTTTGCAGAAAAGCCCCCCAAAGTATGATGTTTTCACCCTAATGCTTCACGGTTGGGACGGTTTTCTTGGGGGTTGTACTCATCCTTCTTCCTCCAAACATGCAAAGTGGAGTTGATACCAAAATATTCTAGTTTGGTCTCACCTAACCACATTACCTTCTCCCATGCCTCCTCTGGATCATCCAGATGGTCACTGGCAATCTTAAAACGGGCCTGGAGAGGTGCTGGCGTGAGCAGGGGGACCTTGTGCCCTGCAGGATTTTAATCCATGATGGTTTAGAGGGTTACTAACGGTAATCTTTGATACTCTGGTCCCAGCTGTCTTCAGGTCATTGACCAGGTCCTCCCGTGTAGTTCTGGGCTGATTCCGGACCTTTCTGAATAATCCTTACCCCAAGATGCAAGATCTTGCATGGAGCCCCAGACCGAGTAAGATTGACAGTCATCTTATGTTTCTTCCATTTTCTAATAATTATGCTAACAGTTGTTGCCTTCTCACCAAGCTGCTTGCCTATTGTCTTGTAGCCCATCACAGCCTTGTGCAGGTCTACAATTTTGTCTGTGGTGTCCTTAGACAGTTCTTTGGTCTTGGCCATGGTGGATAGGTTGGAGAATGATTGATTGATTGTTTGGACAAGTGTCTTTTATACAGGTAACGAGGACAAACAGGTGCAATTAATACAGGTTAGGAGAAAAAATAACAGGTCTGTAAAAGACAGGATTGTTGCTGGTTGCTCGGTGATAAAATACTTATTTCATGCAATAAAATGCAAATTAATTATTTATAAGTAATACAATGGGATTTTCTGTATTCTTTTTTTTATTCTGTCACAGAATATGATGTGTGTGATGGCTGATAACAGAGAGTATGAGCCGTGCCTTCATTCACACCTCCGGTCCTAACATTGGGAAATGATTTCTCCATTATTCACTTCAATAAAAATTCCAACAATCACAACAGGATGTGTTCTTCATCTTCTTCTTCTTCGTCTTTGGAGGTTTTAGTTGCAAAACAGTTTACAAGATGTCGCTCCTACACAAAAATGTCCGCGATGTTCCGTCTCGTAAATTATCATGCAGGGATTAATGTGATGAGGTGCGGATGATGAGACGAGTCCTGTAAAGTGCGGACGGATGTAACAGGTGGAGCGGCCATGCAGGGAGCACAGGGACCACTTGTCCTCGGGGGCCCGGAGCCACAGGGGCCCTCGGAAAGTTCTCCCAAACTAGTTTTTGAGTCTCCCTCATTTTTGTTTCACAAATCCATAGTTCAGTAAGAAACATTGTGAGATCCGTGAGCCATCTGTGGGGGCCGCAGGTGAGTAACTGACACCGGACGCCTCGGGACCACCGCGGCGCAGGACAAAGAATTGTCGTTACTTGTCATAACAATCGGGTTCACGGCCGCGGAGAGATTTCTTCTAGGAAAGCGGTGGAGGTATCGCGTGTCGTCCGCCCGGCCGGCGATCCCGACTGACGGACGTCCAGATGTGCCGCGGACGAGACCCTCACGTCAAACTCTGCTCAAAACAACAGAAAATATCAAAAAATTCACAGTTTTCCTTCCAAAAAAAGTCACAGCTGATTACAGCGCGGAGAGTGAAGGGCGCACATGACAGCTGTGCGGAGACGGGCGGCCGCCGGGGACGACACTGAGCCCCCTCCACAGCCATAATACACCGATTCACCTTACACATGGGCGGGGACCCCCAAATCTCAGGGGGGGAGGGGGCTGCTTATCAATCCAAAGCACCACCACTCCCCCCAAATATAATGACCCCCCCCAAATAAAAGCTCCATGTGTAAACACTGGACAAATGTGAAAGGAAATAATGTCTAAGGGGCTCAGCATGTTGTTCTGCCCCTCCTCCATGCTTTATACTGCAGCTTTACTCTACAGCTGTGTGACTCCAGCTCATGTGCATTGTTTATTGGAGTCTGAAATCCAATTCCTGTCCCATAAGAAGCTCAAACTGCTTAGTGCCTTCACCATACTTTACACTGCAGTCGCTCTCTATGAGTGAACAGCATCATGGGAAGTGCAGTGATTATCGGAGAGTCAATCTTCTGTGTTGTCAGAGGTTCAGGCTGATGTTCTACCCGAAATGCAGCATGGCTATGCTTTACACTGCAGCACTGATCCCTATTAGGACAACCACCTCTCTTTTATTACCGCTTAGGTCTGCAATAATATAAAAGCCTCATCCTGTTTAAAAATCAGGCTACAGCTATTTTTGTCCCCCATACTTTGCATTGCAGCTTTGCTCGTTCAGATTTGCCGGTGTAAACAGAGAGAAGGTACACGATATCATGAGATGTGTTAGTGAGGATTGTAATTACATCTCCCATGAAGCTGAATCTTCAGTCCTTGATATCGTGGAAATCGTCTCTTGGAGCCCTGACATCCCATCTGCCTAAAGCTAAGCTGCAGTGTAAAGTATGGGGAGAGCAGTAGGCATAGCAGGTTAATTCCAGATGATTGCAGCTACACCAGACACATTGATGATCTCTGTGTACTAATGGAGCAAAGCTGCAGTGTAAAGTATGGGGAGAGCAGTAAGCATAGCAGGTTAATTCCAGACGATTGCAGCTACGCTAGGCACATTGATGATCTCTGTGTACTCATGGAGCAAAGCTGCAGTGTAAAGTATGGGGAGAGCAGTAAGCATAGCAGGTTAATTCCAGACTATTGTAGCTACGCCAAACACATTGATCATCTCTGTGTACTAATGGAGCAAAGCTGCAGTGTAAAGTATGGGGAGAGCAGTAAGCATAACAGGTTGATTCCTGACGATTGCAGCTCCACCAGACACATTGATGATCTCTGTGTACTAATGGAGCAAAGCTGCAGTGTAAAGTATGGGGAGAGCAGTAGGCATAGCAGGTTAATTCCAGACTATTGCAGCTACGCTAGGCACATTGATGATCTCTGTGTACTCATGGAGTAAAGCTGCAGTGTAAAGTATGGGGAGAGCAGTAGGCATAGCAGGTTGATTACTGACGATTGCAGCTCCACCAGACACATTGATGATCTCTGTGTACTAATGGAGTAAAGCTGCAGTGTAAAGTATGGGGAGAGCAGTAAGCATAGCAGGTTGATTCCTGACGATTGCAGCTCCACCAGACACATTGATCATCTCTGTGTACTAATGGAGCAAAGCTGCAGTGTAAAGTATGGGGAGAGCAGTAGGCATAGCAGGTTGATTCCAGACGATTGCATCTACGCTAGGCACATTGATGATCTCTGTGTACTCATGGAGTAAAGCTGCAGTGTAAAGTATGGGGAGAGCAGTAAGCATAGCAGGTTAATTCCAGATGATTGCAGCTACGCCAGACACATTGATGATCTCTGTGTACTCATGGAGTAAAGCTGCAGTGTAAAGTATGGGGAGAGCAGTAGGCATAGCAGGTTGATTCCAGACGATTGCAGCTACGCTAGGCACATTGATCATCTCTGTGTACTCATGGAGTAAAGCTGCAGTGTAAAGTATGGGGAGAGCAGTAGGCATAGCAGGTTGATTCCAGACGATTGCAGCTACGCCAAACACATTGATCATCTCTGTGTACTCATGGAGTAAAGCTGCAGTGTAAAGCAGGAGGGTTTGGTGGACTAAAGCCAGACCCTCTAATAAGGCTACTTTCACACATCAGTTTTTTGCCATCAGGTTCAATCCGGAAAAAAACGGGTTAAACGGATACGGTACCGCATCCGTTTATCCCCCATAGACTTGCATTGTTGCCGGATTGTACCTGATGGCTTTGCGTTGCATCCGTTTTTTTCCGGATGCGGCAAAATAATTGAATGCGGCGGCCGGATACAACGTATCATGTAACGTTTTTTGTCCCCTTAGGCTACTTTCACACATCAGTTTTTTGCCATCAGGTTCAATCCGGAAAAAAACGGGTTAAACGGATACGGTACCGCATCCGTTTATCCCCCATAGACTTGCATTGTTGCCGGATTGTACCTGATGGCTTTGCGTTGCATCCGTTTTTTTCCGGATGCGGCAAAATAATTGAATGCGGCGGCCGGATACAACGTATCATGTAACGTTTTTTGTCCCCTTAAAAAAACCGCATTCTGCCGGATCCGGCGCAATACGGCATTGTATACAATGGGTGTCTATGCATGCCGGATCCGGCGCAATGCGGTTTAAACCGGATGCGGTGACCGCATCCGGTTTGTTAAACAGAGCATGCGCAAATTTTTTTTTTTCCTCATCACAAAACTTATAAAAGGATCCAGCACATTCTACACACTTCCTGCCGGCTCCTGACTTCAACTTCTGCTGTCCTCCAGTCCAGTGCTCCAGGGAAGAGGTATGTCCACAGTACTGTCCACAGATCACTGCTGTGAGCTGCGTGCATGTACTTAGACATTTTTTTTTCTTTTTTTGCAGGTGCAGTGTTGCGGTTCATTTCTGGGCATCCTGTTGCTGGGTCCTTTGATCTTCCGTGGCAGTGCAAGAGTGTTCCTGAGGTAATGTCCACAGTACTGTCCACAGATCACTGCTGTGAGCTGCGTGCATGTACTTAGACATTTTTTTTTCTTTTTTTGCAGGTGCAGTGTTGCGGTTCATTTCTGGGCATCCTGTTGCTGGGTCCTTTGATCTTCCGTGGCAGTGCAAGAGTGTTCCTGAGGTAATGTCCACAGTACTGTCCACAGATCACTGCTGTGAGCTGCGTGCATGTACTTAGACATTTTTTTTTCTTTTTTTGCAGGTGCAGTGTTGCGGTTCATTTCTGGCCATCCTGTTGCTGGGTCCTTTGATCTTACGTGGCAGTGCAAGAGTGTTCCTGAGGTAATGTCCACAGTACTGTCCACAGATCACTGCTGTGAGCTGCGTGCATGTACTTAGACATTTTTTTTTCTTTTTTTGCAGGTGCAGTGTTGCGGTTCATTTCTGGCCATCCTGTTGCTGGGTCCTTTGATCTTACGTGGCAGTGCAAGAGTGTTCCTGAGGTAATGTCCACAGTACTGTCCACAGATCACTGCTGTGAGCTGCGTGCATGTACTTAGACATTTTTTTTTCTTTTTTTGCAGGTGCAGTGTTGCGGTTCATTTCTGGGCATCCTGTTGCTGGGTCCTTTGATCTTACGTGGCAGTGCAAGAGTGTTCCTGAGGTAATGTCCACAGTACTGTCCACAGATCACTGCTGTGAGCTGCGTGCATGTACTTAGACATTTTTTTTTCTTTTTTTGCAGGTGCAGTGTTGCGGTTCATTTCTGGGCATCCTGTTGCTGGGTCCTTTGATCTTCCGTGGCAGTGCAAGAGTGTTCCTGAGGTAATGTCCACAGTACTGTCCACAGATCACTGCTGTGAGCTGCGTGCATGTACTTAGACATTTTTTTTTCTTTTTTTGCAGGTGCAGTGTTGCGGTTCATTTCTGGGCATCCTGTTGCTGGGTCCTTTGATCTTCCGTGGCAGTGCAAGAGTGTTCCTGAGGTAATGTCCACAGTACTGTCCACAGATCACTGCTGTGAGCTGCGTGCATGTACTTAGACATTTTTTTTTCTTTTTTTGCAGGTGCAGTGTTGCGGTTCATTTCTGGGCATCCTGTTGCTGGGTCCTTTGATCTTCCGTGGCAGTGCAAGAGTGTTCCTGAGGTAATGTCCACAGTACTGTCCACAGATCACTGCTGTGAGCTGCGTGCATGTACTTAGACATTTTTTTTTCTTTTTTTGCAGGTGCAGTGTTGCGGTTCATTTCTGGCCATCCTGTTGCTGGGTCCTTTGATCTTACGTGGCAGTGCAAGAGTGTTCCTGAGGTAATGTCCACAGTACTGTCCACAGATCACTGCTGTGAGCTGCGTGCATGTACTTAGACATTTTTTTTTCTTTTTTTGCAGGTGCAGTGTTGCGGTTCATTTCTGGGCATCCTGTTGCTGGGTCCTTTGATCTTACGTGGCAGTGCAAGAGTGTTCCTGAGGTAATGTCCACAGTACTGTCCACAGATCACTGCTGTGAGCTGCGTGCATGTACTTAGACATTTTTTTTTCTTTTTTTGCAGGTGCAGTGTTGCGGTTCATTTCTGGCCATCCTGTTGCTGGGTCCTTTGATCTTACGTGGCAGTGCAAGAGTGTTCCTGAGGTTGAGGTCCTGTTGTGCGTGGCCTGTAATCAAAAAAATGTCGTCTTCTGGTAGCCCGCCCTTCGGTTCACAAACTGAGGTATTTTTTTTTTTTGGTTTTTTTTTTAAAAAATACAAAAAAAAACATTTTTTTAAATCAACGACATTTACACAGGTGGCCGAAACATCACAGGAGATGCTGCCAGAAGATGACGGAAGGGGTGGAGAAAGACACGGAGCGGGCGATCATAGTGTAAGTTTCATACAGGAATTGTTTACCACAGCACACCAAACATATAAGTAAATAATTTTTTTTTGTTTTCTTCACTAAAGGCTTCAACTTCTAGGGCTCATGATAGAGCTCCCCCAAGACCGTCCCAGGGTCGTCGTCGAGGTGGCGGTGGTCATAGTGTAAGTTTTTTTTTTTTTTTTTATTTTTTTTTTTTTCATGTCAGTGTGAATTTTTGTCTATTTTTTTTTTTTAATTTCTTTTTTCTTTCTTTGAACAGGCATCCCAGCGTGCTCCCGATTCTGACGGTGAGGAGGCCGGATTTATCAATATCGACCTCCTCATCGATGAAGTTAGAGAGAGGGAGCCGCTGTGGAACATGGCTGACCGCCGCCACGCTGATTCGATCGTAACCCGTCGACTCTGGGACGAGGTATGCCACGCAGCGGTAGAAGGTTGGGGGGAGCTCAATTCTCGTGGCCAGAAGAAACAGCGTAAGTATTCACAGTTCAGTAGGTTATGCTGCATGATGTAATGTGTTGTATACTAACCACTTTCTGCTTTCCACTTTCAGGTGACAAACTTCAGAAGCGGTGGCGGTCTATCAGGGATCGCTTCAAAAAGGAGTTAAATCAAGAGATGCAGGCCCCGAGTGGATCCGGAGGACGCAGATCGAAGTACCGTTACTTTAGAGCGTTGTCGTTCCTCCGGACAACTATGGTGTGCAGAAGGTAAATATTCCACACAATATGTACAAAGTATAATATTTTATGTCAGTTTTTTTTTGCTTTTTTGTTTTTAGTCAGGGCCAATGTATAGCAATTAAATTAATTATTGTTTTGTTTTTCCTCTTTTTAACAGCACCGTCTGCAGCACTCAGGAGCCTGCATCGAACCCGACAGGAGCGATCCCTGAACAGTCCGCCACTGGTGAACACACGCACAGACCCCACCCATCTGAACCTTCCCTTCCATCTACATCTGTCCCATCCACCTGCGCTGGAGCTTCCCGTGAGACTTCATTACCTGAAGCTGCTGGTGATGAGATAGCTTTTCCCCTACCCCACCCCTCTGACACTGCTGCCCTCAGTAGAACACCTTTGGGTTCTGGGCGTCAGCGTCATAGGGGTCAGGAAAAGAG
Organism: Anomaloglossus baeobatrachus; assembly: GCF_048569485.1. NCBI lineage: Eukaryota > Metazoa > Chordata > Amphibia > Anura > Aromobatidae > Anomaloglossus > Anomaloglossus baeobatrachus. The sequence continues at coordinate 12,033,687 of NC_134356.1, read as the reverse complement.
CTATGCGCCAGAGTTCTTGCATCTAAATGCAGCCTTCCAGAACGCCATTCAATTATTATCCGAACAAAATCGTGCATCTTTTAGCTTCCTAAATGCAAATATGGAAAAAAATACACACGAATTATGCACGCGTCTGGACAGGCTGCATTTAGATGCAAGTAAATCTCCCAATCATTGTTTTTTTCAAGCCGTACTAGAGCGCATGGAAAAGCTATCTCTTGACCAGCAGATGCATGTAATGCAAGCCACACGGCAGGCTCTGGGGCAGGTTGACTCCCAACCACCTCCACCCACCCCTACAAGACCACCTGCCCCCCCTCCAGCCATTGTCCCTACTCCCCCTGCTGCCCAGTACCAGCCTGCTGCCCAGTACCAGCCTGCTGCCCAGTACCAGCCTGCAGCCCAGTACCAGCCTGCAGCCCAGTACCAGCCTGCTGCCCAGTACCAGCCTGATGCCCAGTACCAGCCTGATGCCCAGTACCAGCCTGCGGCCCAGTACCAGCCTGCGGGCCAGTACCAGCCTGCGGGCCAGTACCAGCTCCCAACCACATCTGCCCCTACACTTCCTACCCACTACCACATCTCGCCTTCCACAACCATCATGACCCCAACTCAAACCACTAATTCACCCGCCACCTCTTCTGTCTCCCAATCCCTCCACTCCACCCCTCAATCCTTACCAAATCCCATCCCATCTCCTGGTTTCCCTCTTGGTTTCTCTACCACACCTTCATCTTCTGTTACTTCCCCACCACCACCACCAACACCACTTTCCACCCTCAATACTCCAACTGTGCGTGTGTTCCCACCTGTCAGCCCCTCCAGTACTATCTCCACCCCAAGCCCAAGATTTACAAATTTATAATTTATTTATCTATGTAATAAAAAATAAAAGTTTTTGGTTGAAAAGTATTTATTTGTTCTTGTTTTTTTTGGTGTGAATATTATTTAGCAAGTTAAGTTAATAATAAGGTAATACAAAAACATAACATGTTGTAATTTGACGGGGTAAAAATTACAAATTTTTAAAGCGAGTGAAAGATTAAAATTAACAAGGTTAACAAGATATTATTTAATTTATTTATAATTATTTTTATTTGTTATAAAACTGACGAAAAATCTTACACCATTTGATCTTGCCAATCAACTCTACCTTCTGGGGACACAAAATAGTTAGCATATATGTCACGGATTGTTGAACAGGCAACACTACTCCTAAATCCAGGACTGGTGTAGTCTGACAAAGAGGTGGATTCCAAACTCTGGTCATCCAACGACAAAGGTTCCTTTGTTAAAACAAAATTGTGCAGTACCACACATGCTTTCACTATTTCATCAACAGTTTCAATGTTTAAATTAATGGCTGTTAACAAGACTCGCCATTTGCTGGTTAGTATCCCAAAGGAGCATTCCACCATTCTTCTGGCTCTGGATAATCTGTAATTATATATTTTTTGTGTTTGCGTCAATCCACGGCTTGCATATGGCTTCAATAGATGTTGGGATAGTTGAAAGGCTTCGTCGGCCACAAAAACAAAGGGCATTGGGGGCTCACATGTGCCAGGAAGAGGTCTTGCAGGAGGGAAATCAAAAGTATTCCCATAGATTCGCCGCCCCATTGGGGACATTTTAAAGACCTGAGAGTCATTGGATCTCCCATATGCGCCAATGTCCACTGAGATGAATTTGTATTCCGCATCCGTTATTGCCATTAGGACAATTGAAAAATACTTTTTATAATTGTAGTATTCTGACCCCGAAGCAGCAGGTTTCACAATTCTGATATGTTTGCCGTCCACTGAGCCAAGGCAATTTGGAAACTGACAAATGTTATAGTATTGTTCAGCAATTGCAAGCCATCTTTCCCTGGTGGGCTGGGGGATGAAATCCTCATGGAGGCAATCCCACAAGGCTTGGCAAGTGTCTCTAATGATTCCCGAGATGGTGGAAATTCCTAGTCGAAACTGGTAGTGGAGGGATGAAAGCGACTCTCCAGTTGCAAGGAATCTGTAAAGGAAAGACAATAATTATAAAAAAATAATAGCAAACACATTACAGTTAAAAGTCAATTTACAGGAGGATACAATTTAAAAAAAAAAAAACTTACCTAAGCGTAACCAGCAAACGCTCCTCGGGTGTTATAGAGAACCGGCTGTAGGTGTCCGTTTTACGGATGTTGTCCGCAACAAGGCCAAGGAGGACGTCAAAATTATTCACTGCCATCCGGACATAGCTTGTGAATTTTTCATGGTTTCCACGGAGCTCCAGGTATAGGGTTGAAAACACCCCACGTGTCAGTCTCTGGGCAGTCAGGGGATGGATCCAAAAGCGTCGATGTCGCTGACGCCTCAGTCGCTGTCGCTCCTTTTCTCTGACGATGATAGCCAAGCGATTTGCCTCAAATATAAAATCTGCAGCGATCTTTGTGTAATTTGCAAGAATAGCATCCATGGTTTCTGCTTGCCTCTGTCTTCATTCTGTAATATATGCTTCAAAATACTGTATATATACTATATGTTCCCAATAGCCAATCAGAGTACGGAACTCGTTAATTGTTTGTTTAGTGTTAAAAAAACGGATCCGTTAAAAAACGGACATAACGGATGCAAAACGGATGCAAACCGGACCCACCGGATCCGTTTTTTAACGGATCCGTTCTAAACGGATCCGTTAAAAAACGGATCCGGTGGGTACGGTTGGCTCCGGTTTGCACAACAAAAACGGAAACGTTGGATACGACAAAAAAAAGGACTGTGCCTGAATACAGAAAACTGATGTGTGAAAGTAGCCTTAAAAAAACCGCATTCTGCCGGATCCGGCGCAATACGGCATTGTATACAATGGGTGTCTATGCATGCCGGATCCGGCGCAATGCGGTTTAAACCGGATGCGGTGACCGCATCCGGTTTGTTAAACAGAGCATGCGCAAATTTTTTTTTTTCCTCATCACAAAACTTATAAAAGGATCCAGCACATTCTACACACTTCCTGCCGGCTCCTGACTTCAACTTCTGCTGTCCTCCAGTCCAGTGCTCCAGGGAAGAGGTATGTCCACAGTACTGTCCACAGATCACTGCTGTGAGCTGCGTGCATGTACTTAGACATTTTTTTTTCTTTTTTTGCAGGTGCAGTGTTGCGGTTCATTTCTGGGCATCCTGTTGCTGGGTCCTTTGATCTTCCGTGGCAGTGCAAGAGTGTTCCTGAGGTAATGTCCACAGTACTGTCCACAGATCACTGCTGTGAGCTGCGTGCATGTACTTAGACATTTTTTTTTCTTTTTTTGCAGGTGCAGTGTTGCGGTTCATTTCTGGCCATCCTGTTGCTGGGTCCTTTGATCTTACGTGGCAGTGCAAGAGTGTTCCTGAGGTAATGTCCACAGTACTGTCCACAGATCACTGCTGTGAGCTGCGTGCATGTACTTAGACATTTTTTTTTCTTTTTTTGCAGGTGCAGTGTTGCGGTTCATTTCTGGCCATCCTGTTGCTGGGTCCTTTGATCTTACGTGGCAGTGCAAGAGTGTTCCTGAGGTAATGTCCACAGTACTGTCCACAGATCACTGCTGTGAGCTGCGTGCATGTACTTAGACATTTTTTTTTCTTTTTTTGCAGGTGCAGTGTTGCGGTTCATTTCTGGGCATCCTGTTGCTGGGTCCTTTGATCTTACGTGGCAGTGCAAGAGTGTTCCTGAGGTAATGTCCACAGTACTGTCCACAGATCACTGCTGTGAGCTGCGTGCATGTACTTAGACATTTTTTTTTCTTTTTTTGCAGGTGCAGTGTTGCGGTTCATTTCTGGGCATCCTGTTGCTGGGTCCTTTGATCTTCCGTGGCAGTGCAAGAGTGTTCCTGAGGTAATGTCCACAGTACTGTCCACAGATCACTGCTGTGAGCTGCGTGCATGTACTTAGACATTTTTTTTTCTTTTTTTGCAGGTGCAGTGTTGCGGTTCATTTCTGGGCATCCTGTTGCTGGGTCCTTTGATCTTCCGTGGCAGTGCAAGAGTGTTCCTGAGGTAATGTCCACAGTACTGTCCACAGATCACTGCTGTGAGCTGCGTGCATGTACTTAGACATTTTTTTTTCTTTTTTTGCAGGTGCAGTGTTGCGGTTCATTTCTGGGCATCCTGTTGCTGGGTCCTTTGATCTTCCGTGGCAGTGCAAGAGTGTTCCTGAGGTAATGTCCACAGTACTGTCCACAGATCACTGCTGTGAGCTGCGTGCATGTACTTAGACATTTTTTTTTCTTTTTTTGCAGGTGCAGTGTTGCGGTTCATTTCTGGCCATCCTGTTGCTGGGTCCTTTGATCTTACGTGGCAGTGCAAGAGTGTTCCTGAGGTAATGTCCACAGTACTGTCCACAGATCACTGCTGTGAGCTGCGTGCATGTACTTAGACATTTTTTTTTCTTTTTTTGCAGGTGCAGTGTTGCGGTTCATTTCTGGGCATCCTGTTGCTGGGTCCTTTGATCTTACGTGGCAGTGCAAGAGTGTTCCTGAGGTAATGTCCACAGTACTGTCCACAGATCACTGCTGTGAGCTGCGTGCATGTACTTAGACATTTTTTTTTCTTTTTTTGCAGGTGCAGTGTTGCGGTTCATTTCTGGCCATCCTGTTGCTGGGTCCTTTGATCTTACGTGGCAGTGCAAGAGTGTTCCTGAGGTTGAGGTCCTGTTGTGCGTGGCCTGTAATCAAAAAAATGTCGTCTTCTGGTAGCCCGCCCTTCGGTTCACAAACTGAGGTATTTTTTTTTTTTGGTTTTTTTTTTAAAAAATACAAAAAAAAACATTTTTTTAAATCAACGACATTTACACAGGTGGCCGAAACATCACAGGAGATGCTGCCAGAAGATGACGGAAGGGGTGGAGAAAGACACGGAGCGGGCGATCATAGTGTAAGTTTCATACAGGAATTGTTTACCACAGCACACCAAACATATAAGTAAATAATTTTTTTTTGTTTTCTTCACTAAAGGCTTCAACTTCTAGGGCTCATGATAGAGCTCCCCCAAGACCGTCCCAGGGTCGTCGTCGAGGTGGCGGTGGTCATAGTGTAAGTTTTTTTTTTTTTTTTTATTTTTTTTTTTTTCATGTCAGTGTGAATTTTTGTCTATTTTTTTTTTTTAATTTCTTTTTTCTTTCTTTGAACAGGCATCCCAGCGTGCTCCCGATTCTGACGGTGAGGAGGCCGGATTTATCAATATCGACCTCCTCATCGATGAAGTTAGAGAGAGGGAGCCGCTGTGGAACATGGCTGACCGCCGCCACGCTGATTCGATCGTAACCCGTCGACTCTGGGACGAGGTATGCCACGCAGCGGTAGAAGGTTGGGGGGAGCTCAATTCTCGTGGCCAGAAGAAACAGCGTAAGTATTCACAGTTCAGTAGGTTATGCTGCATGATGTAATGTGTTGTATACTAACCACTTTCTGCTTTCCACTTTCAGGTGACAAACTTCAGAAGCGGTGGCGGTCTATCAGGGATCGCTTCAAAAAGGAGTTAAATCAAGAGATGCAGGCCCCGAGTGGATCCGGAGGACGCAGATCGAAGTACCGTTACTTTAGAGCGTTGTCGTTCCTCCGGACAACTATGGTGTGCAGAAGGTAAATATTCCACACAATATGTACAAAGTATAATATTTTATGTCAGTTTTTTTTTGCTTTTTTGTTTTTAGTCAGGGCCAATGTATAGCAATTAAATTAATTATTGTTTTGTTTTTCCTCTTTTTAACAGCACCGTCTGCAGCACTCAGGAGCCTGCATCGAACCCGACAGGAGCGATCCCTGAACAGTCCGCCACTGGTGAACACACGCACAGACCCCACCCATCTGAACCTTCCCTTCCATCTACATCTGTCCCATCCACCTGCGCTGGAGCTTCCCGTGAGACTTCATTACCTGAAGCTGCTGGTGATGAGATAGCTTTTCCCCTACCCCACCCCTCTGACACTGCTGCCCTCAGTAGAACACCTTTGGGTTCTGGGCGTCAGCGTCATAGGGGTCAGGAAAAGAGCTATGCGCCAGAGTTCTTGCATCTAAATGCAGCCTTCCAGAACGCCATTCAATTATTATCCGAACAAAATCGTGCATCTTTTAGCTTCCTAAATGCAAATATGGAAAAAAATACACACGAATTATGCACGCGTCTGGACAGGCTGCATTTAGATGCAAGTAAATCTCCCAATCATTGTTTTTTTCAAGCCGTACTAGAGCGCATGGAAAAGCTATCTCTTGACCAGCAGATGCATGTAATGCAAGCCACACGGCAGGCTCTGGGGCAGGTTGACTCCCAACCACCTCCACCCACCCCTACAAGACCACCTGCCCCCCCTCCAGCCATTGTCCCTACTCCCCCTGCTGCCCAGTACCAGCCTGCTGCCCAGTACCAGCCTGCTGCCCAGTACCAGCCTGCAGCCCAGTACCAGCCTGCAGCCCAGTACCAGCCTGCTGCCCAGTACCAGCCTGATGCCCAGTACCAGCCTGATGCCCAGTACCAGCCTGCGGCCCAGTACCAGCCTGCGGGCCAGTACCAGCCTGCGGGCCAGTACCAGCTCCCAACCACATCTGCCCCTACACTTCCTACCCACTACCACATCTCGCCTTCCACAACCATCATGACCCCAACTCAAACCACTAATTCACCCGCCACCTCTTCTGTCTCCCAATCCCTCCACTCCACCCCTCAATCCTTACCAAATCCCATCCCATCTCCTGGTTTCCCTCTTGGTTTCTCTACCACACCTTCATCTTCTGTTACTTCCCCACCACCACCACCAACACCACTTTCCACCCTCAATACTCCAACTGTGCGTGTGTTCCCACCTGTCAGCCCCTCCAGTACTATCTCCACCCCAAGCCCAAGATTTACAAATTTATAATTTATTTATCTATGTAATAAAAAATAAAAGTTTTTGGTTGAAAAGTATTTATTTGTTCTTGTTTTTTTTGGTGTGAATATTATTTAGCAAGTTAAGTTAATAATAAGGTAATACAAAAACATAACATGTTGTAATTTGACGGGGTAAAAATTACAAATTTTTAAAGCGAGTGAAAGATTAAAATTAACAAGGTTAACAAGATATTATTTAATTTATTTATAATTATTTTTATTTGTTATAAAACTGACGAAAAATCTTACACCATTTGATCTTGCCAATCAACTCTACCTTCTGGGGACACAAAATAGTTAGCATATATGTCACGGATTGTTGAACAGGCAACACTACTCCTAAATCCAGGACTGGTGTAGTCTGACAAAGAGGTGGATTCCAAACTCTGGTCATCCAACGACAAAGGTTCCTTTGTTAAAACAAAATTGTGCAGTACCACACATGCTTTCACTATTTCATCAACAGTTTCAATGTTTAAATTAATGGCTGTTAACAAGACTCGCCATTTGCTGGTTAGTATCCCAAAGGAGCATTCCACCATTCTTCTGGCTCTGGATAATCTGTAATTATATATTTTTTGTGTTTGCGTCAATCCACGGCTTGCATATGGCTTCAATAGATGTTGGGATAGTTGAAAGGCTTCGTCGGCCACAAAAACAAAGGGCATTGGGGGCTCACATGTGCCAGGAAGAGGTCTTGCAGGAGGGAAATCAAAAGTATTCCCATAGATTCGCCGCCCCATTGGGGACATTTTAAAGACCTGAGAGTCATTGGATCTCCCATATGCGCCAATGTCCACTGAGATGAATTTGTATTCCGCATCCGTTATTGCCATTAGGACAATTGAAAAATACTTTTTATAATTGTAGTATTCTGACCCCGAAGCAGCAGGTTTCACAATTCTGATATGTTTGCCGTCCACTGAGCCAAGGCAATTTGGAAACTGACAAATGTTATAGTATTGTTCAGCAATTGCAAGCCATCTTTCCCTGGTGGGCTGGGGGATGAAATCCTCATGGAGGCAATCCCACAAGGCTTGGCAAGTGTCTCTAATGATTCCCGAGATGGTGGAAATTCCTAGTCGAAACTGGTAGTGGAGGGATGAAAGCGACTCTCCAGTTGCAAGGAATCTGTAAAGGAAAGACAATAATTATAAAAAAATAATAGCAAACACATTACAGTTAAAAGTCAATTTACAGGAGGATACAATTTAAAAAAAAAAAAACTTACCTAAGCGTAACCAGCAAACGCTCCTCGGGTGTTATAGAGAACCGGCTGTAGGTGTCCGTTTTACGGATGTTGTCCGCAACAAGGCCAAGGAGGACGTCAAAATTATTCACTGCCATCCGGACATAGCTTGTGAATTTTTCATGGTTTCCACGGAGCTCCAGGTATAGGGTTGAAAACACCCCACGTGTCAGTCTCTGGGCAGTCAGGGGATGGATCCAAAAGCGTCGATGTCGCTGACGCCTCAGTCGCTGTCGCTCCTTTTCTCTGACGATGATAGCCAAGCGATTTGCCTCAAATATAAAATCTGCAGCGATCTTTGTGTAATTTGCAAGAATAGCATCCATGGTTTCTGCTTGCCTCTGTCTTCATTCTGTAATATATGCTTCAAAATACTGTATATATACTATATGTTCCCAATAGCCAATCAGAGTACGGAACTCGTTAATTGTTTGTTTAGTGTTAAAAAAACGGATCCGTTAAAAAACGGACATAACGGATGCAAAACGGATGCAAACCGGACCCACCGGATCCGTTTTTTAACGGATCCGTTCTAAACGGATCCGTTAAAAAACGGATCCGGTGGGTACGGTTGGCTCCGGTTTGCACAACAAAAACGGAAACGTTGGATACGACAAAAAAAAGGACTGTGCCTGAATACAGAAAACTGATGTGTGAAAGTAGCCTAAGACAGGAGGTAGAGCACAGACTACAACAATGCAGCTAAATGTCAAATAGGGCTGTGTCCTAATAGAGCTGAGCTGTAGTGTAAAGCAAGGAGGAGCTCGAACACCTGGCTACTTTCACACATCCGGTTTTTGCTCTGCGGCACAATACGGCGCTCTGCAGAAAAACCGCAACCGTTTTTTTTGCCGCCGGTTGCGGGTTTTTTTGCATAGACTTACATTAGTGCCGTATTGTGCCGCATGGGCTTGCGTTCGGTCCGGTTTTTGCCGCATGCAGCAGATTTAGCCGATGCCGCGGCCGGATGGAACGTTCCCTGGCACGTTTTTTGCTCCGGCAAAAAAAAACGCATTGCGCCGCATCCGGCCGCTGCGGCGCATTTTTCAATGCATGCTTATGGACGCCGGATGCGTCGCGATGCGGAAAAAACCGCATCCGGCCGCCACATGCGGTTTCTTCCACTGCGCATGCTCAGTAGCACGCCGCAACCGGAAAAAAACGGACGGGCCGCATGTAAAAACTTATGCAAAGGATGCGGTGTTTTCGCCGCATCCGTTGCATAGGTTTCACAGCCGGATTGAGCCGCACTGCTCCAACTGGATGTGTGAAAGTAGCCTGAAGGCAGAAAAATGCAGCCGACCGGAGTCACTGATCATAACCGTTGTATTAGAAGAACACAGCTGCAGTGTAAAGCACAGGGGACAGATCCAAGCAGGGGCCTGAGCCTCTGACGAGAGAGGATACGATTTCAGACTCTACCCCAAACTCCAGAAAACATTGTGGATAAGCCTCAGTAACTGGTTATACACACATGTACTGAGTGTACAGTCTAAGGAAGCAGAGCTGCAGTGTAAAGCATGGTGATGGACAGATAACTAATGAAGATATTACTGATCCGTTCTCTATTGAAGCATTTGATCTCAAAAAGCAAAGCTGCAGTGTAAAGCATGGTGTGCAGAACAGCAGGCTGAGCCCCCAGACGACCTCAGACTCCAACAGACAAAGCCCTGAGCCATCCCGGTATCAGTCCATGGAGTCTCTGGGGCTCGGTGATCCGGTCGGGGGGCCGCTCCGTGGGGCCGGTTGCGCAGGACAATGGACTGCAGCCTCCTCTGGACGTCTCCCAGAGTTTGCCCCGGACCGTGGCCGTGTTTGTTGCTCTTTCCGGCCTTTGTGCCATCGAGATTGGGTGGGCATCGGGTCCGTTCTCCGTTCTGTGGTCACGAGGTCCGGACAGACCTTACACACGGAGCAAGGAATGTCTGCGCTCCACGGAGGGGAACATCACAGCAGACGGCTCCGTCAGGGATTTTATAATCTCCATGCGGATTACGCTGCTTATTTTTATGGTTTCTTCCATGAAATCACAATTTTTTTGCACATTGTTTTGGGCCATTGACTTCCACCCACTGATCCTGCAGATCACTACTTCCTGTCAATAAAGTATTGCAAGAAGTGACCACCGACCTGCTGCAACCCTACAACCCCCAGACGGCCCGGACAGCGCCACGCAGGGAGTTGTAGGATTGAAACAGCGGGAGATTAACAGATTATGGATCACGGACTCATTACCCAAAACTATTCTTCATCTGGTCCTGCATGCGGAGAGAAAAAGTGACATTGTATCAGTGTGAACAATCCTCTGTGAGCAGAACACAGTAAAGAGTCCTCTGTGATCAGCACATAGTAAAGAGTCCTCTGTGATCAGCACACAGTAAAGAGTCCTCTGTGAGCAGCACACAGTAAAGAGTCCTCTGTGAGCAGAACACAGTAAAGAGTCCTCTGTGATCAGCACACAGTAAAGAGTCCTCTGTGATCAGCACACAGTAAAGAGTCCTCTGTGAGCAGCACACAGTAAAGAGTCCTCTGTGATCAGCACACAGTAAAGAGTCCTCTGTGAGCAGCACACAGTAAAGAGTCCTCTGTGAGCAGCACACAGTAAAAAGTCCTCTGTGATCAGCACACAGTAAAGAGTCCTCTGTGAGCAGCACACAGTAAAGAGTCCTCTGTGATCAACACACAGTAAAGAGTCCTCTGTGAGCAGCACACAGTAAAGAGTCCTCTGTGATCAGCACACAGTAAAGAGTCCTCTGTGAGCAGCGCACAGTAAAGAGTCCTCTGTGAGCAGAACACAGTAAAGAGTCCTCTGTGATCAGCACACAGTAAAGAATCCTCTGTGAGCAGAACACAGTAAAGAGTCCTCTGTGATCAGCACACAGTAAAGAGTCCTCTGTGATCAGCACACAGTAAAGAGTCCTCTGTGAGCAGCACACAGTAAAGAGTCCTCTGTGATCAACACACAGTAAAGAGTCCTCTGTGAGCAGCACACAGTAAAGAGTCCTCTGTGAGCAGCACACAGTAAAGAGTCCTCTGTGAGCAGCACACAGTAATGAGTCCTCTGTAATCAGCACACAGTAAAGAGTCCGCTGTGAGCAGCACACAGTAAAGAGTCCTCTGTGAGCAGCACACAGTAAAGAGTCCTCTGTGAGCAGCACACAGTAAAGAGTCCTCTGTGATGAGCACACAGTAAAGAGTCCTCTGTGATCAGCACACAGTAAAGAGTCCGCTGTGAGCAGAACACAGTAAAGAGTCCTCTGTGATCAGCACACAGTAAAGAGTCCTCTGTGATCAGCACACAGTAAAGAGTCCTCTGTGATCAGCACACAGTAAAGAGTCCTCTGTGAGCAGCGCACAGTAAAGAGTCCTCTGTGTTCTGCACACAGTAAAGAGTCCTCTGTGATCAGCACAAAGTAAAGAGTCCGCTGTGAGCAGCACACAGTAAAGAGTCCTCTGTGAGCAGCACACAGTAAAGAGTCCTCTGTGAGCAGCACACAGTAAAGAGTCCTCTGTGAGCAGCACACAGTAATGAGTCCTCTGTAATCAGCACACAGTAAAGAGTCCGCTGTGAGCAGCACACAGTAAAGAGTCCTCTGTGAGCAGCACACAGTAAAGAGTCCTCTGTGAGCAGCACACAGTAAAGAGTCCTCTGTGATGAGCACACAGTAAAGAGTCCTCTGTGATCAGCACACAGTAAAGAGTCCTCTGTGAGCAGCACACAGTAAAGAGTCCTCTGTGAGCAGCGCACAGTAAAGAGTCCTCTGTGATCTGCACACAGTAAAGAGTCCTCTGTGATCAGCACACAGTAAAGAGTCCGCTGTGAGCAGCACACAGTAAAGAGTCCTCTGTGAGCAGCGCACAGTAAAGAGTCCTCTGTGATCAGCACACAGTAAAGAGTGCTATGTGAGCAGCACACAGTAGAGTCCTCTGTGAGCAGCACACAGTAAAGACTCCTCTATGAGCAGCACACAGTAAAGAGTCCTCTGTGTTCAGCACACAGTAAAGAGTCCTCTGTGTTCAGCACACAGTAAAGAGTCCTCTGTGAGCAGCACACAGTAAAGAGTCCTCTGTGATCAGCACACAGTAAAGAGTCCGATGTGAGCAGCACACAGTAAAGAGTCCTCTGTGATCAGCACACAGTAAAGAGTCCTCTGTGATCAGCACACAGTAAAGAGTCCTCTGTGATCAGCACACAGTAAAGAGTCCTCTGTGAGCAGCACACAGTAAAGAGTCCTCTGTGATCAGCACACAGTAAAGAGTCCTCTGTGATCAGCACACAGTAGAGTCCTCTGTGAGCAGCACACAGTAAAGAGTCCTCTGTGAACAGCACACAGTAAAGAGTCCTCTGTGATCAACACAGTAAAGAGTCCTCAGTGAGCAGCACACAGTAAAGAGTCCTCTGTGAGCAGCACACAGTAAAGACTCCTCTGTGACCAGCATACAGTAGAGTCCTCTGGGAGCCGCACACAGTAAAGAGTCCTCTGTGATCAGTACACAGTAAAGAGTCCTCTGTGATCAGCACACAGTAAAAAGTGCTCTGTGAGCAGCACACAGTAGAGTCCTCTGTGAGCAGCACACAGTAAAGACTCCTCTATGAGCAGCACACAGTAAAGAGTCCTCTGTGTTCAGCACACAGTAAAGAGTCCTCTGTGTTCAGCACATAGTAAAGAGTCCTCTGTGATCAGCACACAGTAAAGAGTCCTCTGTGAGCAGCACACAGTAAAGAGTCCTCTGTGAGCAGCACACAGTAAAGAGTCCTCTGTGATCAGCACACAGTAAAGAGTCCGATGTGAGCAGCACACAGTAAAGAGTCCTCTGTGATCAGCACACAGTAAAGAATCCTCTGTGAGCAGCACACAGTAAAGAGTCCTCTGTGATCAGCACACAGTAAAGAGTCCTCTGTGATCAGCACACAGTAAAGAGTCCTCTGTGATCAGCACACAGTAAAGAGTCCTCTGTGATCAGCACACAGTAAAGAGTCCTCTGTGAGCAGCGCACAGTAAAGAGTCTGCTGTGATCAGCACACAGTAAAGAGTCCTCTGTGATCAACACAGTAAAGAGTCCTCTGTGAGCAGCACACAGTAAAGAGTCCTCTGTGATCAGCACACAGTAAAGAGTCCGCTGTGAGCCGCACACAGTAAAGAGTCCTCTGGGAGCCGCACACAGTAAAGAGTCCTCTGTGAGCAGCACACAGTAAAGAGTCCTCTGTGAGCAGCACACAGTAAAGAGTCCTCTGTGAGCAGCACACAGTAAAGAGTCCTCTGTAATCAGCACACAGTAAAGAGTCCTCTGTGATCAGCACACAGTAAAGAGTCCTCTGTGATCAGCACACAGTAGAGTCCTCTGTGATCAGCACACAGTAAAGAGTCCTATGTGAGCAGCGCACAGTAAAGAGTCTGCTGTGATCAGCACACAGTAAAGAGTCCTCTGTGATCAACACAGTAAAGAGTCCTCTGTGAGCAGCACACAGTAAAGAGTCCTCTGTGATCAGCACACAGTAAAGAGTCCTCTGTGATCAGCACACAGTAAAGAGTCCTCTGTGATCAGCACACAGTAGAGTCCTCTGTGAGCAGCACACAATAAAGTGTCCTCTGTGAGCAGCACACAGTAAAGAGTCCTCTGTGATGAGCACACAGTAAAGAGTCCTCTGTGATCAACACAGTAAAGAGTCCTCAGTGAGCAGCACACAGTAAAGAGTCCTCTGTGAGCAGCACACAGTAAAGACTCCTCTGTGACCAGCATACAGTAGAGTCCTCTGTGAGCAGCACACAGTAAAGAGTCCTCTGTGATCAACACAGTAAAGAGTCCTCTGTGAGCAGCACACAGTAAAGAGTCCTCTGTAATCAGCATACAGTAAAGACTCCTCTGTGATCAGCACACAGTAAAGAGTCCTCTGTGAGCAGCACACAGTAAAGAGTCCTCTGTGAGCAGCACACAGTAAAGAGTCCTCTGTGAACAGCACACAGTAAAGAGTCCTCTGTGATCAACACAGTAAAGACTCCTCTGTGAGCAGCACACAGTAAAGAGTCCTCTGTGAGCAGCATACAGTAGAGTCCTCTGGGAGCCGCACACAGTAATGAGTCCTCTATGATCAGTACACAGTAAAGAGTCCTCTGTGATCAGCACAGAGTAAAGAGTCCTCTGTGAGCAGCACACAGTAAAGACTTCTCTGTGATCAGCACACAGTAAAGAGTCCTCTGTGAGCAGCACACAGTAAACAGTCCTCTGTGATCAGCACACAGTAAAGAGTCCGCTGTGAGCCGCACACAGTAAAGAGTCCTCTGGGAGCCGCACACAGTAAAGAGTCCTCTGTGAGCAGCACACAGTAAAGAGTCCTCTGTGAGCAGCACACAGTAAAGAGTCCTCTGTGAGCAGCACACAGTAAAGAGTCCTCTGTAATCAGCACACAGTAAAGAGTCCTCTGTGATCAGCACACAGTAAAGAGTCCTCTGTGATCAGCACACAGTAGAGTCCTCTGTGATCAGCACACAGTAAAGAGTCCTCTGTGATCAGCACACAGTAGAGTCCTCTGTGAGCAGCACACAGTAAAGTGTCCTCTGTGAGCAGCACACAGTAAAGAGTCCTCTGTGATCAGCACACAGTAAAGAGTCCTCTGTGATCAACACAGTAAAGAGTCCTCAGTGAGCAGCACACAGTAAAGAGTCCTCTGTGAGCAGCACACAGTAAAGACTCCTCTGTGACCAGCATACAGTAGAGTCCTCTGGGAGCCGCACACAGTAATGAGTCCTCTATGATCAGTACACAGTAAAGAGTCCTCTGTGATCAGCACACAGTAAAAAGTGCTCTGTGAGCAGCACACAGTAAAGACTCCTCTGTGACCAGCATACAGTAGAGTCCTCTGTGAGCAGCACACAGTAAAGTGTCCTCTGTGAGCAGCACACAGTAAAGAGTCCTCTGTGATCAGCACACAGTAAAGAGTCCTCTGTGATCAACACAGTAAAGAGTCCTCAGTGAGCAGCACACAGTAAAGAGTCCTCTGTGAGCAGCACACAGTAAAGACTCCTCTGTGACCAGCATACAGTAGAGTCCTCTGGGAGCCGCACACAGTAATGAGTCCTCTATGATCAGTACACAGTAAAGAGTCCTCTGTGATCAGCACACAGTAAAAAGTGCTCTGTGAGCAGCACACAGTAAAGACTCCTCTGTGACCAGCATACAGTAGAGTCCTCTGGGAGCCGCACACAGTAATGAGTCCTCTATGATCAGTACACAGTAAAGAGTCCTCTGTGATCAGCACAGAGTAAAGAGTCCTCTGTGAGCAGCACACAGTAAAGACTTCTCTGTGAGCAGCACACAGTAAAGAGTCCTCTGTGAGCAGCACACAGTAAACAGTCCTCTGTGATCAGCACACAGTAAAGAGTCCGCTGTGAGCCGCACACAGTAAAGAGTCCTCTGGGAGCCGCACACAGTAAAGAGTCCTCTGTGAGCAGCACACAGTAAAGAGTCCGCTGTGAGCCGCACACAGTAAAGAGTCCTCTGGGAGCCGCACACAGTAAAGAGTCCTCTGTGAGCAGCACACAGTAAAGAGTCCTCTGGGAGCAACACACAGTAAAGAGTCCTCTGTGAGCAGCACACAGTAAAGAGTCCTCTGTGAGCAGCACACAGTAAAGAGTCCTCTGTGAGCAGCACACAGTAAAGAGTCCTCTGTGAGCAGCACACAGTAAAGAGTCCTCTGTGAGCAGCACACAGTAAAGAGTCCTCTGTGATCAACACAGTAAAGAGTCCTCAGTGAGCAGCACACAGTAAAGAGTCCTCTGTGAGCAGCACACAGTAAAGACTCCTCTGTGACCAGCATACAGTAGAGTCCTCTGTGAGCAGCACACAATAAAGTGTCCTCTGTGAGCAGCACACAGTAAAGAGTCTTCTGTGATCAACACAGTAAAGAGTCCTCAGTGAGCAGCACACAGTAAAGAGTCCTCTGTGAGCAGCACACAGTAAAGACTCCTCTGTGACCAGCATACAGTAGAGTCCTCTGTGAGGAGCACACAGTAAAGAGTCCTCTGTGATCAACACAGTAAAGAGTCCTCTGTGAGCAGCACACAGTAAAGAGTCCTCTGTGAGCAGCACACAGTAAAGAGTCCTCTGTGATCAGCACACAGTAAAGAGTCCTCTGTGATTAGCACACAGTAGAGTCCTCTGTGAGCAGCACACAATAAAGTGTCCTCTGTGAGCAGCACACAGTAAAGAGTCCTCTGTGATCAACACAGTAAAGAGTGCTCAGTGAGCAGCGCACAGTAAAGACTCCTCTGTGACCAGCATACAGTAGAGTCCTCTGGGAGCCGCACACAGTAAAGAGTCCTCTGTGAGCAGCACACAGTAAAGAGTCCGCTGTGAGCCGCACACAGTAAAGAGTCCTCTGGGAGCCGCACACAGTAAAGAGTCCTCTGTGAGCAGCACACAGTAAAGAGTCCTCTGGGAGCAACACACAGTAAAGAGTCCTCTGTGAGCAGCACACAGTAAAGAGTCCTCTGTGAGCAGCACACAGTAAAGAGTCCTCTGTGAGCAGCACACAGTAAAGAGTCCTCTGTGAGCAGCACACAGTAAGGAGTCCTCTGTGAGCAGCACACAGTAAAGAGTCCTCTGTGATCAACACAGTAAAGAGTCCTCAGTGAGCAGCACACAGTAAAGAGTCCTCTGTGAGCAGCACACAGTAAAGACTCCTCTGTGACCAGCATACAGTAGAGTCCTCTGTGAGGAGCACACAGTAAAGAGTCCTCTGTGAGCAGCGCACAGTAAAGAGTCCTCTGTGATCTGCACACAGTAAAGAGTCCTCTGTGATCAGCACACAGTAAAGAGTCCGCTGTGAGCAGCACACAGTAAAGAGTCCTCTGTGAGCAGCACACAGTAAAGAGTCCGCTGTGAGCAGCACACAGTAAAGAGTCCTCTGTGAGCAGCACACAGTAAAGAGTCCTTTGTGATGAGCACACAGTAAAGAGTCCTCTGTGATCAGCACACAGTAAAGAGTCCTCTGTGAGCAGCACACAGTAAAGAGTCCTCTGTGAGCAGCACACAGTAAAGAGTCCTCTGTGAGCAGCACACAGTAAAGAGTCCTCTGTGATCAACACAGTAAAGAGTCCTCAGTGAGCAGCACACAGTAAAGAGTCCTCTGTGAGCAGCACACAGTAAAGACTCCTCTGTGACCAGCATACAGTAGAGTCCTCTGTGAGGAGCACACAGTAAAGAGTCCTCTGTGATCAACACAGTAAAGAGTCCTCTGTGAGCAGCACACAGTAAAGAGTCCTCTGTGAGCAGCACACAGTAAAGAGTCCTCTGTGATCAGCACACAGTAAAGAGTCCTCTGTGATCAGCACACAGTAGAGTCCTCTGTGAGCAGCACACAATAAAGTGTCCTCTGTGAGCAGCACACAGTAAAGAGTCCTCTGTGATCAGCACATAGTAAAGAGTCCTCTGTGATCAGCACACAGTAAAGAGTCCTCTGTGATCAGCACATAGTAAAGAGTCCTCTGTGATCAGCACACAGTAAAGAGTCCTCTGTGATCAGCACACAGTAAAGAGTCCTCTGTGATCAGCACACAGTAAAGAGTCCTCTGTGATCAGCACACAGTAAAGAGTCCTCTGTGAGCAGCGCACAGTAAAGAGTCCTCTGTGATCTGCACACAGTAAAGAGTCCTCTGTGATCAGCACACAGTAAAGAGTCCGCTGTGAGCAGCACACAGTAAAGAGTCCTCTGTGAGCAGCACACAGTAAAGAGTCCGCTGTGAGCAGCACACAGTAAAGAGTCCTCTGTGAGCAGCACACAGTAAAGAGTCCTCTGTGATGAGCACACAGTAAAGAGTCCTCTGTGATCAGCACACAGTAAAGAGTCCGCTGTGAGCAGAACACAGTAAAGAGTCCTCTGTGATCAGCACACAGTAAAGAGTCCTCTGTGATCAGCACACAGTAAAGAGTCCTCTGTGATCAGCACACAGTAAAGAGTCCTCTGTGAGCAGCGCACAGTAAAGAGTCCTCTGTGATCTGCACACAGTAAAGAGTCCTCTGTGATCAGCACACAGTAAAGAGTCCTTTGTGAGCAGCACACAGTAAAGAGTCCTCTGTGAGCAGCACACAGTAAAGAGTTCTCTGTGATCAGCACACAGTAAAGAGTCCTCTGTGATCAGCACACAGTAAAGAGTCCTCTGTGAGCAGCACACAGTAAAGAGTCCTCTGTGTTCAGCACACAGTAAAGAGTCCTCTGTGATCAGCACACAGTAAAGAGTCCTCTGTGAGCAGCACACAGTAAAGAGTCCTCTGTGAGCAGCACACAGTAAAGAGTCCGCTGTGAGCAGCACACAGTAAAGAGTCCTCTGTGAGCAGCGCAGAGTAAAGAGTCCTCTGTGATCTGCACACAGTAAAGAGTCCTCTGTGATCAGCACACAGTAAAGAGTCCTTTGTGAGCAGCACACAGTAAAGAGTCCTCTGTGAGCAGCACACAGTAAAGAGTCCTCTGTGAGCAGCACACAGTAAAGAGTCCTTTGTGAGCAGCACACAGTAAAGAGTCCTTTGTGAGCAGCACACAGTAAAGAGTCCTCTGTGGTCAGCACACAGTAAAGAGTCCTCTGTGATCTGCACACAGTAAAGAGTCTGCTGTGAGTAGCACACAGTAAAGAGTTCTCTGTGTTCAGCACACAGTAAAGAGTCCTCTGTGATCAGCACACAGTAAAGAGTCCGATGTGAGCAGCACACAGTAAAGAGTCCTCTGTGATCAGCACACAGTAAAGAGTCCTCTGTGATCAGCACACAGTAAAGAGTCCTCTGTAATCAGCACACAGTAAAGAGTCCTCTGTGATCAGCACACAGTAAAGAGTCCTCTGTGATCAGCACACAGTAAAGAGTCCTCTGTGATCAGCACACAGTAAAGAGTCCTCTGTGAGCAGCGCACAGTAAAGAGTCTGCTGTGATCAGCACACAGTAAAGAGTCCTCTGTGATCAACACAGTAAAGAGTCCTCTGTGAGCAGCACACAGTAAAGAGTCCTCTGTGATCTGCACACAGTAAAGAGTCTGCTGTGAGTAGCACACAGTAAAGAGTTCTCTGTGTTCAGCACACAGTAAAGAGTCCTCTGTGATCAGCACACAGTAAAGAGTCCGATGTGAGCAGCACACAGTAAAGAGTCCTCTGTGATCAGCACACAGTAAAGAGTCCTCTGTGATCAGCACACAGTAAAGAGTCCTCTGTAATCAGCACACAGTAAAGAGTCCTCTGTGATCAGCACACAGTAAAGAGTCCTCTGTGATCAGCACACAGTAGAGTCCTCTGTGAGCAGCACACAATAAAGTGTCCTCTGTGAGCAGCACACAGTAAAGAGTCCTCTGTGAACAGCACACAGTAAAGAGTCCTCTGTGATCAACACAGTAAAGAGTCCTCAGTGAGCAGCACACAGTAAAGAGTCCTCTGTGAGCAGCACACAGTAAAGACTCCTCTGTGACCAGTATACAGTAGAGTCCTCTGGGAGCCGCACACAGTAAAGAGTCCTCTGTGATCAGTACACAGTAAAGAGTCCTCTGTGATCAGCACACAGTAAAAAGTGCTCTGTGAGCAGCACACAGTAGAGTCCTCTGTGAGCAGCACACAGTAAAGACTCCTCTATGAGCAGCACACAGTAAAGAGTCCTCTGTGTTACGCACACAGTAAAGAGTCCTCTGTGTTCAGCACACAGTAAAGAGTCCTCTGTGAGCAGCACACAGTAAAGAGTCCTCTGTGAGCAGCACACAGTAAAGAGTCCTCTGTGATCAGCACACAGTAAAGAGTCCGATGTGAGCAGCACACAGTAAAGAGTCCTCTGTGATCAGCACACAGTAAAGAGTCCTCTGTGATCAGCACACAGTAAAGAGTTCTCTGTTAGCAGCACACAGTAAAGAGTCCTCTGTGAGCAGCACACAGTAAAGAGTCCTCTGTGAGCAGCACACAGTAAAGAGTCCTCTGTGAGCAGCACACAGTAAAGAGTCCTCTGTGAGCAGCACACAGTAAAGACTCCTCTGTGAGCAGCACACAGTAGAGTCCTCTGTGATGAGCACACAGTAAAGAGTCCTCTGTGATCAGCACACAGTAAAGAGTCCTCTGTGAGCAGCACACAGTAAAGAGTCCTCTGTGAACAGCACACAATAAAGAGTCCTCTGTGAGCAGCACACAGTAAAGAGTCCTCTGTGAGGAGCACACAGTAAAGCGTCCGCTGTGAGCCGCACACAGTAACGAGTCCTCTGTGAGCAGCACACAGTAAAGAGTCCTTTGTGACCAGCACACAGTAAAGAGTCCTCTGTGAGCAGCACACAGTAAAGAGTCCTCTGTGATCAGCACACAGTAAAGAGTCCTCTGTGAGGAGCACACAGTAAAGAGTCCTCTGTGAGCAGCACACAGTAAAGAGTCCTCTGTGATCAGCACACAGTAAAGAGTCCTCTGTGATCAGCACACAGTAAAGAGTCCTCTGTGAGCAGCACACAGTAAAGAGTCCTCTGTGAGCCGCACACAGTAACGAGTCCTCTGTGAGCAGCACACAGTAAAGAGTCCTCTGTGAGCAGCGCACAGTAAAGAGTCCTCTGTGAGCAGCGCACAGTAAAGAGTCCTCTGTGAGCAGCACACAGTAAAGAGTCCTCTGTGAGCAGCACACAGTAAAGAGTCCTGATTCTGGCTATAAACCCGCTTGCGGAGCTCTGTTTTCCCACATCTAATTGTTGGGAGCAGCAAAAGTCTCAAAAAGATGCATATTTCTGCACCAAAATACGTGACTTGTTAGATTGATGCCTCGATAGGACATAGAGGAGATGCATGGAACGGATGACACACAGAGCTTTTCCGCGGGGGGAAGAGCCCGTGACCTTTCCCTTTCTTGGCCTCGGTGTGTGGTGTTACCTGTGTTTAGTCTCCAGACTGCAGACTGTGACGCTCCCCGCACGTGAGCTCCACGTGTTTGACATTTCATGTCATATAAAAGTTTATGAACGAGTCACGTGAAGGTCACGACGGGATGTAAATATTGTCAATCCCAGTGTTACATTGTTACATTAACCGGGGACTTGTTACCCATCGTGTGGCGCATAATGGCCATAGAGGATACAACCTTCGAGGATCCCACGGATGGGACATCACCTGCTGCCTTTATTCTGCTGCCAACTAGGTCCTCAAATTACAATCCGCATGGTCCAAACCCCATAATACGAATCCGTAATCTACATCCTTCAGTGAATCTATAAAGAAGCAGCTGTTGACGGATCTCACATACCTGTCCTGCGGCGTCGGTGCGCTCCTATTACATCAAACCCATCAGCAACGCAGAAGCCGTAACTCCAGGATTCACCACTTTATATTTTGTTGCTGTTTTTACATTTTTTTTATACACATATTTAGAAACTTGCTGCAAAATGCTGTTGATGGATCCATTCTATATAACTGTCTCTCTGTCTCTCCCCCAGTTTCTGTCTGTCTGTCTCTGTCTGTCTCTGTGTGTCTGTCTCTGTCTGTCTCTATCAGTCTCTCTGTCTGTCTCTCTCTTTCTCTGTCTGTCTGTCTGTCAGTCTCCCCATCTCTCTCGTTCCCTGTCTCTCTTTCCCCGTCTGTCTCTTTCTCTGTCTGTCTCCTTCCAGGTCTGTCTCATTCAACGTCTGTCTCTTTCCAGGTCTGTCTTATTCCCTGTCTGTCTCATTCCCCATCTGTCTCTGTCTTTTTCCCTGTCTCTTTCCTTGTCTCTGTCTCTTTCCTTGTCTCTGTCTCTTTCCTTGTCTCTTTCTCTTTCCCTGGCTGTCTCTTTCCCCGTCTGTCTCTTTCCCCATCTGTTTCTTTCCCGGTCTGTCTCTTTCCCCGTCTGTCTCTTTCGCCAACTGTCTTTGTCTATTTCTGTCTCTTTCCTTGTCTGTCTCCCTCTGTCTCTTTCCCCGTCTGTCTCTTTCCCCATCTGTCTTTGTCTATCTCTGTCTCTTTCCTTGTCTGTCTCTCTCTGTCTCTTTCCCCGTCTGTCTCTTTCCCCATCTGTCTTTGTCTATCTCTGTCTCTTTCCTTGTCTGTCTCTCTGTCTCTTTCCCCATCTGTCTCTTTCCCTGTCTGTCTCTTTCCCTGTCTGTCTCTTTCCCTGTCTCTTTCCTTGTCTCTGTCTCTTTCCCTGTCTCTTTCCTTGTCTCTGTCTCTTTCCCTGTCTGTCTGTGTCTGTCTCTTTTTGTCTCTCTCTATCCATCTCCCCACCGACATCTTATTACCTCATACATAAGCTTCTTATACTAACAATTTATTTTGTTCCTATAGCAACCAATCACAGATCCTATTAATAACCTGTAGCTCGCAGCTCCATTTACTTTAACGGAGGCAGATTTTTGGAAGAGTAACTGTAAAGCACGGGGTTAAATTTTCCCATCCAAACATAGTCTATGATGTTCCCTGAGTTACATGGAGTGTCTGTGCAAAATTTTGTGATTGTAAATGCGATGGTGTGAATTCCTTTACCGGACATACATACACACACACGTGATAAGACCGCTATACACTCCATTCTGGGCATTTCTTATTTTTCTACATTTTCCAGTAACTCCCATTTATAATCAGTGAGTAATTTACGTCTTTATCTTTCTCACATTCACTTCTTCCTCCCGGTTATAATTAAAGCATTGTCTCATACATCCTCAGCTCGCCCTTAGATTTTAAGCCGTCAGTCGCCCGCACCCTTATTATTCATTAGATCTGTCTGTGGTCATCATTAGCCATGGGGGAAAAGTTCTCAGAAATCACAGACAATGCACAGAAATCGAAACAATACATTTATATATTTCTGTAGAACCTGCTTTTTCTGCATAAAAACTATTAATCTTCAGCAAAGGCAAGAAATGAAAACTTACCTTATGCCGTCAGCCACCACTAGGGGGAGCTCCCTGTATACAGAGAAAAATGATAAGATCCTGTCTGCAGCCACCACTAGGGGGAGCTCCCTGTATACAGAGTAAAATGATAAGATTCTGTCTGCAGCCACCACTAGGGGGAGCTCCTTGTATACAGAGATACATGATAAGATTCTGTCTACAGCCACCACTAGGGGGAGCTCCCTGTATACAGAGATACATTATAAGATCCTGTCTGCAGCCACCACTAGGGGGAGCTCCCTGTATACAGAGATACATGATAAGATCCTGTCTGCAGTCACCACTAGGGGGAGCTCACTGTATAGAGATACATGATAAGATTCTGTCTGCAGTCACCACTAGGGGGAGCTCCCTGTATACAGAGATACATGATAAGGTTCTGTCTACAGCCACCACTAGGGGGAGCTCCCTGTATACAGAGATACATAAGATCCTGTCTGCAGCCACCACTAGGGGGAGCTCCCTGTATACAGAGATACATGATAAGATCCTGTCTGCAGCCACCACTAGGGGGAGCTCCCTGTATACAGAGATACATGATAAGATCCTGTCTGCAGCCACCACTGGAGGGAGGTTCCTTCATAGAGGTATTGCATATTTTGTGACTTTAAAGCATTCACAGTATGCCATTAGCTCCCTCTAGTGGTGACTGGCGATACACAGTATTTTATATTTTGAATCTGTGTATGAAGTGGATTTGGAACTGTGTAGGGAAAAAAATACAGATTTTTTTTTTTCAAAATGTTGATATTACTAAATCCTTGAGCTTTCTTAGTTTAGATTTTGTATTTCTCTGCAGGGCTTTACTCTGCGTTACTCTGTGATAAACGTCCTTATAATAAGGCTTATGTGATATTTATATAACAGTCTTTGTCCTTTCTCCACATGACCCTGGATATTGCTACGCGTTTAGTCATTGGTCTGATTCATGTGACGCAGACGATTCCCGCCCAGTCTGTGGCTCTGTACAACCAGAGCAGATGTCGTCTGACACAATCCGAGCTTCCAGGATGGACGCCAAGAAAGATTCGGGGGTGGTATATAATCCCCGAAGCCTTTTATCATACACGTGTATGATCATCTTGACTGAGCGTCCATGCATTCTCTATAGGGATAGGTTATGACTGAAAGGAGAGGTTGTGTTGGAATCCGACTCTTCTCTGTGTTTGGGAGTCCGGACGTCCTCATACACATATTCATGTCTTCCTCATATCTCTTGTCCATACTTGCAAACCACTAACAAGCTGCTGTTGATGGATCTTTTCTTGAGATTTTATGTGCATGTAATACTGAACGGGAATTCACGTGTCAGTAATCGATCCCAGCACTTGTAGATGTCAGAAGATCAAAGTGATGATAAGATCAGTCAACAGCAGCCATTGTGCAGGCAGAAGAGTACAGGACACAGGATCCGACACTTCATCATCTCAGTCATATCTAGATATCTTAACTGTATTTGTAGATGTTGCTGCAACCAATCACGGAGCAGCAAACATCCACAAGATCCAGACAGAAGGGCTTTTGTGATTGGCTGCCTAAGTCACATGTCTGCATGACATGTTGCGTCGGCACCATTTTGCGAAAGTGAAATGTTAGGGAAGGTGCTGCCGCCGGGGCTGCTAGACAGTTATCTTAGTTAGGGGTTTAATGATAGGTAGATAGGAGAGGGATAGTGAAGAATAGGGGCGTGTAGTATAGGGAAAGCTGTGTGCCACAAATCAGCACATTTAATGATCGAAATAGAGATTGGTACTTGTAGTGCCTGCTAAAGAGTTGTCAGTGAAGCATGTAAATAGGTATTGCTACCTGCTCAAAAGTATGCAAACACATTTATAGGTATTGCTAGTTAGGCGTGCGTGGCCTAAAAAGTTGCTAGGGAACTATCTAAAAGTGGTTCTTGCCAATTTTAATTACCTGCTGAAAATTACGCAAACACATTTATAGATACTGCTAGTTAGCAGTGCCTGGCCTGCTGTAAATTTTCTAGGCAACTAGCTAAAAAGTTGTTCTTAGCAATTTTAATTGCCTGCTCAAAATTACACAGTGAAACACATTTATAGGTATTGTTAGTAGTGTCTGCTGAAAATTTGCTATTGAAGAAGCTCAAAAGGTCTTCTTGGTGCAGTGAACTGCCTTTGTAGATAGTGGTACTTTTTCGGGCCTTCACATTATTGCCAACTCAGGCAGAAAAGAAATAATTAATCTTTTGTGTCAGGTGTGTGACAGGTGTGGGCATAGGGATGCGAAACATATGTTTGAAAGGTGAGTGGTAAATCATGACGAGGTTGTCGTGGAAGGGGGAATAGGCGGGTTGTTGGAGGTGTTCGTGTGGAAAGTTCTGTTAGTCAAAGGTCTAGTGAGCAAACAACGGCTCATCCTATCCCAAGAGAAAGGAGAACAACTTCTGTTACTGGACAGACTGTCTCTTGAATGGACCGCACCTCCCTGCTCTTTTAAGGCCCTATGGGTAGGGGGAAATTGATGACACTGTACTGCTGTCCGCCTGAAAGGCTTTTAAATCTCAACACTCTAAGTCAATTTTCAACATTCTCATTTGACTGAAGTTTCAGTGGTCTGGGAGCAAGAGGCCTACACCTGTCTTTTATCTTACAGTTTATGGTGAAGGTAGAAATGCTGGTTCAGGCCTTGTTCCAGGGCTGGTCCCATACAGCCAGGTTGCTAGGGCTAATTTCACACATCAGTTTTTGGCATCAGGCACAATCCGGCGTGTGCCTGATGCAACAGATCCGGCGCAGAATATGCAAAAACTGATGTGCCTGATCTTTTTTTTTGACGGTTCCAATATACCTGATCCATCAAAAAACGGATCCGGCGCATCCATTTTTGCATCCTTTTCGTCCGTTTTTTTGCAGGATCCGTTTTTTTTTCAATACATTGGAGCATGCTCAGTTTACAAAAACGGATCCAGCGGCCGCATCCATTTTTTACCGCATTACGCCGGATCCAGCGTCCATAGGCTTCCATCGTAAAACATACCGTATCGCGCCGGATCCGGCGCGATGAGTTTTTTTTTGCCGGACAAAATAACGTTACAAGATACGTTCCCTCCAGCTGCCGCTTTAGGCAATTATGACGGATCCGGCAAAAGCCGGATGCAACGCAAGGCCATCAGGCACAATCCGGCGCTAACACAAATCAATGGGGATAAAACGGATCCGGCACCGGATGCGTTTTACCCGTTTTTTTCCGGATTGTGCCTGATGGAAAAAAACTGATGTGTGAAATTAGCCTTAGTTGGCCTATTTGTAGTCTGTGCCAATTGTTGCCACTTTTACTCTTGCCTAGTCTTAATTTTTGGAAATGTGGAGACTTCAAGTAGGGTCTCCAAATTGGTTTTGTCTGTAGTGTCAGGGGTATGGGAGCACCAGCCCTACCCCTGTCTTAAATCTTGCTGTCTGTGATGTTAGCCACTACTTACGGGGAGTGTGGGCAGGAGCGTAGTCAGGAAAGCTAGGGTCTGTTAACAGGAGGACACGTATAAGCACAAAGAGAAAACAGAGGCGTAGTCAGGGAGATATCCGAGGATCAGAAGTCCAGGAAAGCACGTAATAAGTTCAGGGAGAAAACAGAGATGTAGTCAGGTAATGGTCCGAGGTCAAACAGGCAGGAGGTTACGACAGGAGCAGGGAGCGGGCAGAGAAGAGTCAAATAACAGTCTGGGGTCAGAGAACAAAGATCAGAACAGAAACAAATCAACAGCACAACTGCAGAACTAGAAAATACAACTGGCAAGGTTCTGGGCGAGCATGCTCTGTAAAGAAGTCTGAGCAATTACCAGGAAGGTGGAACACCTGAGTAATCGGCACCAACATGGAATCCTGTGAAGTCAAACACACTTCTAGCTCAGTAACTCAGGAAAGCACAGTAGAGCATCTCCAAAGGCAAAATGCTCTGCACAGAGGAATCATGACACTGTCTCTATGAAGGTAGAAATGCAGGTTCAGGCCTTGTTCCAGGGTCAGTTCCAAGCATCCAGGTTGCTTAGTTGGCCTATTTGTAGTGTGTGTCAATTGTTGCCACCTTTGCTGTTACCTGACCTTAATTTTGGAAACGTGGAGACTCCAAATAGGGTCTCCAAGTTGGCTTTTGTTTGTAGTGCCAGGGGTATGGGAGCACCAGCCCTATGCCTGTCACTCATGCATCTCTTGATTTTTAAAATGCCAGGCCACATCCTGTAAGTCAATGCTATCAGGCAGTGCCTAAATTAATATGCATTGGACAACGCAGTCACACAGCTGCAGAGTTGTGGACCACTATCCAGGCCTAGTTTGATCAATAGCTGTCTCCACTGAACCTGGAGCCAGGGAAGGCCGTGTGCGATAATGGTGCAAACCTGGTGACAACACTACGCTTGGGTGACATCACATGTGCATTGCATGGCTCACGTGCTCAACCTGGATGTACACAAATTTCTAGGGTACTTTTCCTGCCTGCATGCGCTGATGCAGAAGGCATGGTCGTTGTGTGCTCACTTTTCCCAATGGAAATGCCAGGCCACATCCTGTGTATTACATGGACCATACCTTCGTGCTGTGCAAAGACACTATGGGGAAATGGGGCAGAAGGGAGCAATTGATGCCACTGTCCTGCTGTCTGCCTGCAATGTTTTTAAATCTCAAGACTCCAAGATGAGTCTCCAAGTTGTGTCTTGTCTGTACTGGCAGGGGTATGGGAGCAACAGCCCTACACCTGTCTCTCATCCACCTCTATATTTCTTCTGTCAATAGCCTAGGAACCTAACGGCTATGCCAAAACAGTGGTGCTGCACACTAAATTGTGCGTTTGTTGTTTTAGAAGCTTTTCAACCCCCCTAAAGGTGTTTTCTCGGCCTTACATTTGGCCTCCCATTGAATTCAATGCGGTTCGAAGTTGGGTTCGATAAAGGTTCGGTGAACGTACTCCTTGTTCGGTTGGGCTCGGCGAACCGAACCTACAGAGGATCACTCATCTCTGATTCTGAGGAGCGATGGCAGCAAGCAGAGGATGAGGGAGATGGCGTCAGAGCCGCTTCTGGCACAAGGTCCGGTCGTCTCATCGCCCCGAGTCTCTGTCCGCCTGGAATGACGCTAATATGGACTAATGTCTGACCTTTCCTGTGACGGATCTGGATGGTGTGATTGGCGCAGTTCCCCTCCCCAAATCGAGGACTGAGGCTAATTACTATTGATTAACCTACTTTACAGCAGAAGAAGAGGTGGTGTATAAACAGTGCCTTAAAAAAGTATTCATACCCCGTGAAATTTCCACATTTTTTCCACATTACACAACCATAAACTTACAGGTCTGTTATTGGGATTTTCTGCGATATAAGAAAACTGAGTACAAGGATTTGTGAGGAGTAAAGGAAATCATTCCTGGTTTTCCAAATATGTTAAAAACATAGATCTGTAAATTGTGCTGTGCTTTAGTATTCAGCCCCTGGAGTCAGAACTTTGTAGGACCACTTTTCTTTGTCTTGCATTAGTATTCAGCCCCTGGTTTTAGTACTTTGTAGGACCATCTTTTTCTGTCATGAATTAGTATTCAGCCCCTCAAGTCAGTACATTGTAGGACCACCATTCACTGTCTTGCATTAGTATTCAGCCCCAGGGTCAGTACTTTGTAGGACACCTTTCTCTGTCTTGCATTAGTATTCAGCTCCTCATGTCAGTACTTTGTAGGACCAGCTTTCACTGTCTTGCATTAGTATTCAGCCCCTGGAGTCAGTACTTTGTAGGACCACCTTTCTCTGTCTTGCATTAGTATTCAGCCCCTGGAGTCAGTACTTTGTAGGACCACCTTTCTCTGTCTTGCATTTGTATTCAACCCCTGGGGTCAATACCTCGTAGGACCACTTTCTCTGTCTTGCATTTGTATTCACCCCCTTGGCATCAGCACTTTGTAGGACCACCTTTTTCTGTCTTGCATTAATTTTCAACATCTGGCTCCAGTACTATGTATGACCACCTTCCTCTGTCTTGCATTAGTAGTCAGCCCCTGGAGTCAGCACTTTGTAGAACCACCTTTCTCTGTCTTGCATTAGTATTCAGCCCCTCAAGTCAGTACTTTGTAGGACCACATTTCACTGTCTTGCATTTGTATTCAGCCCCCGGGGTCAATACTTCGTAGGACCACCTTTTTCTTTCATTTGCATTTACTCCCCTGGCATCAGCACTTTGTAGGACCACCTTCCTCTGTCTTGCATTAGTATTCAGCCCCTGGAGTCAATACTTTGTAGGATCCTCTGTCTTTTGGGATTCAGTCTGGACTGTGACTCAGCCGCTCACACACAGGAATATGCTGTGATCTACACCCTCCATTGTAGCTCTGCCGAATGTTGGGGGTGGTTGTCCTGCTGGAAGGTGATCCTATGCCCCGGTCTCACGTCTTCTGCAGCTTCTGACAAGTTTTCAAAACCACTGAAGGCTCCAGTGACTGTTGGGGCCATAATCCAGAAGTGGAAAGAACAATCATATCACCATAATCCGGCCATGACCAGGTGCTCCCTGAAAGATTTCACACAGAGGAGTGAAAAGAATTATCAGAAGAGTTGTCCAAGAGCCAAGGACCAACTGTGCAGATCTACGGAAATATCTGGAATCCGCAGGTACAATTGTTTTGCAAAAAACAGTAAGTAATGTGCTACCCTTCCATAGCCTGTATGCACGCTCCTGTATGCACGCTCCTGTATGCACGCCCCTGTATGCACGCTCCTGTATGCACGCCCCTGTATGCACGCCCCTGTATGCACGCCCCTGTATGCACGCCCCTGTATGCACGCTCCTGTATGCACGCCCCTGTATGCACGCCCCTGTATGCACGCTCACCACTCAGGACTCCACTGCTAAACAAACAGCAGGTTCAAGAGTTAAAATTTACACAACAACATTTAGAGAAGCCTGTGAAATACTGGAGAATATAGTATGCCCAGACGAGAGCAAAATTTAACTCTTTGGAGGCCATAATGCACCATGTTTGGAGTCCAAAAGGTAAATCCCCCCCAAAAACAGTATATATGTATGTTTTGTCATGGCCATCGATGACCTTTATGTCACACATGATCCATGTAAGTCGTATCCCGTTAATATTAGTACATTACAGTGGGGGTTTTGCCCTGTATCAGGGTACACTGTACAGTGTACACTGTATATATACAGTGCCTTGCGAAAGTATTCAGCCCCTTTAAATTTTTCAACCTTTTCCCACATTTCAGGCTTCAAACATAAAGATAAAAATGTTAATGTTCTGGTGAAGAATCAACAACAAGTGACACAATTGTGAAGTTGAACGATATTTATTACTTATCTTAAACTTTTGCAAAAAATAATAAACTGAAAATTGGGGCGTGCAATATTATTCATCCCCTATAAGTGAATACTCTGTAGCGCCCCCTTTTGCTGCGAGTACAGCTGCAGTCTCTTGGGGTATGTGTCTATCAGTTTTGCACCTGGAGAGGCTGAAATTCTCGCCCATTCTTCCTTTGTAAACAGCTGGAGCGGAGTGAGGTTGGATGGAGGCGTTTGTGAAGAGCAGTTTTCAGCTCTTTCCACAGGTTCTCGATTGGGTTCAGGTCTGGACTGTGACTTGGCCATTCTAACACCTGGATACGGTTATTTGTGAACCATTCCATTGTAGATTTTGCTTTATGTTTGGGATCATTGTCTTGTTGGAAGACAAATCTCCGTCCCAGTCTCAGGTCTTTTACAGACTCCAACAGGTTTTCTTCAAGAATGCTCCTGTATTTGGCTCCATCCATCTTCCCATCAATTTTAACCATCTTCCCTGTCCCTGCTGAAGAAAAGCAGGCCCAAACCATGATGCTGCCACCACCATGTTTGACAGTGGGGATGGTGCGTTGAGGGTGATGACATGTGTTACTTTTGTGGCGCCCTGGCCTATCAGGTCGTCACAGGGTATTGTGCCCTTCTGCACAGTATCCATCTCTTTGGCAAACTTTAAACAGCACTTTTTATGGATATCTTTGAGAAATGGTTTTCTTCTTGCCAAATTTGTGCAGTGTAGACTGATTGTTGTCCTATGGATAGACTCTCCCACCTCAGCTGTAGATCTCTGCAGCTCATCCAGAGGGATCATGGGCCTCTTGGCTGCATCTGATCAGTCTTCTCCTTGTGTGAGATGATAGTTTGGATGGACGGCCGGATCTTGGTAGATTTGCAGTGGTATGATGCTCCTTCCATTTCATTATGATCGCTTGCACAGTGCTTCTTCACCGTAAAATTTAAATTTTTTATCTTTATGTTTGAAGCCTGAAATGTGGGAAAAGGTTGAAAAATTCAAGGGGGCCGAAGACTTTCGCAAGGCACTGTATATATACAGTTAGGTCTAGAAATATTTGGACAGTGACACAAGTTTTGTTATTTTAGCTGTTTACAAAAACATGTTCAGAAATACAAATATATATATAATATGGGCTGAAAGTGCACACTCCCAGCTGCAATATGAGAGTTTTCACATCCAAATCGGAGAAAGGGTTTAGGAATCATAGCTCTGTAATGCATAGCCTCCTCTTTTTCAAGAGACCAGAAGTAATTGGACAAGGGACTCTAAGGGCTGCAATTAACTCTGAAGGCGTCTCCCTCGTTAACCTGTAATCAATGAAGTAGTTAAAAGGTCTGGGGTTGATTACAGGTGTGTGGTTTTGCATTTGGAAGCTGTTGCTGTGACCAGACAACATGCGGTCTAAGGAACTCTTAATTGAGGTGAAGCAGAACATCCTGAGGCTGAAAAAAAAGAAAAAATCCATCAGAGAGATAGCAGACATGCTTGGAGTAGCAAAATCAACAGTCGGGTACATTCTGAGAAAAAAGGAATTGACTGGTGAGCTTGGGAACTCAAAAAGGCCTGGGCGTCCACGGATGACAACAGTGGTGGATGATCGCCGCATACTTTCTTTGGTGAAGAAGAACCCGTTCACAACATCAACTGAAGTCCAGAACACTCTCAGTGAAGTAGGTGTATCTGTCTCTAAGTCAACAGTAAAGAGAAGACTCCATGAAAGTAAATACAAAGGGTTCACATCTAGATGCAAACCATTCATCAATTCCAAAAATAGACAGGCCAGAGTTACATTTGCTGAAAAACACCTCATGAAGCCAGCTCAGTTCTGGAAAAGTATTCTATGGACAGATGAGACAAAGATCAACCTGTACCAGAATGATGGGAAGAAAAAAGTTTGGAGACGAAAGGGAACGGCACATGATCCAAGGCACACCACATCCTCTGTAAAACATGGTGGAGGCAACGTGATGGCATGGGCATGCATGGCTTTCAATGGCACTGGGTCACTTGTGTTTATTGATGACATAACAGCAGACAAGAGTAGCCGGATGAATTCTGAAGTGTACCGGGATATACTTGCAGCCCAGATTCAGCCAAATGCCGCAAAGTTGATCGGACGGCGCTTCATAGTACAGATGGACAATGACCCCAAGCATACAGCCAAAGCTACCCAGGAGTTCATGAGTGCAAAAAAGTGGAACCTTCTGCAATGGCCAAGTCAATCACCAGATCTTAACCCAATTGAGCATGCATTTCACTTGCTCAAATCCAGACTTAAGACGGAAAGACCCACAAACAAGCAAGACCTGAAGGCTGCGGCTGTAAAGGCCTGGCAAAGCATTAAGAAGGAGGAAACCCAGCGTTTGGTGATGTCCATGGGTTCCAGACTTAAGGCAGTGATTGCCTCCAAAGGATTCGCAACAAAATATTGAAAATAAAAATATTTTGTTTGGGTTTGGTTTATTTGTCCAATTACTTTTGACCTCCTAAAATGTGGAGTGTTTGTAAAGAAATGTGACAATTCCTACAATTTCTATCAGATATTTTTGTTCAAACCTTCAAATTAAACGTTACAATCTGCACTTGAATTCTGTTGTAGAGGTTTCATTTCACATCCAATGTGGTGGCATGCAGAGCCCAACTCGCGAAAATTGTGTCACTGTCCAAAGATTTCTGGACCTAACTGTATATATTGTATCTCTTGTCATGGCCATCGGTGACCTCTACACATTATGTCACACATGATCAATATAAGTCGTATCCTGGTACGGTGTGGGTTTTCGCCCTGTATCGGGGTACACTGTACACTATATATATATATATATAGATATATATATATAATCTTGTCATGGCCATCAGTGACCTCCACACATTATGTCACACATGATCCATATAAGTCGTATCCCGGTAATATTAGTACATCACGGTGGGGGTTTTTCCCTGTATCAGGGTTCACTGTGCACTGAGTATGTGTGTATATATATATATATACACATATATATATATATATATATATATATATATATATATATATATGTATCTCTTGTCATGGCTATCGGTGACCTCCGCACATTATGTCACACATGATCCATATAAGTCGTATCCCGGTAATATTAGTACATCACGGCGGGGTTTTTTCCCTGTATCAGGGTACACTGTGCACTGAGTATGAGTGTGTATATATATATGTATCTCTTGTCATGGCCATCGGTGACCTCCGCACATTATGTCACACATGATCCATATAAGTCGTATCCCGGTAATATTAGTACATCACGGCGGGGGTTTTGCCCTGTATCAGGGTACACTGTGCACTGAGTATGTGTGTATATATATATATATGCACATATATATATATGTATCTCTTGTCATGGCCATCGGTGACCTCCACACATTATGTCACACATGATCCATATAAGTCGTATCCCGGTAATATTAGTACATCACGGCGGGGGTTTTGCCCTGTATCGGGGTACACTGCACATATTGGGGTCTCTCTCCCCCCAGCCTCCCAGTGCGGCCCCTGCTCGCTCGCGTCTGTATATTCACAGAAAGGCTGCTTGTTCTACTTCTGTTTTTTTCCATTTTCTGGCTCTGCCTGGAATCACTTCTGAGGAATTTCTCTCTCTTGGGCTGAGAACGAGTTTTTCTGGGAGCTGCGAGTGTTTGTGCTGTGTCCGGATGTGCAAATCTCAGGACCACCGGGCAGGGAGAGCAGCGAAGTGGGGAGAGACCCGGCGGAGGGACACGGAGGAGAGGGCAGCGAGGGGACGGAGGAGGAAGAGGCGAGGAAGAGTCGTCCAGGGGCGACGTCCGGAGGAGAAGGACAGGGAGGATAGTGATGGAAGGGAGAATGATCCTTAGTATGGACGGAGGGTATAAAGCAGCGGGGGCTATAACCTGGGACTCACGGAGAAGTAGATCCATCAGCGAGGTGATCCCCAGTACAGGACCATTAGAAACTACCCTTTAATTTTTAGCCATGACACCTACAAGGAATCCATGTCCGTATCCGGATGAGCCTTGTTAAATTCTATAGGTAATGACCTCATTATATTGATAGTACAAAAAAATGGTAAAAAAAAACCCCTTGAGCCCCCAACAGAATGGGCCAAAAAGTGAAAGGATCATCAATCGAGTGACACTCGGCAGAACGTTTGCGCTCTACTTTGCACTTTAGTTTGCTCTACTTATGGAATCCTATTACGTCCTTCAAATAAGACCGTGACGGAGCAAAAAAATTCATACAAAATTACGCCCCAGAAATAGTATAAATAAAGACGTCAGGTGGACAATGCCAGAAATGTCACCAATTTACTGTATCAAGAGCGAAAATCAAAAGAGCCGGATCGGTGAATAAGAAGGAAAGGTCCAAGAATCGGGAAAGAGAGAAACAATGTAACAATTAATATAAACAACGCGGAAGGAAAGGTCCAAGAATCGGGAAAGAGAGAGACAATGTAACAATAAATATAAACAACGCGGAAGGAAAGGTCCAAGAATCGGGAAAGAGAGAAACAATGTAACAATAAATGTAAACAACGCGGAAGGAAAGGTCCAAGAATCGGGAAAGAGAGAAACAATGTAACAATAAATGTAAACAACGCGGAAGGAAAGGTCCAAGAATCGGGAAACAAAAAAACTGATGTAACAATAAATGTAAACAACGCGGAAGGAAAGGTCCAAAAATCGGAAAAGAGAGAAACGATGTAACAATAAATATAAACAACGCGGAAGGAAAGGTCCAAAAATCGGGAAACAAAGAAACAATGTAACAATAAATATGATCAACGCGGAAGGAAAGGTCCAAAAATCGGGAAAGAAAGAAACAATGTAACAATAAATATAAACAATGCGGAAGGAAAGGTCCAAGAATCGTCAAACAAAGAAACAATGTAACAATAAATATAAACAACGCGGAAGGAAAGGTCCAAGAATCGGGAAAGAAAGAAACAATGTAACAATAAATATAAACAACGCGGAAGGAAAGGTCCAAGAATCGGGAAAGAAAGAAACAATGTAACAATAAATATAAACAATGCGGAAGGAAAGGTCCAAGAATCGTCAAACAAAGAAACAATGTAACAATAAATATAAACAACGCGGAAGGAAAGGTCCAAGAATCGGGAAAGAAAGAAACAATGTAACAATAAATATAAACAACGCGGAAGGAAAGGTCCAAGAATCGGGAAAGAAAGAAACAATGTAACAATAAATATAAACAACGCGGAAGGAAAGGTCCAAGAATCGGGAAAGAGAGAAACAATGTAACAATAAATATAAATAACGCGGAAGGAAAGGTCCAAGAATCGGGAAAGAAAGAAACAATGTAACAATAAATATAAACAATGCGGAAGGAAAGGTCCAAGAATCGGGAAAGAAAGAAACAATGTAACAATAAATATAAACAACGTGGAAGGAAAGGTCCAAGAATCGGGAAACAAAGAAACAATGTAACAATAAATATAAACAATGCGGAAGGAAAGGTCCAAGAATCGGGAAACAAAGAAACAATGTAACAATAAATATAAACAACGCGGAAGCAAAGGTCCAAGAATCGGGAAAGAAAGAAACAATGTAACAATAAATATAAACAACGCGGAAGGAAAGGTCCAAGAATCGTGAAACAAAGAAACAATGTAACAATAAATATAAACAACGTGGAAGGAAAGGTCCAAGAATCGGGAAAGAGAGAAACAATGTAACAATAAATATAAAC
The DNA here is from genome assembly GCF_048569485.1 of Anomaloglossus baeobatrachus. NCBI lineage: Eukaryota > Metazoa > Chordata > Amphibia > Anura > Aromobatidae > Anomaloglossus > Anomaloglossus baeobatrachus. The sequence goes on along the minus strand of NC_134356.1, from coordinate 11,997,685 downwards.
AATACGGAAGGAAAGGTCCAAGAATCGGAAAAGAGAGAAACAATGTAACAATAAATATAAACAACGTGGAAGGAAAAGTCCAAGAATCGGGAAAGAAAGAAACAATGTAACAATAAATATAAACAACGTGGAAGGAAAGGTCCAAGAATCTGGAAAGAAAGAAACAATGTAACAATAAATATAAACAACGTGGAAGGAAAAGTCCAAGAATCGGGAAAGAGAGAAACAATGTATCAATAAATATAAACAATGCGGAAGGAAAGGTCCAAGAATCGGAAAAGAGAGAAACAATGTATCAATAAATGTAAACAACGCGGAAGGAAAGGTCCAAAAATCGAAAAAGAGAGAAACAATGTAACAATAAATAAAAACAATACGGAAGGAAAGGTCCAAGAATCGGGAAAGAAAGAAACAATGTAACAATAAATATAAACAACGCGGAAGGAAAGGTCCAAGAATCGGGAAAGAGAGAAACAATGTATCAATAAATATAAACAATGCGGAAGGAAAGGTCCAAGAATCGGGAAAGAGAGAAACAATGTATCAATAAATATAAACAATGCGGAAGGAAAGGTCCAAGAATCGGAAAAGAGAGAAACAATGTAACAATAAATATAAACAATGCAGAAGGAAAGGTCCAAAAATCGGGAAACAAAAAAAAACGATGTAACAATAAATGTAAACAATGCGGAAGGAAAGGTCCAAGAATCGGGAAAGAAAGAAACAATGTAACAATAAATATAAACAACGTGGAAGGAAAGGTCCAAGAATCGGGAAACAAAGAAACAATGTAACAATAAATATAAACAACGCGGAAGCAAAGGTCCAAGAATCGGGAAAGAAAGAAACAATGTAACAATAAATATAAACAACGCGGAAGGAAAGGTCCAAGAATCGTGAAACAAAGAAACAATGTAACAATAAATATAAACAACGTGGAAGGAAAGGTCCAAGAATCGGGAAAGAGAGAAACAATGTATCAATAAATATAAACAATGCGGAAGGAAAGGTCCAAGAATCGGAAAAGAGAGAAACAATGTATCAATAAATATAAACAATGCGGAAGGAAAGGTCCAAGAATCGGAAAAGAGAGAAACAATGTAACAATAAATATAAACAATACGGAAGGAAAGGTCCAAGAATCGGGAAAGAAAGAAACAATGTAACAATAAATATAAACAACGTGGAAGGAAAAGTCCAAGAATCGGGAAAGAGAGAAACAATGTAACAATAAATATAAACAATGCGGAAGGAAAGGTCCAAGAATCGGAAAAGAGAGAAACAATGTATCAATAAATGTAAACAACGCGGAAGGAAAGGTCCAAAAATCGAAAAAGAGAGAAACAATGTAACAATAAATAAAAACAATACGGAAGGAAAGGTCCAAGAATCGGGAAAGAGAGAGACAATGTAACAATAAATATAAACAACGCGGAAGGAAAGGTCCAAGAATCGGGAAAGAGAGAAACAATGTAACAATAAATGTAAACAACGCGGAAGGAAAGGTCCAAGAATCGGGAAAGAGAGAAACAATGTAACAATAAATGTAAACAACGCGGAAGGAAAGGTCCAAGAATCGGGAAACAAAAAAACTGATGTAACAATAAATGTAAACAACGCGGAAGGAAAGGTCCAAAAATCGGAAAAGAGAGAAACGATGTAACAATAAATATAAACAACGCGGAAGGAAAGGTCCAAAAATCGGGAAACAAAGAAACAATGTAACAATAAATATGATCAACGCGGAAGGAAAGGTCCAAAAATCGGGAAAGAAAGAAACAATGTAACAATAAATATAAACAATGCGGAAGGAAAGGTCCAAGAATCGTCAAACAAAGAAACAATGTAACAATAAATATAAACAACGCGGAAGGAAAGGTCCAAGAATCGGGAAAGAAAGAAACAATGTAACAATAAATATAAACAACGCGGAAGGAAAGGTCCAAGAATCGGGAAAGAAAGAAACAATGTAACAATAAATATAAACAATGCGGAAGGAAAGGTCCAAGAATCGTCAAACAAAGAAACAATGTAACAATAAATATAAACAACGCGGAAGGAAAGGTCCAAGAATCGGGAAAGAAAGAAACAATGTAACAATAAATATAAACAACGCGGAAGGAAAGGTCCAAGAATCGGGAAAGAAAGAAACAATGTAACAATAAATATAAACAACGCGGAAGGAAAGGTCCAAGAATCGGGAAAGAGAGAAACAATGTAACAATAAATATAAATAACGCGGAAGGAAAGGTCCAAGAATCGGGAAAGAAAGAAACAATGTAACAATAAATATAAACAATGCGGAAGGAAAGGTCCAAGAATCGGGAAAGAAAGAAACAATGTAACAATAAATATAAACAACGTGGAAGGAAAGGTCCAAGAATCGGGAAACAAAGAAACAATGTAACAATAAATATAAACAATGCGGAAGGAAAGGTCCAAGAATCGGGAAACAAAGAAACAATGTAACAATAAATATAAACAACGCGGAAGCAAAGGTCCAAGAATCGGGAAAGAAAGAAACAATGTAACAATAAATATAAACAACGCGGAAGGAAAGGTCCAAGAATCGTGAAACAAAGAAACAATGTAACAATAAATATAAACAACGTGGAAGGAAAGGTCCAAGAATCGGGAAAGAGAGAAACAATGTAACAATAAATATAAACAATACGGAAGGAAAGGTCCAAGAATCGGAAAAGAGAGAAACAATGTAACAATAAATATAAACAACGTGGAAGGAAAAGTCCAAGAATCGGGAAAGAAAGAAACAATGTAACAATAAATATAAACAACGTGGAAGGAAAGGTCCAAGAATCTGGAAAGAAAGAAACAATGTAACAATAAATATAAACAACGTGGAAGGAAAAGTCCAAGAATCGGGAAAGAGAGAAACAATGTATCAATAAATATAAACAATGCGGAAGGAAAGGTCCAAGAATCGGAAAAGAGAGAAACAATGTATCAATAAATGTAAACAACGCGGAAGGAAAGGTCCAAAAATCGAAAAAGAGAGAAACAATGTAACAATAAATAAAAACAATACGGAAGGAAAGGTCCAAGAATCGGGAAAGAAAGAAACAATGTAACAATAAATATAAACAACGCGGAAGGAAAGGTCCAAGAATCGGGAAAGAGAGAAACAATGTATCAATAAATATAAACAATGCGGAAGGAAAGGTCCAAGAATCGGGAAAGAGAGAAACAATGTATCAATAAATATAAACAATGCGGAAGGAAAGGTCCAAGAATCGGAAAAGAGAGAAACAATGTAACAATAAATATAAACAATGCAGAAGGAAAGGTCCAAAAATCGGGAAACAAAAAAAAACGATGTAACAATAAATGTAAACAATGCGGAAGGAAAGGTCCAAGAATCGGGAAAGAAAGAAACAATGTAACAATAAATATAAACAACGTGGAAGGAAAGGTCCAAGAATCGGGAAACAAAGAAACAATGTAACAATAAATATAAACAACGCGGAAGCAAAGGTCCAAGAATCGGGAAAGAAAGAAACAATGTAACAATAAATATAAACAACGCGGAAGGAAAGGTCCAAGAATCGTGAAACAAAGAAACAATGTAACAATAAATATAAACAACGTGGAAGGAAAGGTCCAAGAATCGGGAAAGAGAGAAACAATGTATCAATAAATATAAACAATGCGGAAGGAAAGGTCCAAGAATCGGAAAAGAGAGAAACAATGTATCAATAAATATAAACAATGCGGAAGGAAAGGTCCAAGAATCGGAAAAGAGAGAAACAATGTAACAATAAATATAAACAATACGGAAGGAAAGGTCCAAGAATCGGGAAAGAAAGAAACAATGTAACAATAAATATAAACAACGTGGAAGGAAAAGTCCAAGAATCGGGAAAGAGAGAAACAATGTAACAATAAATATAAACAATGCGGAAGGAAAGGTCCAAGAATCGGAAAAGAGAGAAACAATGTATCAATAAATGTAAACAACGCGGAAGGAAAGGTCCAAAAATCGAAAAAGAGAGAAACAATGTAACAATAAATAAAAACAATACGGAAGGAAAGGTCCAAGAATCGGGAAAGAAAGAAACAATGTAACAATAAATATAAACAACGCGGAAGGAAAGGTCCAAGAATCGGGAAAGAGAGAAACAATGTATCAATAAATATAAACAATGCGGAAGGAAAGGTCCAAGAATCGGAAAAGAGAGAAACAATGTAACAATAAATATAAACAACGTGGAAGGAAAGGTCCAAGAATCGTGAAAGAGAGAAACAATGTAACAATAAATATAAACAACGCGGAAGGAAAGGTCCAAGAATCGGAAAAGAGAGAAACAATGTAACAATAAATATAAACAACGCGGAAGGAAAGGTCCAAGAATCGGAAAAGAGAGAAACAATGTAACAATAAATATAAACAACGCGGAAGGAAAGGTCCAAGAATCGGAAAAGAGAGAAACAATGTAACAATAAATGTAAACAATGCAGAAGGAAAGGTCCAAAAATCGGGAAACAAAAAAAACGATGTAACAATACATGTAAACAATACGGAAGGAAAGGTCCAAGAATCGGGAAAGAAAGAAACAATGTAACAATAAATATAAACAACGCGGAAGGAAAGGTCCAAGAATCGGGAAAGAAAGAAACAATGTAACAATAAATATAAACAACGTGGAAGGAAAGGTCCAAGAATCGGAAAAGAGAGAAACAATGTATCAATAAATATAAACAACGTGGAAGGAAAGGTCCAAGAATCGTGAAACAAAGAAACAATGTAACAATAAATATAAACAATGCGGAAGGAAAGGTCCAAGAATCGGGAAAGAGAGAAACAATGTAACAATAAATATAAATAACGCGGAAGGAAAGGTCCAAGAATCGGGAAAGAGAGAAACAATGTAACAATAAATATAAACAATGCGGAAGGAAAGGTCCAAGAATTGGGAAAGAGAGAAACATTGTAACAATAAATATACGAGGGGCTGCTGATAAATCTTTGGCTTTACCCAGAAGGAACAAGCTAGGATGATGAAACTTTCCATTTCTTCCACATACTCTCCACTGATGACAACACACTTCTTACATCGGTATTCCAAGTTCTGTAAGCCTAGCCAAAAGAAGGATTTCAGTTGTGCCTCAGACCAGGCATCCGTAGCAGCCATGGCATCAGAAATTGTGTGAAATTTGGTACCCTTGAGGTGTTTCTTCAGGTTTGGAGATCTGGTGAATAAGGTGGGTGGTCACCAGCTGGAAGCCCGGCTCTGCCAGTTTTGCCGTGGTCACTTGTGCGGTGTGAGCGGAGGCGTTGTCTTGCAGGAACAAGATTCCTTTGGACAGATTGCAGCGCCTTTTGGCCTTCAGAGCTGCCTTCAATTGGTCCAAAAGTTCAATATAATACCTTGCATTGATGGTGGAACCCTTTTGAAGGTAGTCCACTAGCAGCACACCCTCATTATCCCAGAACACAGAAGCCATCACCTTAGTGGCTGATTTTTGCACCCTGAACTTCTTTGGATGAGAAGAACCACTGTGCCTCCACTCTTGACTGTTCCTTGTTTTCAGGGTCATACAAATAAATCCAGGTCTCATCCATAGTGACCGGTCGCTCCAGGAAGTTTTTATCAGTCCGGAAACGCTGACAAATGGACCGGGAAGCTTTCACTCGCAGCTTCTCTGATCTGTTGTCAGACATTTGGGGACCCACTTTGCAGATCGTGTCCTCATGTCCAAATGTTCACATTCACGGGAAATCCCCATGATGTCTGATATTGCTTTAGCTGAAATTGGTGGATTCTCCAGTACGAGGTTGTGCACAGCATCGACCATCTCCGGAACAACAACCACTCTTGGTCGCCCAGAACGTTCCTCATCATTGGGGCTGAAGTGGCCCGGTTTTAATTTGGCAACCCAGTTCTTAACTGTGGAATATGAAGGGCATTGATCCACCAATGCCTGCGACATATCACCATGAATATCCTTAACAGACTTTCCTTGCAGAAACAAGAATTTTATCCTCCTCTGCTCTCAGTTGCTGTGAATATCGCATTGGACTCCGCCATTTTGTTTTCCCGCGTGCGCAGAACACTGTCGCCATAAGTAACAAACACAAAATTTTGAAAACATGGATACATAAGACTTTCATGTAATGTAACATTCGTTACCATAGAAACAAACAAAGATCACAAAGCCAAAGACTTATCAGCAGCCCCTCGTAAACAAAGGAAAGGTTCAAGAGCCGGAAAACAAAGAAACAAAACAACGTGGACATCATCAGTAACAGAGGAATGGAAACGTTCACTGTTATTAGCCTGCCCGGCAGCTGCAGTGTTGCTACAGTGTGTCAGTCCGCACAATGCTTTCTGAGTCCTAACTTATATTCCTATTAATTCACAGTACACATATAGTCAACTCCGATCCCAGGAATATGGAGGCTCAGTCGCTGCCTTCCTCCGTCCCCCCGGAGCCCCCGGCCCCCCCAGGTACCCCCAGCCCCCGCACATTCAGCTGCAGGACCGAGTTTGTAGTTTGTTTCTTTTTCGGAGCCGTGGATTTCGTTTGTTTTGTTCTCGTCCTAAGAAGAATTTTCATTAATCCGATCGAAGCTCAAATCAGTTTTCTCTGGATAAAGTCAGTAATACGATCTGAACAGAGCGCAGGTGTGAGGGCGAAAGAGCTGACGAGACATCTCAGGTGCACAGCGCGGGGGCAATGCCGAGATGGGTGAAGAAGAGGCCTCCATAGCAGGAACCACTGAGACGGGCAAGCAAGATGGAAGAGCAAAAGATGGTGTGAAAAACATCCTGTATTATACTCCAGAGCTGCACTCACTGTTCTGCTGGTGCAGTCACTGTGTACATACATTACATTACTGATCCTGAGTTACCTCCTGTATTATACTCCAGAGCTGCACTCACTATTCTGCTGGTGCAGTGACTGTGTACATACATTACATTATTGATCCTGAGTTACCTCCTGTATTATCCTCCAGAGCTGCACTCACTATTGTGCTGGTGCAGTCACTGTGTACATACATTTCATTACTGATCCTGAGTTACCTCCTGTATTATTCTCCAGAGCTGCACTCACTATTCTGCTGGTGCAGTCCCTGTGTACATACATTACATTATTGATCCTGAGGTACCTCCTGTATTATCCTCCAGAGCTGCACTCACTATTCTGCTGGTGCAGTCACTGTGTACATACATTACATTATTGATCCTGAGTTACCTCCTGTATTATACTCCAGAGCTGCACTCACTATTCTGCTGGAGCAGTCACTGTGTATATACATTACATTACTGAGCCTGAGCTACCTCCTGTATTATACTCCAGAGCTGCACTCACTATTCTGCTGGTGCAGTCACTGTATACATACATTACATTATTGATCCTGAGTTACCTCCTGTATTATACCCCAGAGCTGCACTCACTATTCTGCTGGTGCAGTCACTGTGTACATACATGACCTGTGTATTGACCACTTTCGGGGACCCCCGGGCTGTGAGGGGCAGGTGGCCGCTGGTGGGGGTCTCTGTGTTGGGAACTCGCTCTCTCAGGTCAGGTTTAGTCCGTCCAGGAACAGACTCAGCACCAAACGCCTGAAAACAGATGGATGTTTGTAGAGCAAACAGCGGAGGCAGCCATGTTTTCTGAGCACTTTTCTCTATTGCTCTTGGGGGTCAGATCACTGGATTCGGCTGCGGAGGGAAGGAGAGATCAACGCTTTGAAGTGGACTCACACATAAACACTGGGATCTGCTGCTGCTTTCTCTGAAAATACCGGCGCCCTAAAGCGACTTCTCTGTACGTGCGGTCATCCTCGTCAGCACAAGCAAAAGACCCTCATGTAAGCCCCTCACACCATCCCAGAACTGATGGCAAGACTCCCCTCAACCCCCGACATAGCATGCCCCCTCATCTGCCTGTATCACACAGGATCGGATTAGATACAGCAGCTCAGCAGCCTTGCTCTTCTTTCCCATTACTCCTGCTTTGCGAATGTTTGGGACCCCTCCATGCCCAGTGGACAGACGGCTGTTCTGGCGGTGGTGGGACGGCCGGCTGGTCTGGGGGTGGTGGGCCAGCCGGCCGGTCTGAGGTTGTTGGGACTTCCAGCCAGTGTGCCGGTGGTGAGACGGCTAGCCGGTCTAGAGGTGGTGGGACGGCCAGCTGGTCTGGAGGTGGTGGGTCGGTCAGGTGGTCTGGAGGTGGTGGGACGGCCAGGCTGGTCTGGAGGTGGTGGGACGGCCAGCTGGTCTGGAGGTGGTGGGCCAGTCAGGTGGTCTGGAGGTGGTGGGACGGCCAGGCTGGTCTGGCAGTGTTGGGACTGCCAGCTGGTCTTGTGGTGGTGGTTTGGCCAGCCAGACTGGTGGTCGTGGGATGGTCGCCAATCTGGAGGTGGTGGGATGGCCATCCGGTCTGGCGTTTTTGGGACTGCTGGCTATACTGGTGGTGATGAGACAGCCAGCTGGTCTGGAGGTGGTGGGTTGGCCAGCTGGTCTGGAGGTGGTGAGACGGCCAGCCAGTCTGGAGGTGGTAGGACAGCCAGCTTGTCTTGTGGTGGTGGGCTGGTCAGCCGGTCTGGTGGTGGTGAGATGCTGGCCAGTCTGGAGGTGGGGGGGCCGGCCGGTCTGTTGGTGGTGGGATAGCCTGCCTGTCTGGTGGTGGTAGGCAGGCTGGCTAATCTGGTGGTGGTGGGATGGCCAGCTAGTCTGGGGGTGCTGTGCCGGCCAGTCTGGTGGTGGTGAGATGGCCGGCCGGTCTGGAGGTGCAGGACTGGCTATTCTGGCTGTGGTTGGACGGCCGGCCGGTCTGGTGGTGGTGGGATGGCTGGCCGGTCTGGCGGTGATGGGATGGCCTGCCAGTCTGGTGGTAATGAGCCAGCCAGGTGGTCTGGTGGTGGTGGGATGTCCGCCCGGTCTGGAGCTGGTGGACTGGCCAGTCTGGTGGTGGTGGGATGGTCGGACTGGTGGTGGTGACCTTACAGCTTTAGGATCACTCTAATATTCTCATATTCAGAGATGTCTAGAAGACATTATTTAAGAAATTAGGTGCAGGGCGACCTCAGTACTCAGGATGAGGCCGCGCCATGTATACAGCAGCTTTCGTCTGGTGTGTGAGTGGTGACCACAATGACGGCTGAGATAATCCTTGTGGTTGACATAATGATAGTTGAGTTGATGATGATGATCTCGTATTAGGTCTCGTTCTTGATGATGGGATTTGATAAATCTTAGACTGAAAGGTCACATTCGAGGTGACGGTAGAAAGTGTCTGAGGATTGCTAAAGGCATTTCTGTATTTCATTTATTCACCTTATTTAGTTTAGGGTAAAATAAAGTAAACAGTGCTATCGAAAAGTTATCCGCCATGTGGCGCACATGTACCAAACTGTCACCCCTATAGTCAGGGAAGAGGCGCTGCCAAAGGCAAACTTCTCACCTCCTCTTATAAAGATGCTTCCGCCAGCGTCTTCACAAGGTCTTCTGCTTTTGTTCTTGGATTGATCTGCACATGTCTGACCAAAGCACGTTCATCTGTGGTACCCAGAACCCATCTCCTTCCTGAGCGGTATGATGGCCGGACATTCCCATCTTGTATGTACTTGCGTATAATTGTTTGTACAGATGAATGAGGAGCCTTCAGGTATCTGGAAATTGCACCCAAGGATGAACCAGACTTGTGCAAGTCCACAATTCTCCTCTTGAGATCTTGGCTGGTTTTTTTTTTACTTTCCCAAGATGCAACACAAAGAAACAGGTGTGCAGTAAAATACATCCACAGATGTGTATGTAATTAACTCAGATATTGCCAAAAGACCTATCAGAAGCTTCCAAAGACATGACATCATCATATGGGCGGTCCCAGATTGTTTAAAGGCATAGTGCTCTTAGTGTATGGAAACTTCACTGTGCAGAAAGTAATAAAAATGCCTGAAAACATTTTCTCTCTCTCATTTTTCTGGCATGTGGCATATAGAAATAATTTTAGTTCCTAATTGACCTAAAACAGGAGAAAAACCTGCAGATGTGTCTGTATAAAGGGGAAGGAAAAATCTGCAGATGTGTCTTAATAGAAAGCGGAGGGGAAAACCTGCAGATGTGTCTTTATAGAGAGTGGAGGGAAAAACCTGCAGATGTGTCTGCAGAGAGAGAGGAGGGAAAAACCTGCAGATATGTCTTTATAGAAAGGGAGGGAAAAACCTGCAGATGTGTCTGTATAGAGAGCGGAGGGAAAAACCTGCAGGTGTGTCTGTAGAGAGAGAGGAGGGGAAAACCTGCAGATGTGTCTTTATAGAAAGGGAGGGAAAAACCTGCAGATGTGTCTGTATAGAGAGAGGAAGGAAAAACCTGCAGATGTGTCCTTATAGAAAGGGAGGGAAAAACCTGCAGATGTGTCTATATAGAGAGCGGAGGAAAAAACCTGCAGGTGTGTCTGTATAGAGAGCAGAGGGAAAAACATGTCCCCTGATCACTGCTGACGGCTGTGTGCATGCTCGTCTTTGGGATCTCCTTGACTTCCAGTTTGCGTACACGTGACCGCATGCGTTCCACCATGAGAAAACCAAAAGTCACTTTTTCAACCTATGAGACCCTTGCAGATGGATAATACCACCTGCGGCTCTAACCATTCAGGACACGCTTTCACCCCATTTGCAGGCTAGCATTAGCTAGTACACCCCCAGAAGAAGCAAGAGCGAAACACACTTTCCTATGCTTTATTTCACCATTATGGAAACATCCATCCACCTCATATTGTGCCCTGTGTTCCCTCTTTTGAGGTTCTCCCTGTTTAATCTTTTGTTCCTTTTTGCTTTTTAATTGTCCTAATAGAAATATGACTTTTTAGTATTATATTGTCACAGGTTTCCTATACGTCTTCTGCTATTCTGGGATTTTCCTTTCTCAGTCAGGGCTGATAAATGGCTGCATTGAAGTGGTATGCACTAATTCTTTGTTTCTGACAAGTTGATAAACTATTCCTGTTGCTGTTTTCATACAGATTGTCTATAATTACATTTACAAATGGATTTAAAAGCCGGAGAAATATCCCTGCGTTCGGAGGCTGTAGACACTTTAAAGCAGGGATCTTCTGGTGTTTCTCAGGAGACCTCAACAGATAACAAGGGGAACGACAATAGAAATATGCTCGGCACAAAAATCAAGACTGTGGCGTTAATGAACTTTATGGGAAATAGGAATTAAAGGATCTTGAAAATACCAATAAATATTTTACAACAAAAAAGGAAACAAAAAGAATGGTGACCAGATGAAGGTAGTCAATCTTTCAACCCATGTCCTCACCAACGTCCAACATCACGTATTGGAGAAGGACCTCACTTTTTCTCTGTCAGTAAAAGATGCTGGAAAGCTCCTTCTCAAGAAACTACACTATAGATTGGATCTGGAGGAGACATTTCTTACAAATGGAGAAAGAAAAACCCTCAAAATTTTGGAGAACCTAGAAGAAGAAAATATATCCCTCAATTCTGGTAAGTTTACATGACATCTATTCAATAAACCCAAAAATGTCCTCTACTAAGCATTCGCCAACCGGTAGAAGATTTCACCAAAATGGTGACCGCTGAAATGGAATCCCTGCCATAGACCCTAAATAGTTATCCAATCTTAAATCTGGGGTAAGGAAGGCTCTCTTAGAGTGACAATCCTTTGAAGGTGTGGTCTTCAAACCGGCCAACAAGGGAGCAAATTTAATCATTTGGATCACAAATCGGTACGAAAAACAGGCTAATAAAATCTTGGGAGACACTAGGTAGTACAAAAAACTTGCCAAAATTTCCCTCAATGAATTTTAGAACCAACTCATCTCCATCTTTGAGGAATACCTAAAAAAAATGGTAGACATCATAGAAGACTTTCACTGACGCCTTGAGACTCTTTACCTTCTCCCTAAACTACATAACATCCCATGGATCCCCTGCGATGACCAATCGTTTTGGGCAACGGCGGCTTGTGTAGAGTAATCTGGACAGTCATTGACCATTTTTTTAAAACCCCTGGTGTCTACACTTCCATTGTTTATATCAGACACAACAACTGTCCTTCAGAGACGGAGTCAATTACATCTTGAAGAAAGCATGATAATGATGAGAGCTCACGTTAAATCCCTCTATATGTCCATTAGGCATAAAGATGGCCTCAGGACAGTGACGTGGTTCTTTAGATCAAGTTATTTGTCCCAACTTCTTTTGACCCTATCGGAGTTTTTATTAAAGCATAATATTTTCATCTTTAATAACATATAGGTTCAACTCTGAGGAACTGTAATGGGGGCTTCATGCGCCCCATCTTATGCAAGTCTATTTCTGGTCGCCTGGGAAAGGGACATTTTCCAGGGGGACACGGTAATTGAAATGTAAAAAATCCATGGATGGATGAGATACATTGATGATGTGTATTTTGTCTGGGTTGGATCCATCAACCAACTAGGACAACTAATGGCCAAATTAAACAACAATGATTTAAACATAAAACCTTTAAATATGGAAAATGGCTAGACTTATTGGATCTGCAAATAAATGTCTCTTCTAGCAGATACATAAAAATTGATGAACCAACGTCACCAACACTCTCCTACATGTTTAGTCGTCCTGTCCAATCTCTACAATCAAGGGGATTCCCATCGGTCAATTTCAAAGAGTGAAAACAATATGCACAGAAGATAAATCGTTTAACCTTCGTCAGGCTGCATAACTTTACAACAATATCTCGACCCCCTTATCTCGGAAGGGGGTGGAGCTATTTTATTGAAATTTGGCCAATATATTCTGGACCAAAACTGCAGAGATGTCACGAAATTTCAGCCCTCTATGGCTTTTCGAACCAAAAAAAATAATGCAATTTTAAAACGGAATAGGTACAATTGTACCTACTCAGCCGGACGAAGGTTAATGAACTAGCCTGCTGAATTGAGGAACGGGGGTATAGTCACAGGAAAATAAAACGTGGCTATAAGAGGGCAATACAATCAACCAGAGATGAATTGCTACTGTATATGGGAATAGAAGAAAACAAAATCAATCCAAACAAGACCAAGTACGTCTCATTACCACATGTCATAAACACTGGCCCAAATTTACAATAATCAATAAAAAAAATTGCAACATATTAATGATGGACCCCATTCTTAAAAACGTCTTACAACCTTCTCCATCCATTGTAGTAAGATGCTCTATAAACTTGTTAGGTTTATTGGTCCGTAGCCACAATGTCCTTTCTCACCCTAAAAAAGAAGAAACTTTATCTACCATGACTGGAATTGTCACCTGTGGCCCTGGCAAGGCCTTCAAAAATCTCATCAAGTCAAAACCTCCAATCATCGTTATGGATCTGGAACTTTTGAAATAAAAAAGTTTGGAAACTGCTCTTCAATAAGTGTCATCTATCAGGTGGAGTGACCTTGTGGGATGATTTACAAGGGGTTAACAACCTGAGAATTAAAGGCAAGCGTTAGGGCACATATTGTCATGGGGTGTGACGGGATAACGAGAGACAGAAGAGTCTAAACTGACCCTCAGGCTAGGGGAACCCCAGCTGACCGTGATACCAAAGGTACGTCTGAAAGTGACTATGTTTGGGCCACCTTCCTTGCCCTATCTCCTGAATAACCTTGGTCTAGTGGCCCCCCTCCCTCCACCCAGGAGTGATAAATCCCACACAAATGAAAAGGTGGGGAAAAAACAAAACTGAAACTCACAGCAATCACTCACAGAGGTATAGACAATACATGTAGGGAACTAAAGGAAGTGAGGAAATAATCAGACAATAACTATTTCCACATCACACCAAACAGCACATAGAAAATCACCAGCAGCAGGATAATAAAGCACAAGGACCGGGATCACATAAAGCTATCATCGGCATAGGAGAACAGTCTCCATCATCTTAAAAGCAGCAAAGGCAACTGTGATAGGTCTCCTGCAACATGTGACTCAAGCAGCAATCCACAGGCTAGCAGAAATTAACTCCTGCAAACCTGGTTACTAACAAGAGCACAACTGGTCGATGGCCAAGCCTGTCTGCGCAACTCAAATTCAGCATCGTGTGGAGGGTCTGAGTCTGCTGTGTGAACAGTGTCTGAAGAAGTCCTGACATTCGACAAGTTTTGAGCCATGAAAGTAAATCTTGGGGTTATAAAATAAAACCCACTCACTCAGATAGTTCTAGGTCCAAGGGCTGGAGAGTTGGGCAGAATGCTTCACCAAACAGAAATTAAATGGATATTCAGACTGAGAACTCGGTCTCTCCAAGGACTGAATGGGGAGCTTGGTGTCTCCAAGGACTGAATGGGGAGCTTGGTCTCTCCAAGAACTGAATGGGGAACTCGGTCTCTCCAAGGACTGAATGGGGAACTCGGTCTCTCCAAGGACTGAATGGGGAACTCGGTCTCTCCAAGGACTGAATGGGGAACTCGGTCTCTCCAGTGACTGAATGGGGAGGTTGGTCTCTCCAAGGACTGAATGGGGAACTCAGTCTCTCCAAGGACTGAATGGGGAACTCGGTCTCTCCAAGGACTGAATGGGGAACTTGGTCTCTCCAGTGACTGAATGGGGAACTCGGTCTCTCCAAGGACTGAATGGGGAACTCGGTCTCTCCAGTGACTGAATGGGGAACTCGGTCTCTCCAAGGACTGAATGGGGAACTTGGTCTCTCCAAGGACTGAATGGGGAACTTGGTCTCTCCAGTGACTGAATGGGGAGGTTGGTCTCTCCAAGTACTGAATGGGGAACTCGGTCTCTCCAAAGACTGAATGGGGAACTTGGTCTCTCCAAGGACTGAATGGGGAACTCGGTCTCTCCAAGGACTGAATGGGGAACTTGGTCTCTCCAGTGACTGAATAGGGAGGTTGGTCTCTCCAAGGACTGAATGGGGAACTCGGTCTCTCCAAGGACTGAATGGGGAACTTGGTCTCTCCAGTGACTGAATGGGGAGGTTGGTCTCTCCAAGGACTGAATGGGGAACTCGGTCTCTCCAAGGACTGAATGGGGAACTCGGTCTCTCCAAAGACTGAATGGGGAACTCGGTCTCTCCAAGGACTGAATGGGGAACTCGGTCTCTCCAGTGACTGAATGGGGAGGTTGGTCTCTCCAAGGACTGAATGGGGAACTCGGTCTCTCCAAGGACTGAATGGGGAACTCGGTCTCTCCAAAGACTGAATGGGGAACTCGGTCTCTCCAAGGACTGAATGGGGAACTTGGTCTCTCCAAAGACTGAATGGGGAACTCGGTCTCTCCAAGGACTGAATGGGGAAGTCGGTCTCTCCAAGGACTGAATGGGGAACTCGGTCTCTCCAAGGACTGAATGGGGAACTCGGTCTCTCCAGTGACTGAATGGGGAGGTTGGTCTCACCAAGGACTGAATGGGGAACTCGGTCTCTCCAGTGACTGAATGGGGAACTTGGTCTCTCCAAGGACTGAATGGGGAACTTGGTCTCTCCAAGGACTGAATGGGGAACTCGGTCTCTCCAAGGACTGAATGGGGAACTTGGTCTCTCCAGTGACTGAATGGGGAGGTTGGTCTCTCCAAGTACTGAATGGGGAACTCGGTCTCTCCAAAGACTGAATGGGGAACTTGGTCTCTCCAAGGACTGAATGGGGAACTCGGTCTCTCCAAGGACTGAATGGGGAACTTGGTCTCTCCAGTGACTGAATGGGGAGGTTGGTCTCTCCAAGGACTGAATGGGGAACTCGGTCTCTCCAAGGACTGAATGGGGAACTTGGTCTCTCCAGTGACTGAATGGGGAGGTTGGTCTCTCCAAGGATTGAATGGGGAACTCGGTCTCCCCAAGGACTGAATGGGGAACTCGGTCTCTCCAAAGACTGAATGGGGAACTCGGTCTCTCTAAGGACTGAATGGGGAACTTGGTCTCTCCAAGGACTGAATGGGGAACTCGGTCTGTCCAGTGACTGAATGGGGAACTCGGTCTCTTCAAGGACTGAATGGGGAGCTTGATCTCTACAAGGACTGAATGGGGAACTCGGTCTCTCCAAGGACTGAATGGGGAACTCGGTCTCTCCAAGGACTGAATGGGGAACTCGGTCTGTCCAGTGACTGAATGGGGAACTCGGTCTCTTCAAGGACTGAATGGGGAGCTTGATCTCTACAAGGACTGAATAGGGAGCTCTGTCTCTCCAAGGACTGAATGGGGAACTCGGTCTCTTCAAGGACTGAATGGGGAACTCGGTTTCTCCAAGGACTGAATGGGGAACTCGGTCTCTTCAAGGACTGAATGGGGAACTTGGGCTCTCCAAGGACTGAATGAAAACTTTGGTTTAGGGTCCTAGGTTTAGTTTTGAGGTATTCCGGTTGGAAGTGGTCCTAATATTTCTTTCATTGATATTTAATGTGTTCTAACTATTCATCTGCTAACTTTTTCCAAAAATGTTATTAATCATTGGGAATTGAACTACACATATATGAGGACAGTCTGGCAAAATTATTATGAGTGAGTTTATAGATGATACCATTAACAAGGGAAAACCTTCCATCCTCCTGACTGACAAAGCATCCAGACCATCTAGATCCAGACTATGACCCTGTGAAAATCTTCCTTTTTTGGTCCAGTTAGAAATCTCCCTGTCAGGAATGACATCTGGACTGTGATAAAGAAGAATAAATCTGAACCATGGACTATATAAAAGATATAGACTTTAATAGTTAACAGAGGTTTTATTTCACCATCATGGCACCACCCATGACATCTTGGGATGCCCCTTGACTTCTTCCGCACACACCTTCCTCCCCACCACTTTTCCCTAACATAAGAGCATCCGTGATGCTCAGCCGAGCACCGTGAGTACCCGCCGAGCACCCCGATGCTTCATCTAGTAACGAGCAGTGGTGGGCATGCTCGCTTAACACTAATCTTTATCAATTTGTAGCGACTTACCACACACACCGCAAGAAAACCGAAAGTTACTTTTTCAACCTATGAGATCCTTGCAGATGCGTGATGAGCCGTTCATACCGCCTGCTATCTCCCCATTGGCTGGTGAGCACTAGCGCATGAGACAACCCACTATGGTAGTACACCCCCAGAAGAAGCGAGAGCGAAACGGCATTGGGTGGAGTGGAAGGACACATACTGCAGAGTTCCTGGCATCTATATATCTCTATATAGGTAACACAACCAATATTCATTTTATTGTAACAGATGCCTGGTTAGATTTTCTTTCCAAGCTGAACTGGTTTTATCTTATGCCTTTGTCAAGGGACCAATGGCAATATATATGGTTCCTCTCAGTATAATTGCACTTGTGTAATGGGCGGGGGCACAGACCACGGCAGGGGGCTACTCGAGACGCTTGGATCTGGGATCGTGGCTGTGGCTCGAGTGGCAGCCGGACCCGGGGCTCATGCAGCAGTCCGTCGTCCACAACTCAATATAGGGGTTATTTACAGGGGAGAGTTTGTCAGTGACGCCACCCGTGGGTTGCGATGATTGTTGGTGACACCACCGCTGCCCGCAGCTGATGGAGCGTGGCTGCAGGATGGTATCGCCTCCACGGGTAGAGGAGGTGTAGTCCTGGTGCCCAGGTGTAGATGGGGTGCTGGGACGCAGTCTGGAGGGCTGGACCGGATGATAACGGTGTACTCACTATTTTGAAGGAAGTCACACAGAGTCCAGATAGTAAACCAAGTGCCGGATATCGGTAGCCTCCGGAGGGGTGTGCTCGGGTCCCGCACGCCGGTGAACAGAACAGGGGCCCTTCCTCCTGCACTCTGGTTTAGTGTCTCGTGTGTTGACTAGTCCACTCCCGGTGTCTTGCTGTGTTAGCTGTCGCCCACGAGATCTGACCCTTGGGATTTTTGTAGGCACTTGCAGATGCCCTATCCCCCGCGTTGGGCTTCCGTCTCGCTCTATCTGGGCTGCTAGTGGGACAAGACTTGGAATCTTGTCCTCTGCTGGTTAATTGGAAAAGTACTTGCAGCTGTCCTCGCCCTAGGGTCCAGGTACCCCGACTGTGCGCTGTCGGCACCGGCGGGCTACAACCCTGCCCCGGTCCACTTAAGGTCTCCCGCGACCGGATCTCCGTCTCCTGTGGCCCTGCTCTGCCGTCTGCCACCTAGTCAGCTCAGGTAGTCCGGGAGCTACAACCCCCGACTACGACTTCACTCCTCTCACTTCCTCTGTCTCAGCACTCGACTGTCTTGCTCCCTCCCAGAACACCTCAGAACCCCTAGGTGGGTGTCCCTATTGTCCTGGGAGGGTGACTAGGCTTTTGAGGCTGATGTTTGTACCTGCGTGTGGTTGTGTTGGAAGGCCAAGGAGGAGAGAGTCCTGCATCTGGAAGATGGATGCAGTCTCCTGTGACAACCTGATTTTGTCAGGGCGTCACACTTGCACTTTATTTTACCATCATAGAATCATCATCCAACACTTCCCATAGGCTCTGTTCCTTCTTATGAGGTTCTCCCTGTTTAGTCTTTTTGCTTTTTGATGGTCCTAACAACAATCTGACTTTTTCTATTATTATTTTGGCGTATGTCTCCTCCTCTTCTGGGATTTTACTTTCTAAGTCAGGGGTGATGAAGGTTGCATTGAAGTGGTGTGCACTAATTCTTTGTTTATGACAAGTTGATAAACTATAATGATAGTGGAGTTGATGATGATGATCTCGTATTAATCCAAGTTCTTGATGACGGGATTCGATAAATCTTAGACTGAAAGGTCACATTCGGGGTGACGGTAGGAAGTCTCTGGGGATGGCGAGAAGCATCTTTATATTTTATTCTTTTTCTTCAGTTTAGAGTTAAAGGAACCAGTGCTGTCCAAAAATTATCCGGCATGTGGCGCACGTGTACCAAACGGTCACCCCTGTAGTCAGGGAAAGGCAAAGTTCTCCTCTCATCTTATCAAGGGTGGACACCATGGTGTGGTCCTGACAGATTTCTCAAGGTGACGTTTCATAACTGTGTACACCAGTGATACTGTTCTTGGACATTATCTGAATTGTATCCTATATTTGCACCAGTTTTTCCCTCTGCAGACTAGCTATAATTTACAGTTTTCTCCTCTTTGAATCTAGCTGCTCCCATACACGGCACACACAGTCGGGAGGGATCATGGTCCCCTGTCTCTTCTTAGCTCCTGTTCAGCAGCAAAAGGGAGGATAGTTACACACCTGGTCTAGATTTGGGATCTGCTCCCTTCACCCCCGTCCATCGGACTCTGTTGTGCTCCATGCTCCACACTAGGCTTTACAGTTGGCCCAGCTTCCATGTGATCGTCTGCCTGGGTCTATATGACGCTCAGCAAGAAACAAACCTGGATCTTGATATTAAGAGATACATGATAAGATCCTATCTGCATCTAGCACTAGGGGGAGCTCCCTGTATACAGAGATACATGATAAGATCCTGTCTGCAGTCACCACTAGGGGGAGCTCCCTGTATACAGAGAAACATGATAAGATTCTGTCTGCAGCCACCACTAGGGGGAGCTCCCTATATACAGAGATACATGATAAGATTCTGTCTGCAGCCTCCACTAGGTGGAGCTCCCTGTATACAGAGATACATGATAAGATCCTGTCTGCAGCCACCACTAGGGGGAGCTCCCTGTATACAGAGATACATGATAAGACCCTGTCTGCAGCCACCACTAGGGGGAGCTCCCTGTATACAGAGATACATGATAAGATTCTGTCTGCAGCCTCCACTAGGGGGAGCTCCCTGTATACAGAGATACATGATAAGATCCTGTCTGCAGTCACCACTAGGGGAAGCTCCCTGTATACAGAGATACATGATAAGATCCTGTCTGCAGTCACCACTAGGGGGAACTCCCTGTATACAGAGATACATGATAAGATTCTGTCTGCAGCCACCACTAGGGGGAGCTCCCTGTATACAGAGATACATGATAAGATTCTGTCTGCAGCTACCACTAGGGGGAGCTCCCTGTATACAGAGATACATGATAAGACCCTGTCTGCAGCCACCACTAGGGGGAGCTCCCTGTATACAGAGATACATGATAAGATTCTGTCTGCAGCCACCACTAGGGAGAGTTTTCTATGGGATAATATAAGTATGGCTCCTAACTAATAAAGGCAGAGTAAAACTTTCCAGACGTTTACCTTTATATAATACGTGGATAATGGTATTAAGACATTTGTGTTAATCATTGAGCTCCAGCTTCTCACTCTGCCCCATTGCCGTTGGTGTATAATATCACTATATGGAGATAAGGTATGCACACCAGTGACTATGTAAGGGGAATACATGTAAAGCAGAAACTGCTGTGTGAATACTGGCCTGAAAAATACAATAGCTACATGCAAAAATGAAAAAAAATGAGAATGGAACCTGCATTACTGCCATGAAATATGAATAAAGAGAAATTTAGCTATTGAATTGATCAATGCAACAGAGCCCCAAAACCTCTTCACGGTATTCTCTTACTTTGCGGTCCCTAGCTAATGTGTGTCCTCTCATGCAGTTAAAAAACTTACCGTGTATGGGAAGCTGAGACCCAGGCTATATATGTATGTATTATGTGGACCGGCACATTTTTAACTGCATGAGAGGACACACATTAGCTACGGACCCCAAAAATAAAAGAATACCATGACGAGGTTTTGAGGCTCAGTTACATTGATCAATTCAATAGCTAAATTTCTCTTTATTCATATTTCATGGCAGTAATGCAGATTCCACTCTCATTTTTTTCATTTTTGCATGTAGCTATTGTATTTTTCAGGCCAGTATTCACACAGCAGTTTCTGCTATTACATGTATTCCCCTTGCATAGTCACTGGTGTATAATATCAGACTCCATTGATAGTACCTGCAGTCGGGTCCCGCTTTGGCTTTTGTCTCTGGGTTAGTCACCATTATGCTTGGCTTTCGGCAGGTATCATTCCTCTATAAAGGGCAGCAGAATATTTTAGGAGAGTAGAGGAACTCGATATTGTAGTGGAATGAGGAGCCTGCGTCTGGCAGGACATGATGGGAGTTATAATTCCACAATGACTTCAGTGCTCTCGTGCTGTCCAACAACTCACACAATGTGTCTGCTCAGGGCAGCGAGACGTAATGGCCACTGCAGCCGCCTGTGGATGAGGGGGTTGTAGTGAGCCGTGCGGACGCACCCATCATCCAGATAACTGATTATAGTAATTTTTACCTTAGATGAGAACAGTAATCCATTATAAGGTTTTGTCTAAATGGCCACTTTGTATTCGAGACCTAAGGTATGGGGAAAATATTGATCTAAATATTAATGTATAGATGACTAGGTTAGAACATCTCCAAAATGCCGGGTCTTGCGAGGTGTTCCCGGTATACGGTGGGTCCTTTGGGGTGTTCCCAGTATACGGTGGGTCCTTTGGGGTGTTCCCGGTATGCAGTGGGTCCTGTTGGGTGTTCTCTGTATACAGCAGGTTTTGTGGGGTGTTCCTGGTGTACACAGATTCTTGTGGGGTGTTCCCGATGTACGTCGGATTTGTAGGGTACGATGTTCCAGGTATTGTGAAGTGTTCATGGTATATAAAGGTTCTTTTTAGTTATTCCAGATCTATGTCAGGTCCTGTGGGGAGTTCACTGTATACAGCAGGTCTTGTGGCTTCTTCCTAGAATATAGCGGGTGTTGTGGAGTGTTAATGGTATATGGCAGGTCCTGTCAGCTGTTCCTAGTATATGGAAGGTCCTGTAACGTGTGCCCGGTATACAGAAGGTCTTGTAAGGTGTTCCCGGTATACGGCAGGTTCTGTGGGGTGTTCCCGGTATATGGCAGGTCTTGTGGGATGTTCCCAGTATACGGCAGGTCTTGTGGGATGTTCCCAGTATATGGCAGATCCTGTGCGGTGTTCCTGGGATAAGGCAGGTCCTGTGGGGTGTTCCCAATATATGGCAGGTCTTGTGAGGTGTTCCCTGTATATGGCGGCTCCTGTGGGGTGTTCCTGGTATACGGCAGGTCCTGTGGGATTTCCCTGGATTTGGATGTTCTTGTGGGGTGTTCCCAGTATACGGAGGGTCCTGTGGGGTGTTCCCAGTATACGGAGGGTCCTGTGGGGTGTTCCTGGTATACGGCAGGTCCTGTGGGGTGTTCCTGGTATACAGCAGGTCCTATGGGGTATTCCTGGTATACGGCAAGTCCTGTGGGGTATTGCCAGTATACGGCAGGTCCTTTGAGGTGTTCCCAGTAGGCAGGTCTTGTGAGGCGTTCCTGGTATATGGCAGGTCCTGTGAGGTGTTCCTAGTATATGGCAGGTCCTGTAACGTGTGCCCGGTATACAGCAGGTCTTGTAAGGTGTTCCCGGTATACGGCAGGTTCTGTGGGGTGTTCCCGATATATGGCGGGTCCTGTGGGGTGTTCCCGGTATATGGCAGGTCTTGTGGGATGTTCCCAGTGTGGAGACACGGGGCTCAGTGGGTGCTCTTGTCCACTAAAACCCGCCGCCTTTAGAAAGACAGCGTGGCTCAGGGCTCATCCCAACTGAACGCTGACCTCCTTAACCGTGGGCGTAACACTACTCAGACAACACAGGGTGAGGGAACCACAATAATTAGACTTTATTGGATCCCCAAACAGTTAACGGCACATAACACATAACCAGCAAAGCACACAAATGTAACAGGCAACAGAGTCTCACCCTTCCGCTGGCTTACCAGGGATTTAGAATGTCCTTGCCTCAGAGGTTCCAGGGCCGCTTACTCCAGTCCAGCAGCACCCCGCTTTTGGCGGGCACCCACCGAGAAAGGAATAGCGCCAGATTTAGGAAGCTGGCTGAGATCTGCAAAGTCTGTTCCAGGTGACTGAACTGTCCCAACCTGAGTGTCCTCCTTAGGTAGTCCTGTATGATGTTAAAATCCTGGCAGCCGGAGTCGAAATCCCTAGGCTGTGGATATGGTCTCCAACCGGAACCGGAGTCCCTAGATTGAAACCATAAGATTTCCTGATCCTCTAGTCAGCTCCGAAGAGCTTAGACTGGATCCATCAGCATCCATCAACAACCTGGTGGCTTAAATAAGTCCCTTTTATAGCCACAGCCTTCCACTTAGATACACTGCGTCCTCATCGATTGGTTGGACAAGAGCGCCTCTCCCATTGGATGAATCTCAAGCTGCATGGACAATGTTCATTTAAATGATGTGCATAGAAAGACTGAAGATATCTACATGGAGACTGCAAGTCACAGACTCAACAATGGCTACTAAGGTAATCACATTATCAATACACAACTACAATACAATGGTTACTGGACAAGTCTGGAGAACAATACGTCTGGCTTTCAGTGGCCAACACAATTACATTGAGTCAACAAGAGTCTTGTAAAACAATGAGGGACTTCTCCCCCGTCTATAGACAATCTATCATGCTGTCTGGCTGAATTTTAAGAAACTTTAACCCATGAGAGTCCATGTCGTCACATTCCTCCCCCCTAATTAATATTAGCCAGACATGATAGGCTTCCGATCATCCTTCTCCTCTTAACGGCATTGTCCTTTTAAATGGTGAGGTCAGCAACAGAGGCTTGCATCTATACACCTCCCCCTGATTACCTCCCCCAAGTTGAGCAGCCATATTGTGGACAAGCACTAAGGTGGGGTCCATGAGTTGAGCCTGCACAAATCTCCCACTATCAATCCTCCCCCAGTCAATAGCCACAGTGTGGTTAGGCTTACTCACGGTTCTTGGCTCAGAAGTGGATGATGGAGACCAGGAATGCAAACCATCCCTGGAAAAGATGTTAGAAAGATCCACATCAAGGTCCTGCTTGGCTTGGAGGTGGGTGATGGCTGCTTCAAACTGACTGGATAGTCCTTGTCCTAGGTCATTCTCCAAAATGACTGGTGTGAGCAGGTAATTCACAAGCCCCACTTTCACTTCCCTTTGAGTGGTATCCGAAACAACAGGCTTGGTGGGGCCATCTATGAACCCCACTTCAACTTCCTGCTGGCTAGTCCCCGAAACAACAGGTGTGGGGAGACTGTCCATAAACTCCATATGGACCTCTTCCTGGTCAGACCCCAAAGTAACTGGTGTGGGGACGGTGTCCATAACCTCCACATCAGCCTTGCTCTGGTCAGTCTCCACAATGACAGGTATGGGGAGGCTGTTCACAATCCCCACATCGATCACTTCCTGGTTGGTCCCCAAAATACCAGGTGTGGGGAGGCTGTCCACAAGCTCCACCTCGACCTCTCCCTGGTCAGTCCTTAGGTCCAACTGCACACATGCCAGAGGAATGTCTGAGCGCTGGCCCTCAGCCAGAGAGATGAATAATTGGGAATCTGGTACAGGGTCTTCTGGGGAAACAATAACTGGGCTTACTAGAGTGATGGAAGATCCAATGTCTCGAAGTCCCTGAGCCTGTATATCACCGACCTTGACCGTCTGGATGTGGGGATGGAGGTTGGCTGGTGTACGGTGTCCGGCCTGCCGTAGGGTGTGGACTGGATAAACCACTTCCTCAGCTGTTGGTGTTTCTTGGGAGTAGCATTCCTCAGGTCTCGTTGGTTCATCTCGGCATATGTTAACTGGTTGGAGTGGCAGATGGGCTCCAAGCATGCGGCCTCGGTTTTGGAGACAATCTTTATCTATATGTCCATGGCGCCCACATGTATAACAGCGCCATAGATTGGGCGAGTCACAGGCCCTGTTTGTAGTCCTTTGTTTTGGCGCAGCTTCTGCTGGGTAGCGGGACCATCCTTCTCGACCGGCTGGTGTTAGCAGTACTGCAGCTGGAATCCCATAAACATATTCCAGAACATAAGCCGTCTCTTCTCTTGAGGATCTAGGCCCCAATGCATCCAACAACGCTGTGGCTTGGGCCATTTTGGACAAAGTTGATTCCCGATTGTCACTAGATCCATGATGTGGCACATAGTTTAAATCCTCTGGGTCAATATCGGCGGGATCCTCATCGTCCTCTGCATCATTCTGGGCATCCCAACTGACTAATTTCTGGATCAAGTCTGACCGAGTCTCAGCGTTCCAGTAGATAATCTTTCGCCTCTGGCACAGATCCTGTAGCATCCATTTACTGCAGCGGTCGTAACTCCTCTCTTGTCCTTGTCCCATGTCTGAGCTGGTGGGGTTGGACATGGCAGCGTCCGAAACCTGAATGCCTCCCCTATGGCCTGCTGGGTATGCTTATGTGCCTCCCTGGTTGTTGAGCCCTAGACGGTGTCCACGAACACCAGTCCGCTGCAGCTCCCCTGGGTAAACCAGGCTGAGTAGTATCCCACTGCTGCCACCAATTGTGGAGACACGGGGCTCAGTGGGTGCTCTCGTCCACTAAAACCCGCCGCCTTTAGAAAGACAGCGTGGCTCAGGGCTCATCCCAACTGAACGCCGGCCTCCTTAACCGTGGGCGTAACACTACTCAGACAACACAGGGTGAGGGAACCACAATAATTAGACTTTATTGGATCCCCAAACAATTAACGGCACATAACACAACCAGCAAAACACACAAATGTAACAGGCAACAGAGTCTCACCCTTCCGCTGGCTCACCAGGGATTTAGAATGTCCTTGCCTCAGAGGTTCCAGGGCCGCTTACTCCAATCCAGCAGCACCCCGCTTTTGGCGGGCACCCACCAAGAAAGGAATAGCGCCAGATTTAGGAAGCTGGCTGAGGTCTGCAAGGTCTATTCCAAGTGACTGAACTGTCCCAACCTGAGTGTCCTCCTTAGGTAGTCCTGTATGATGTTACAATCCTGGCAGCCGGAGTCGAAATCCGTAGACTGTGGATATGGTCTCCAACCGGAACCGGAGTTCCTAGATTGAAACCATAAGATTTCCTGATCCTCTAGTCAGCTCCGAAGAGCTTAGACTGGATCCATCAGCATCCATCCACAACCTGGTGGCTTAAAGAAGTCCCTTTTATAGCCACAGCCTTCCACTTAGATACACTGCGTCCTCATCGATTGGTTGGACAAGAGCGCCTCTCCCATTGGATGAATCTCAAGCTGCATGGACAATGTTCATTTAAATGATGTGCATAGAAAGACTGAAGATATCTACATGGAGACTGCAAGTCACAGACTCAACGATGGCTACTAAGGTAATCACATTATCAATACACAACTACAATACAATGGTTACTGGAAAAGTCTGGAGAACAATACGTCTGGCTTTCAGTGGCCAACACAATTACATTGAGTCAACAAGAGTCTTGTAAAAACAATGAGGGACTTCTCCCCCCGTCTATAGACAATCTATCATGCTGTCTGGCTGAATTCTAAGAAACTTTAACCCATGAGAGTCCATGTCATCACACCCAGTATACGGCAGGTCTTGTGGGATGTTCCCAGTATATGGCAGATCCTGTGCGGTGTTCCTGGGATAAGGCAGGTCCTGTGGGGTGTTCCCAATATATGGCAGGTCTTGTGAGGTGTTCCCCGTATATGGCGGCTCTTGTGGGGTGTTCCTGGTATACGGCAGGTCCTGTGGGATTTCCCTGGATTTGGATGTTCTTGTGGGGTGTTCCCAGTATACGGTAAGTCCTGTGGGGTGTTCCTGGTATACGGCAGGTCCTGTGGGGTGTTCCTGGTATACAGCAGGTCCTATGGGGTATTCCTGGTATACGGCAAGTCCTGTGGGGTATTGCCAGTATACGGCAGGTCCTGTGGGGTATTGCCAGTATACGGCAGGTCCTTTGAGGTGTTCCCAGTAGGCAGGTCTTGTGAGGCGTTCCTGGTATATGGCAGGTCCTGTGAGGAGTTGCCGATAGAATATACAGAGCTTTCCAGCTTGTTGTGTATGGAGCTGTAGAGAGCGGACAATAGAGCCTACAATGGATGTGGGAGCATCAGATCTGGACCATGGAACAACGGAATAAGAAAGATGATCTGCTGAGATGATCGGTGGATTCCATCATGTCGATAGCCAGGTGTGACCATGAGTTACCAGGAGAGCATTTATACAGCTCTTGTTTAATTTGGTAGAGAATGTATACATTTGAATGTAATAGGCTCATCCTAGTGGTGTCTGTATTCAGCAAAAATACCTGCAAGATTTTATTATTTTCATTAACTGATGACAATGAAGGGTCTACTTTATTGCAGTGTAGGAGGTGTTCGAGCCACGCAATGTAATGTCTGGGTATGTAGAGTGGAATGTGTTATGCTTATTTCTAAATGTATGTAATGCTGCTAACTGGTGGATGTTCCAGATACAGAAGAGCGGAACTGTTACCAAAGGCACTACCTGGTGGTTGGGCTGACATAGCGGCAGAATGGAAGAGAGAGGGTTAAAGGGGTAGTGACAGATGTGGGAAGGACAGTTGGATGGTCTTGTGAGGAGCAGTCTAGAATAGGGTTCAAGTGTGAGAAGACTTGGCCTTAGTGCAAGGGCCAGTCAGGGAACTCTGAGGTATCCTCAACAGGTCTGGAGCCAACGGCTCACCTCGGCAGGCTTAGAGATTTGTTTGGCTAGAGAGTCGCCAGGGCCCAGAGTCGGACGAAGGTGTCACCTAGTGGTTGGGCTGAGATAGCGGCAGAATGGAAGCAAGAGAGTTAAAGGGGTAGTGACAGATGTGGGAAAGAAGACAGTTGGGTGGTCTAGAGAGGAGCAGTCTAGAGTAGGGTTCAAGTGTGAGAAGATGTGGCCTTAGTGCAAGGGCCAGTCAGGGAACCCTGAGGTAACTTCTACAGGTCCAGAGCCTACAGCTCACCTCGGCGGGCTTAGAGATTTGTTCTGCTTAGAGAGCCTCTGGGGCCCAGAGTTGGACGAAGTTGTCATCTAGTGGTTGGGCTAAGATAGCAGCAGAATGGAAGAGAGAGAAAGTTAAAGGGGTAGTGATAGATGTGGGAAAGAGGACAGTTGGGAGGTCTCGAGAGGAGCAGTCTAGAGTAGGGTTCAAGTGTGAGAAGATGTGGCCTCAGTGGAAAAGCCAGTCAGGGAACCCTGAGGTATTCTTGACAGGTCCGGAGCCTACAGATTACCCTGGTGGGCTTAGAGATTTGCTTTGCTGGAGAGCCGCCAGGGCCCAGCATCGGAAAAAGGTGAATGCTGCCAGGGGGAAAGAGACACACATCCTGAAGTTTGAGGACGAGGTCCAACACAGCGGAGGGAGCAGGTTGAGAGGTAGTACGTCAGACTGATGAGAAGGAAGCGAAGGAAGGCAATCTATCATAATGGTGTGAACAATAAAGTGAACTTTCTGGTTGGCTAAGTGAGCTCTGGTGCCACGTGTGTTACTGACTATCAACGACGAGAACCGGTTATGGGTGACCAATTGCGGACTGAAAAAATCACAAAGTGTCGTGCACCACACCCCAAGTCCCATGAGCACCCAAAGTCTCATTAGCGAAGGAGTGCGGTGCCCGTGCGCTGTGATATGTGGCCCAGATTTTCTTCTTGTCTATGTTGTCCATGGCCCCCCACCTCTGGATTCAAAATTCCCAATTTGCGGGTGATTGTGCCATCCCTGCCATTCACCGTTACACTATGATGCAGCCACAATAGTAGCGTGACTCAGATTTCCACAATTAGAGCAGGTCGCCATTAAGGTGAAGGTGGCGTCCCGGGAGGAGTGGGGGCGATTAGCGCGTTCCGGGAGGTTCGCCCTCTTTGTGGTGGTTTGCTGCTGGGTGGCGTCATTTGTTTTTGTGAGAGATGGGTTACAGCCGCTTTGATCTTGTGAGTAATGCTCCTCACAGCCGACGAGTGGATATTGTGGCAGACAGGTAATTATGTGTTCTGCATTTTATAAGAAGAGGTGAAGACACGGCGTGACTGCTGCTTAATAATTCTCAACCTTCCGAGGGTTTGGACAGAATTCCCGAGATATTATGAGTTTCTGCAAAGTGCAGAGAGAATAATGTGTGTGCACAGACGTGCTTCACCTTCATGTTAAGCTCCTGACTCCCCGACAGATGATGATGTACTCAGGTCGTATATTGTGTACGATTGTCTGCAGCCACGATTGGCAGAAGTGCCTCAATCAGCGACAATCACATCCAGCGTCAATCACTGCACGTACAGGACACAGCGCGGCCACCGGCTAACAAAGCGCAAAATCACCGGAGGGCGACAGCGCTGCTCCCACCACGTGCACTAATTATATACAGGAGATACCCAGGTTATACCAGCTGTACATGTATAATTATATACAGGAGATGCCCAGGTTATACCGGCTGTACATATATAATTATATACAGGAGATGCCCAGGTTATACCGGCTGTACATATATAATTATATACAGGAGATGCCCAGGTTATACCGGCTGTACATATATAATTATATATAGGAGATGCCCAGGTTATACCAGCTGTACATATATAATTATATACAGGAGATGCCCAGGTTATACCGGCTGTACATATATAATTATATACAGGAGATGTCCAGGTTATACCGGCTGTACATATATAATTATATACAGGAGATGCCCAGGTTATACCGGCTGTACATATATAATTATATACAGGAGATGCCCAGGTTATACCAGCTGTACATATATAATTATATACAGGAGATGTCCAGGTTATACCAGCTGTACATATATAATTATATACAGGAGATGCCCAGGTTATACCGGCTGTACATATATAATTATATACAGGAGATCCCCAGGTTATACCGGCTGTACATATATAATTATATACAGGAGATGCCCAGGTTATACCAGCTGTACATATATAATTATATACAGGAGATGCCGAGGTTATACCAGCTGTGCATATATAATTATATACAGGAGATACCCAGGTTATACCAGCTGTACATATATAATTATATACAGGAGATACCCAGGTTATACCAGCTGTACATATATAATTATATACAGGAGATGCCCAGGTTATACCAGCTGTACATATATAATTATATACAGGAGATGCCCAGGTTATACCAGCTGTACATATATAATTATATACAGGAGATGCCCAGGTTATACCAGCTGTACATATATAATTATATACAGGAGATGCCCAGGTTATACCAGCTGTACATATATAATTATATACAGGAGATGCCCAGGTTATACCGGCTGTACATATATAATTATATACAGGAGAGATACCCAGGTTATACCGGCTGTACATATATAATTATATACAGGAGATGCCCAGGTTATACCGGCTGTACATATATAATTATATACAGGAGAGATACCCAGGTTATACCAGCTGTACATATATAATTATATACAGGAGATGCCCAGGTTATACCGGCTGTACATATATAATTATATACAGGAGTGTGAGGCAAATCCCGGGATATGAAGATGAATTATGACTCCAGTCATAATCCCTCATCACTCCCTGGCAGTGCCCCCTCCCTTCTTGTTCTCAGTGTTCCACTTACACCTCCATGGCCATGTCCTGTGATATGGAAATGAGGTGGTGTGGGAACAATGGACACAGGATGACTCCCTGCCGTCACCCTGTAACAAGAGTTGTATCTCATTAGCAAGGCTATGGAAATAGCCAGACAGAACGACTCCAGTAAAAAATGGTTCATATCTCGCAAGCCATATTTCCGATAAATATGGCAACCATAAAAATGGTGTCTCCGCATGCGGACGATGCCGGCACACCCTTTTTATGGGAGCAGGACATTGGGAAATGCCCCAGGCGTGATATCAGCCAATGGGGAACTGGCAGACAGGTCATGAGTCCCCTCGTTCTGTAGCTAAATTCATAACTGTCACAATGAGAGCATTGGCGTCCGCCTACGACGCTCCCAGGCAAAGTTATGGCCCATATTCCATGTTGTGGATTGTCCATAACTCAAGCCAGGGGTGGAGCAGTGCTCCCTCTGAGGTCACTAAGGTAGGAGGGGACCTGGAGTTGCCCAGGTTGATAACCCTACTTCGGCCATTTTCCAGTGTTCTTTTCGCTGGGGGCACGTGTAGGAAACATCTGTGGGAAGGATCCTAGAAACCTGGGTACAGCGCCCCCCTGTGGCCAGACGCAACAAGGTAACTGCTGGAACTGTGTATGCCTGTTTGTAACCCATGCTTTGATTGTAACTGTACTCTGACATATGTATATTCTGTAGATTCCCTATTGTATATATTGTAGTTTCTAGTGTGCTTTAGGCTGATTAAATTATATAATTAATCTTGGGCTGTTCTGTTATCTCGATCTTGAATCCCACGTCTGTGTGTTCGGCTAATAGTTACCGTAAATCGGTTGGTGGCAGCGAATTGTGCCAAGGATTATTGTGGGGAGGCCAGTGAGATTCGGGGAGATTTTATATATTCCGCCCGCGGAGGTCGGGGGAATATATACCTTACTCTCACCGGGGACCCTTCAATAATCGGCATAAGTAGTATAGCGGCCTCCTTGCTTATTGTCGGGCAATTCCATAATTGGCCTGACTATAAGAGGGGCGCTAGAGAGCGCGTCACGTGCTCTGTCTGTCGGTCGGGAGGTATAAAGGAGGGGTGACCCCCACTTGTTACCCCCCGATTGTGACGTACTGGTAGCCAGCGCGGGGGATTTCTGAGTGACCCCCCCGGTGGTTTGTGACATATTGGTGGCATAGCGGTGGGATCGAGATAATAGTGTGTGTGAGTGTGAGACCCATACTCCCAGACACTAAAGACTGCCTGCAGCAGCTGTGGCTGCTGGGGTCTTCAGACTAGCTCAACACTAGAGTGTCAGAGTGCAGATACTGTAAGGTGTGTGGAGGCATCAGGTGTCAGTTCTGTGTCAGTGACCAAAAGTCTGCAAGAATGGCTGATGGCACCAGGAGCAGAGCTATGCAACTGGCCAATGCTAAGGCAGGAGCCGAAGAGAGGGAGGACGGTGCTGTGGACAGCAATGAGGAGGAGCTCACCCAAGGTTCCTCAACGAGCCAGATGCCAGCCCTCCGCTCTGAAAGGGACAGTGAATCACCAGGCTCCGCAGCGGGCCGCAGATCACCACGTGCCATTCCACCGAGCCTGGGAGGCTCGGATAGCCTTCTTCAAATGGCTATGGCCCTTCTCCAGGCTGGAGACCAGAAGGGCTACAAGGAACTCCTGGCAGAGCGCAGGGCAGAGCGGCAGGCAGCGCGTGACGCTGAGGCTGCGGAGCGGCACGCAGAGCGTGAGGCTGCGGAGCGAGAGCGGCAGGCAGCGCGTGAAGAGCGAGAGCGACAGGCAGACCGTGACTACCAGCTGCAGCTAGCTCAGCTCCGGCCCTCATCAGCCACATGTGACCTTCGAGACACCAAACTTCCAAAGGTCCGTGTTGAGGACTTCCCAGTGCTGGAGAAGGATGGAGACTTGGACTCTTTCTTGACTGCTTTTGAACGGACTTGCTTGCAGCACCATCTGGACAAGGACCAGTGGGCCAAATACCTGACCCCCCGTTTAAGGGGTAAGGCCCTGGATATCCTTGGGGACTTGCCTGCTGAGGCAGATCAGGGCTACGACACCATCAAGCGGGCCCTGATCCAACAGTACAACCTCACTCCAGAGTCCTACCGCAAGAAGTTCCGGAGCCTACAGAAGGGACCAAAGGACTCCTGGGCTGACCACCGGCGGGCACTTGCCCGAGCTGCCGACCACTGGACCCAAGGCCTGCAGCTTTCCACCGGACCGGAGATCCTGGACTTGTTCATCACGGAGCAACTCTTGTGGAACTGCCCTGAGGATCTCCGCCAGTTCATCCGAGACCAGAAGCCAAAGGGGTCCACGGCTACAGCTGCCCTTGCCGATGACTACACCAACAACCGGGCCCCTGAGGCCAGGAGAGCGGCCACCAGCAGCACCTGGAGAGGGGGTAAGATGAATTCGGCGACTGCCCCACCTGCCCCTAGACTGCAGGGGGTGTCCCCCTCAACTCCCCTCTCCAGGCCCGTGGCGGAACCAAGACGGTGCCACCAGTGCAACCTACCTGGACACTTCAAGGCCATGTGCCCTCAGCGTCCCAAGGCCCCGGCTCCGTCCCCGTCCCAAGGGCCGCCCAAGGTGTATTGTGTGGGTGGGGGTGGTGGTAGGTCCCTGGACAGCTTCCAACCTGTCACCGTCGGCCGGTCTGTGACCATAGGACTGCGAGACAGCGCCTCGGAGGTGACTCTGGTGCGGCCTGAGATGGTGTCCCCCCAAGACTTGATCCCTGGAAAAACCCTCGCTGTCTCCGGGATTGGAGGCACTGACCCGGCGCTGCCTGTTGCTGACATTTATGTGGACTGGGGCGCAGGGCGAGGGGTGAGGGAGGTGGGGGTAACTGATCGGATCCCTGCAAACGTGCTACTTGGGACAGATTTGGGGCAGATAACCTCCCAGTTTGGGCCCCCCCCAAGGGCTGAACCTTCAGCCCGTACTGACATGACTCCTAACAATGTTAATGTGTTATCTATGAATGATGTAAGGGAGGAGGGAGTGAACTCTGATATTTCTGCTTGCATAGACACCATAGACACACACTCAGCTGCAGCTGTGACAGGGGAGTGGGTCAGAGAAAGGTGTGACAATGCCTCTACAAGTAACCAGCCTGTGAGCTGGGATCTGCTGCCCTCTGCAGGGATAAGCAGAGAGCAGGGTGCTGCAGGGGGAGGACCAGTGTGTGGGGTGGGGGCTACCACAGCAAATGTGGGGTCCCCAGAGATTTCACAGCGGGGTTCTGTTGCTGCAGGAGGGGAACAGGCAGGTGAGATTGGGGCCGGTCCAGGAGCGGAAGTGCTCCCAGGTAAGATCTCGGTGCATGGTTCCCCCACAACCGGGGTGTCAGGAAGCCAGGTAGGTCTGCCTGAACCGGCGACTTGGTCAGGAACGGAGGAGGAGCAGGCACGACCCACGGTCGCAGCGGCTGTGGCCGCTGTCACCCGCAGTGGGAGTGCTGGAAGCCAAGGGGCCTCCCGGAGGTCCGATAGCTCTTCCCCTTCTGACCAAGTGGCAGCCGAGTCAGGTGGAGGCCAGGACACAGGTCCCGGGGTACTGACCGAAGATGTGACAGTCTCGTCGATTCTGGCCACATCTAGTCAGGGGTTTCAGGCAGCGTTAGAAGCTGACGACAGCCTGAAAGCTCTTAAGGAGCAGGCGGCACAGCCTCCCTCGGACTCGGACCCGGAGCGAGTGGTCTGGGACCAAGGACGGCTGTACCGGGCCACGGTCCAGCAGGGTTCACCGGAGGCGTGGCCCAGGGACCGACAGTTGGTGGTACCCTATCCGTTCCGGACGGAGTTGTTGCGGATCGCACATGAGATTCCGATGGCCGGACACCTAGGGATCGCTAAGACCAAGGCCAGGTTAAACCAGCATTTCTACTGGCCAAAAATGGGGGCCGATGTGGCTGCCTACTGCCGTTCGTGTGAAACCTGTCAGAGAGTGGGGAAGGCGGGGCCACGCCCCAAAGCCCCACTGGTATCTCTGCCAATCATCGATGAGCCTTTCAGGAGGGTGGCTGTGGATCTGGTCGGCCCGCTGGCCATCCCCAGCAGCTCCGGGAAACGCTTCATACTGACGGTAGTGGACTATGCCACCCGGTACCCAGAAGCAGTGGCCTTGTCGTCCATTCGGGCTGACAAGGTGGCCACCGCATTGCTGGAGATTTTCTCCCGAGTGGGTTTTCCCCAGGAAATGCTCACTGACCGGGGGACCCAATTCATGTCCCAGCTGATGGAGGCCCTCTGTAAGCAAGTCCAGGTGCGACATCTGGTGGCCAGCCCGTACCATCCACAGACTAATGGCCTGTGCGAGCGGTTCAATGGCACCTTAAAGCAGATGCTTAAGATGTTGGTCGACTCCCATGGGCGTGACTGGGAGCGGTATCTCCCACACCTGTTATTTGCTTACCGGGAGGTTCCACAGGCCTCAACAGGATTCTCACCGTTTGAGCTCCTGTACGGGCGACGTGTGCGGGGCCCCCTGGCTCTGGTGAAAGAGGCTTGGGAAGGGGATTTGGCCACCCCTGGAGTGTCGGTTATCGAGTATGTCATGCGCTTCCGGGACAAAATGCAGGCCTTGACGCAACTGGTACACGACAATATGGCTCAAGCCCAGGCCGATCAGAAGCGTTGGTACGACCAGAACGCTTGTGAGAGGACCTACCAAGTGGGTCAAAAGGTGTGGGTACTGGTCCCCGTACCACAGGACAAGCTTCAGGCAGCCTGGGAAGGCCCATACCTCGTGTACCAGCAGCTCAACCCTGTAACGTACCTGGTCACCCTGGACCCTGCCCGTGGAAGGCGGAAGCCCTTCCATGTGAACATGATGAAGGCACATCATGAGCGGGAGGCATGTGCGCTCCCCGTGTGCAACCTGCCCGAGGAGGGAGAAGCGGAAACCCTCTTGGATATGCTAGCCCAGGTTAGGGCAGGCGGATCCATTGAGGATGTGGAGGTTGGCCACCAGCTCTTGGAAGACCAACGGTCCCAGCTGTGGGCCACCCTCCTCCCCTTCCGGGGGTTGTTTACCAACCAGCCCGGAAGGACTGACTTGGCTGTCCATCACGTGGACACTGGGGATCATCCCCCGATCCGGCGTTCAGCATATCGGGTCTCCCTGGAGGTGCAGCAACACATGCGCCAGGAGATTGACGAGATGCTGAAGCTGGGGGTGATCCAGGCATCCAACAGCGCTTGGGCCTCGCCTGTAGTCCTCGTCCCTAAGAAGGACCGAACCACTCGGTTCTGCGTGGACTACAGGGGGCTCAATGCGGTCACGGTCGCCGATGCGTACCCAATGCCACGCATCGATGACCTGCTCGATCAGTTGGCCGGGGCTCAGTACCTGACCATCATGGATCTGAGCCGGGGATATTGGCAGATCCCCCTGACTCGCAAGGCCAGGGAACGCTCTGCCTTTATTACCCCATTTGGACTGTACGAGTCCACGGTGATGCCATTCGGGATGAGGAATGCCCCTGCCACTTTCCAGCGGATGGTCAACACCCTGCTCAAGGGACTTGAAGGGTACGCGGCCGCGTACCTGGATGACATTGCCGTCTTCAGTCCCACCTGGGAAGATCACCTAGAGCATCTAGCACAGGTGCTCAGGCGGGTCCACCGGGCAGGTTTGACCATCAAGCCGGGCAAGTGTCAGCTGGCCATGAGCGAGGTCCAGTACCTCGGTCACCGGGTAGGTGGGAGAACACTGAAGCCCGAGCCTGAGAAAGTGGAAGCCATCGCATCCTGGCCCACCCCCAGGACCAAGAAGCAGGTGATGTCCTTCTTGGGGACCGCTGGGTACTATAGGAGGTTTGTTCCATGCTATAGTAGCCTGGCAAAGCCCTTGACGGACCTCACCAAGAAGAAGCTGCCCTCTGCAGTCGATTGGACAATGGACTGCGAGACAGCCTTCCGGGCCCTAAAGGACGCCCTGTCCAGCCCGCCCGTGCTACAGGCAGCCGACTTCACGCGGCCGTTTGTAGTACAGACCGACGCCAGTGACTTCGGCCTCGGTGCGGTGCTCAGCCAGGTGGACTCTGCGAGCCAAGAGCACCCAGTCTTGTACCTGAGCAGGAAGCTGTTACCAAGGGAAGTTGCCTATTCCACGATGGAGAAGGAGTGCCTGGCCATAGTGTGGGCCCTGCAGCGTCTGCAACCCTATCTATACGGGCGCCACTTCATCGTGGAGACGGACCACAATCCCCTCAGCTGGTTGCACACCGTCTCTGGGACGAATGGGCGATTGTTGCGATGGAGCCTTGCGCTCCAGCAATACAACTTCACCATTCGCCACAAAAGGGGCCGTGACCACGGTAACGCAGACGGGCTGTCCCGACAAGGAGAGGTCGCGGACGGGCGCACGGGGGAACACCGGAGTGTGCTGCCCCCTAGCGCCCTCAAAAGGGGGGAGGTGTGAGGCAAATCCCGGGATATGAAGATGAATTATGACTCCAGTCATAATCCCTCATCACTCCCTGGCAGTGCCCCCTCCCTTCTTGTTCTCAGTGTTCCACTTACACCTCCATGGCCATGTCCTGTGATATGGAAATGAGGTGGTGTGGGAACAATGGACACAGGATGACTCCCTGCCGTCACCCTGTAACAAGAGTTGTATCTCATTAGCAAGGCTATGGAAATAGCCAGACAGAACGACTCCAGTAAAAAATGGTTCATATCTCGCAAGCCATATTTCCGATAAATATGGCAACCATAAAAATGGTGTCTCCGCATGCGGACGATGCCGGCACACCCTTTTTATGGGAGCAGGACATTGGGAAATGCCCCAGGCGTGATATCAGCCAATGGGGAACTGGCAGACAGGTCATGAGTCCCCTCGTTCTGTAGCTAAATTCATAACTGTCACAATGAGAGCATTGGCGTCCGCCTACGACGCTCCCAGGCAAAGTTATGGCCCATATTCCATGTTGTGGATTGTCCATAACTCAAGCCAGGGGTGGAGCAGTGCTCCCTCTGAGGTCACTAAGGTAGGAGGGGACCTGGAGTTGCCCAGGTTGATAACCCTACTTCGGCCATTTTCCAGTGTTCTTTTCGCTGGGGGCACGTGTAGGAAACATCTGTGGGAAGGATCCTAGAAACCTGGGTACAGCGCCCCCCTGTGGCCAGACGCAACAAGGTAACTGCTGGAACTGTGTATGCCTGTTTGTAACCCATGCTTTGATTGTAACTGTACTCTGACATATGTATATTCTGTAGATTCCCTATTGTATATATTGTAGTTTCTAGTGTGCTTTAGGCTGATTAAATTATATAATTAATCTTGGGCTGTTCTGTTATCTCGATCTTGAATCCCACGTCTGTGTGTTCGGCTAATAGTTACCGTAAATCGGTTGGTGGCAGCGAATTGTGCCAAGGATTATTGTGGGGAGGCCAGTGAGATTCGGGGAGATTTTATATATTCCGCCCGCGGAGGTCGGGGGAATATATACCTTACTCTCACCGGGGACCCTTCAATAATCGGCATAAGTAGTATAGCGGCCTCCTTGCTTATTGTCGGGCAATTCCATAATTGGCCTGACTATAAGAGGGGCGCTAGAGAGCGCGTCACGTGCTCTGTCTGTCGGTCGGGAGGTATAAAGGAGGGGTGACCCCCACTTGTTACCCCCCGATTGTGACGTACTGGTAGCCAGCGCGGGGGATTTCTGAGTGACCCCCCCGGTGGTTTGTGACAAGGAGAGATACCCAGGTTATACCAGCTGTACATATGTCGCGGGCGGAGGAGGGGACGCTGCGCTCATCCACTGCTCGGGTCCGGCTGCTGCTGCTGCTGCTCGGTGGCTCGAGCAACGGGACGGATCCCGGGGACTCGAGCGGCGTTCCTCGTCCGTGAGTGAAAGGGGGTGGTTTGGTTTAGGGATATTGTCCGTGACGCCATCCACGGTTTGTGGTGAGGTTGTGACACCACCGCTGCTCTGGACGGGGATCCTGGGAGCGATGACAGGGAGCAGCTTGGATGTTGGTTCTCCCCTCCGTGGGTAGGGGGGTTGGTTGTCCCGGGGCCCCGGTGAGGGTTAGGGATGGCAGGCGGGTTACGGGGCCTGGTGAGGTGCAGGGTCGCGGGGGCAGCGCTGTGCCGCACGGCACGGTGGTACTCACTCAGCCAATAATGAATGCAAAGTCTCCGGTAAAACAAACGGCTGGATGGACGGGTCCCACAGACGGCTGCGGTAGCTCTCCCGGTAGGTTGATGGTGACTGCCTTTCCCTGCACCTGTGTTGTGTTTACGGTTCCAATGGCTTCCCACCGGTAACCCGCTCCCCAGCTTGGATGTATGCTGAGGGAGTCCCTTTTGCCCGCAGGCTCTGGCCCTGGGAACTGTAGCCTTGGCGGTGACTGTGTTTCCCTTTACGGTGTGAGCTGTTGCCTTCAATCGGGTCTTGACTGCTGGGAAACCCCGGAGATTCCCTTCGTTAACGGATTTGACCAGTTTTACGGCGACTCCTATCCTGGTCGGGGTCCGTAAGCCCTGCCGAATGGTGCTGGCCTCTCTTTGCTCCCTGATCTGGTACCGTCGGGCCACCGCCCGTCCCCGGTCCTTACGGTTAACTCCAATCAGCCTCTCCTGCAGACGGTCACCACCGTCTGCCAACCTTGCTGTATGTGCCCGGGCCACGCACCCGGACACGGTCAGTCTGTTCCTCCACTCTACTTCACTTCACTCCTCACTTCAACTCCTCTCAAAACTAATCTAAACTCACTTCCTTTTCCCGCCTCCAGGACTGTGAACTCCTCGGTGAGCGGGGCCAACTGCCTGGCCCACCCCCTGGTGTGGACATCAGTCCCTGGAGGGAGGCAACAAGGATTTTGTTTGATTTCGGTGTACCTAGCCGGGGTGTGGGGTGTGTTGTTGTAGTACCTGTGACGTCCTGGCTTGTCCAGGGCGCCACAATAAGAATGAAGAAGACTTGTTTGTTTAGTTCTCAATGAATGTGGAGGATGTTCAGTGGTGAAAGGCGGACCATGATGTTGGATTTAATGAGGGCTTTTTTTCCCCAAAATACCGTGGATGAAAAAAGGCAAAGATTTGATCACTGAGCAACCTTACGTAAGAATTTTGCACTCTCACCATTGTAGAGATGTCTTATACGGGGCGGCTCGTAACATTGGTATATTGAGTTCCTTCTGTCCTTGTTGCACCAGGTCCTTCTTCCACCACCAGCCCCTGATCCCACAGTTCTCACCTCCCGTTTTCCCCTCTCCTTCTCACCTCTCTGATCCCTCTTCCCGCAGGTCTCACTTTCTAGCAGGAATTTATTCCTCCCTCAGTGGGATCCTTCCTGTTCACGTGGATTGGAGCCTCTTCAAGGATAAGACCCCACAGCTTTAGGCTAAAGGGTCCGATAAACATCTAGGTCTTATTACATATTATTTCAGATTCATGTCAAACCCCAGAGGCAGGAAGTTCTGAGAATTATCTACGATATTGGAGCTGGACACATGTCAGCGTGTGCTCCGCGTGTTACCGGACCCACAGTGCTGCCATTGTGTAGGGCTCATTCCTTTTGTTGGTGCTGACATTCTCCAGCACTGAGACCTGTCACGGGTTGGCACGGCTTCGCAAAAACAAGATTCTTGCAGGTGGCTTCTTTCGGTGGGACGTGGAGGCCAGGAGATGTCCTGTCCGGTGGATATTTTATTGTTTTGAAGTTGGTGACACGTCTTAAAGGGATCCTTCAGGGTCTATGTAAGTTTTTTCTCTTTAGACCCATACATATAAGAAATGATGTAAGATCTGGCCGCAGCCGGCTGACTGCAGGTTTAGACCTTGGACGGCTTTCAAGATATTTTGAATTTGCCGTCTGAGGAAAAACAGAGAGTTTT
Source organism: Anomaloglossus baeobatrachus (assembly GCF_048569485.1). NCBI lineage: Eukaryota > Metazoa > Chordata > Amphibia > Anura > Aromobatidae > Anomaloglossus > Anomaloglossus baeobatrachus. The sequence goes on along the minus strand of NC_134356.1, from coordinate 11,957,557 downwards.
CACTGAATGGTGATTACTTAGGGGGAAAATATATCTTGTTTGGAGGTTGTATTTCCCCCTCGGCACGCCGCATTGTGTCACGCACCTAATCCCTCCAGGTTTGTTCATCATCGGGACAATGATTAGAGAAGAAAACATCCTATAGATGGTAAAAGTGCAAAAATATTTGGTTTCACACATTCCACCTGGATTGGATCGCGTCCAGCTCCCATGTTATAATGATGTGCGATGAGCTCCCCCTACAGGCGGCTGCAGGCAGTCCGAAGTTTAACATTTCACTCAATCATAAAAAGAACACTCCCACCGCGATAAGGATATATCATGACATAAGTCAGCAGAGGATTTTGGATGCGGGTACACACTTCTGCAAATTTCCTTTAAGTGGAGAACATGATACCGGCTTTGACCCCATTTTCTGGGGTGACACATGGCGGCGGGCCATGAAAGGCAGAGCTATCCGACCCATCACCTGATACCTTATGTCATCACTATCCGGCTATAATAAGGCCAGAGCTCGGAGGGGCCCTGCTCAGAGACTGATCAATGAGAGCTGGTGATGATTGATGTGCCCGATGGAGAATGGACGGAGACTTCACACCGATCACAGGACGAATATAACAGAAGCAGCAAAAACACAATGACAGAAAAACAGAACGTCAACTTCTATGGTGCTGAACAGCTGGACGATGATTGACACCGGCTGGGTACAGAAAGGGGCTCAACAAAGAACAAAAGCTATAGCGGCCACCAGTGTGCAGGGACTATAGGGATCACCAGTGTGCAAAGACTAAAGGGGTCACCAGTGTGCAAAGACTAAAGGGGTCACCAATATGCAGGGACTAAAGGGGCCACTAGTGTGCAGGAACTATAAAATCCACTAGTGTGCAAAGACTAAAGGGGTCACCAATGTGCAGGGACTTTAGGGGTCACCAGTGTGCAGAGACAATAGGGGTCACCAAGGTGCAGGTATAAGGGACATAGTCACATGTGAGGGGATCCCTCCTGTAGTCTGTGCCCTGGCCTCCCCCACCAAGAAGGGGCACTATGGTGTATGCTGGTTTGATGGACCAGACTGGGTGTGAGGGGTGGTATAGTGTGGATCAGACCTTTGGAGTGGCTGCACGTTGTGATGGCTCAGGCGATTCACGTTCCTCCGGCGGAGAAAGCAAACATGGAGGCAAACACTTCTTTTTCTGGTGACCTTTCAGTTGAACAGTTCTGACTTCAGAGCTGAGGCAGCAGCCATGTTCACTTAGTTCACCTTTATTACACTTTAGGTTCACAGTGACAAAGCCTCATGCCAGGCAGAACATCTTCTACACTTCTGTCGTTACGAAGCCCATCATTGACCTTACGTATAACTCCTATCGGACCACCTTCTCGACCCTTGATTCCGAGTCTGCAGTGACTATGACGGGGGACAACATCCGGTGACTCCTGTCCAAGCCATGGTAAACCTTACCAATATGGACAGGAGGGGAAGAGGGGGTCTCGCACAGTCACAGCGAGGGGCCTTACACTCGCTGGTTCCTGTGAAGGTTCTGAGTAGGATGATGGGTTACCGAGATAGGCCATTATCGTAACAGGACACCGGCACTTCTCCTCCGCTCCCTCTGGCCTCAGTCTCTCATATAAGTCCTCACTCCTCCACCCAGCCGGGCCTCACGGGCCTGCACATCAGAGTCAGTAAGTCCCCGTTAGCTCGAGGTCGGCGTCCCACTGACAGGATTCATATACGACCTTTGACCGGAGCGCACAGACTATTCAGCTTGTCTAATGTCCATTACCATGGCGACCTGTTCGCCCAGGCCTATGCTAAGCGTCCTCCAGGAGCAGGAGACCTTTCTGTGGTAGAGGTTACCCGCTCCTGCCATGGATCGGCTTCAGACACCACCCGTACTTGTGCTTGGCCGCTCCTTGAGGGGTCCCGCTGTATCACTGTCTGTAGAATACTTTTTGGGAGAACTTGCACCCATTAATTGCAGTCCAAGGTATTGGGCAGTCGGCGAGTCCGATCTAATCTCTAATCAGTCCCTAACTAACTACCGCATCTAAGATGGAGTCAGCCTATTCCCTGCAAATGGCGTCTCACTCAGTGGGCGGAGCTTACACTGAACTACTGCTTATCTATTGCTGCAGGCTCTATCTAAACCAGCCACTAGATGGCGACATTTCTATTCTATGCATAAACACATTATATACAAAGACACATTACTCCATTCACACTATTGTAATACAGTGCGGTCAGTGTCTTCAGGGCAAGAGCACACGGGCATAGTCCACCCCCTTACACAGGGACTATAGGGGCCAATGTCGCGGGCGGGGAGGGCGCCGCCGCCGCTGCGCTCGCTAATGCTCGGGTCCGGCGCTGCTGCTGCTGCTCGGTGGCTCGAGCGTTGGGCCGGATCCGGGGACTCGAGCGGCGCTCCTCGCCCGTGAGTGAAAGGGGTAGTTTGGGATGGTTTGGTTTGGTCCGTGACGCCACCCACGGTTTGTGGTGAAGGTGGGCACCACCGCTGCTGGTGACGGGGATCCCGGGAGCGTTGTTAGGGAGCAGCTGAGATGTTTTCCCCCCTCCGTGGGTAGGGGTTGGTGGTCCCGGGGCCAGGTTGGGGTGACGAGGAAGCAGGGCTGGCAAGGTGCAGGGTCGCTTGGACTGCGCAGCGCGGTGCCGGACGGCACGGTAGTACTCACTCTGCCACAAATGGATACAAAGTCTCTGGTAAAACAAACGGCTGGATGGACGGGTCCCGCAGCCGGCTGCTGTGGCTTCTCCCGGACGGTTGGTGGTGGCTGCCTTTCCCTGCACCTTTTGTGTGTGTTCGGTCCCGATGGCTTCCCACCGGTAACCCGCTCCCCAGCTTGGATAGATGCCGGAGGAGCCCTTTTGCCCGCAGGCTCTGGCCCTGGGAACTCTAGCTGTGGCGGTAGCTGTATTTCCCTTTTGCTGTTTGGACGGTTGCCTTCAATTGGGTCTTGACTGCTAGGAAACCCCTGGGGTTCCGGTCACTAACGGATTTGACCTATTTAACGGCGACTCCAAGCCTGGTCGGGGTGCGCAGGCCCTGCTGGTTTGTGCTGGCTTCACTTCGCTCCCCGGTTCGGTACCGGTGGGCCACCGCCCGACCCCGGTCTTATGGTTCCGCATCGATCTGCCTCTCCTGCAGACGGCCACCACCGTCTTCCAACCTTGCTCTTGGTGCTCGGGCCACGTACCCGGACACGGTCAGTTTTGCTCCTCCACTACCACTTCCCTAACTTCAACTCTATCTGACTACTGCTTCCTGCCTCCAGGACTGTGAACTCCTCAGTGGGTGGGGCCAACCACCTGGCTCCACCCCACCTGGTGTGGACATCAGCCCCTGGAGGGAGGCAACAAGGATTTGTGTCTGGCTGATGTGCCTATCTCGGGGTGGGGGTGGGGGGGTATTGTGTTGTAGTCCCTGTGACGACCTGGCTAGTCCAGGGCGCCACACCAACAGTGTGCAGGGACTATAGGGGCCACCAGTATGCAGGGACAATAGGGGTCAATACTGTGCAGGGACTATAGGGGTCACCAGTGTGCGGGGACTATAAGTGTCAACAATGTGCAGGGGCTATAAGGGTCACCAGTGTTAGGGACTATAGGGGCCAACAGTGTGCAGGGACTATAGGTGTCAACAAAGTGCAGGGACTATAGGGGTCACCAGTGTGCAGGGAAAATAGGGGTCAACACTGTGCCAGGACTATAGGAGTCATCAGTGTGCAGGGACAATAGAGGTCAACACTGTGCAGGGACTATAGGGTGCACCAGTGTGCAGGGACAATAGGGGTCGCTAGTGTGCAGTGTGTCTCTCTCTATCCTTCTTTCTCTCTCCCTTTTTCTCCCTCGTTCTCTCTTTCTTCCTCTCTTTCCCTCTCTCGCTTCTCTTTCTCTCTCTCTTTTTCCCTCTCACTTTTTTTTCTCCCGCTCTTTCTGTTTTTCTTCCTTGCTCACTCTCTCTTCCTCTTTCCATCTCCCTCTCTCTGTGGCGCCCCTGACCTGGTCAGGCACCACTGAGTACTGCACCCATGCTGGGGACAGTACAATACAGGTAATCCAGAAGGCTGACCGGGGTGTGGAACACAGGCGCATAGTGATCAGGTCTCACACATGTACCCATGAGAGGACCCCTGGGGATCCCAGGAGGGGGAAAAGCCTTCACCTTCACTGGAATAGTGGAGGGGGCCAAAAGCCTCCATCTCCTCTCAAGGGGTGTGGTAAGAGAGTCTGGTTGCTAGGTGGCGTAGGCAAGAACAGGAGAGGAGGAGCAGTGAGCCAGTTCAGAGCAGAGTCCAGGGAGCTCCGAGAGGAGCTGACCCCTTCCCCTGGGCTGCTGGAGTCTGACAGCGTCCGCGCAGTGGCTACCGACGGGGGAGAACGGTCAACTAGGAGTGCTACCCGAAACCCATCTCCAGCTAAAGAGAGAGCACAGAGTGGGAAGTAAGGAGACTGCTAGGGAGTACCAGGCCCAAACGGGCGGCAGATCCCGAAGCGGAGATAGATTCAGCTTTCTTTTGCTAAACCTGCCGGTGTGGGGCTCTCAAAGCCCACGCCACAACACCACAAAAAGCCGCAGCCACGTAGCCACAGTTAGGGCCCATAGCTCACAGGAGGCAAGAAGCTGGAGTGATCTGGCCCAGGCAACAAGCACACGGCAAACGAAGGGGAGTGAGGCTTCAGCAACTTCCCTGGGTGACCCCCATAGGGACTCAAAGTCGGGGTCACCCCAAACCACCAAGGGCTAAGGAAGGCGAGTTAGTAGTCACCCTCACGAGTCAGCCTGAAGGACACCTGGTTCCCGCCTGGTTCATCCCAGCTACGCCCGGGTTACTCACCCTGCCACCTGAAGTGAGTAAAAACCCTGAAAGACATTCTGCCTGTGTGGAGTTATTCTGCGCCTTGTGGTACTACGCACCTACATCGGGCCCTGGGGCTTGCCTCACTCTCAGGAGGCTATTCCAACTAACTGCACATACCATCAGCCCCAGGCGACCCTCAACCTGCAGTGGCGGTCCCTACTGGCCGCAATACTGAGAGTGGCGTCACGACAAGAAGAAGATCTCCTACCTGTGACCAGATCCAGCCGAGTGGAGTCCCTGAAGGTAATGCACCGACACAACACCTGTGGGGCTTCACAACTTCTGGCGTCACGAACAGGATAAGGACTAGACCTGTTCAGACAGGTGACCATGTGCCTGGGCGGTCCGCTTGGAAAATTGGAAGCGCCGCCATATTGCCACCATGAAAAGCGCGCCGAAAAACAACAGCAGCCCGCGCTGGGAGAAGTTACCGCCCACGAAGAGGTGTGGCTACCCAGAGATCCCCTGCAGAGTTCTGACCTCGCTTGTGAAGAGAGCGGAAGCGTCCAGAGACGTCGGGACAGAAAGGGAGCCAGAAGCCTGCTGCTGGGAGAGGAGCTGCTGAAAGAGGCAGAGCGGAAACTGAACAGCTTGCTACTAGAGGCAACGGCGAGTCCACAGCTGGAGAGTCGTGCAGAAGAGGGCGCAGAAGAAATGGCGTCTGACCGCAGAAACCCAGAACCGGGCTCCGCTGCCTGGTGGTATCGGGAGCTGGCCCAGTTCTGCGACCGACTGGAGACTCGGGTCGTGGAGCAGATCAGAGAAGAACGCATGGAACTTCTGGAGATGGCTGCCGCGGTTCAGGCCTATGAAGGGGGAACCGCACGACGAGTGCCAGACCGGACGGCGACGACTCAGACCCCGATGCTGCCACCGATGGGTGAGTCCAGTATTATCCCTGCCGGCCCGGATGCCCCGACCCCTGCTGCCACGCCCGCGGTCCCTGAAGAGGCGCCAGGCGCGGCGACGCTGAGCCAGGCCGCAGCCACGCCAGGTGCGGCCCGCCAAGCCCCGGCCGCCGCAGCGATGCCCTGCTCGGCCCGCCAAGCCCCGGCCGCCGCAGCGATGCCCTGTGCGGCCCGCCAAGCCCAGGCCGCCGCAGCGATGCCCTGCTCGGCCCACCAAGACCCGGTCCCTGCAGCGACGCCCAGTCCGGCCCGCAAAGAACCGGCTGCCACCGCGACCCTCATCCACGCCGCAGGTGTGACGCTGACCCAGGCTGCCGCCATGCTAGGCCCGGCCCGCCGAGACCCCACCGCAGCAGCAACGCTCGTCCGCGCCGCAAGTGAGGTGCTGAACCAGGCCGCAGCCCCGCCAGGTGCGGCCCGCCAAGCTCCGATCGCTGCAGCGACGCCCAGCCCAGCCTGCAAAGATCCCATCGCAGCTGCGACGCCGATCCAGGCCGCCGCCATACAGGGCGCGGCCCGCCAAGACCAGGCCGCCGCCATACAGGGCGCGGCCCGCCAAGACCAGGCCGCCGCCATACAGGGCGCGGCCCGCCAAGACCAGGCCGCCGCAGCGATGCCCTGCGCGGCCCGCCAAGAAAAGACTACATCACCATTTACCCCGGCCTGCAAGGCCAGAGCAGACACCGCTCCCCAGTCTAAGGAGGTCCCTGCAAGGAAATCCCTGATAGGTGAAGACCCCGCGTACTGGCAGCTGAAGGCTGACCTGGAGGCCAAGTTCCCACAGGAGATGGTGGACCGATACATGCTCCCTCCGCACACCCCTAAGGCAACCCCTGCAGCAACCACGCTGAAGAGTCCACCGCCTGGGCCAGCTGAGGAACACTCATCCCCGGCGCTGCCACGACCAGAGTGCAGCGAAGAACTAAGGGGGAGAGGAGGGCAAGAAGCTGAGGAGTTGCCCCCGGAGCCAGCAGCAGTGCTAGTCCCAGAGCCGGAGATGCTGCCATATTCCCGCTGGGACGAGGAAGGCCTGACACCTCCTGCTGACGAAGAAGACCTGACACCTCCTGCTGACGAAGAAGACCTGCCCAACCGCCCTACCTGGGAGCTTGTAAGCTGCACTTCGCAGAATCCAGCCCGCAAGACACAGCGCCGCAGCAGAACCCAGTTTTCCCCTGCACCGCCATCCCCAGAGCAGAGAGATGACATCACGGCCAGAGACCTACAAGAAAAAAGGTTCCTGAGAAGAGCCAAAGCACAGGTCCGAGGACCCCTTTGCAGAGGAGTAGTGGAGGACTTCAGCCTAAAGTCAGGATACGGGTTCATTGTTGCACCTGGTATCAAAGAAGGTATCTTCGTCAATAGAAGAGATGTGAGAGCTCATCTGCCCAGAGGACACCCTGGCAGAAACTTAAAAATGGGAGACTCCGTACAGTTCACCATGCACCAAGGAGAAAGAGGGTGGTACGCGCTAGATGTAGTGCCATGTCCCAAAGAAGAAAGGAAAGACAGTAATAAAGAAAGAAAAGACCAAAGACCTAATGATGAGACAACTACAGATGAGGAAAAAGGTCAAGAAACCAACAGGTGCCGCAGCCCTACAGGCCCAAGCCCTGGTGAAGAGGAGTCTACATAAGTTCAAGTAAAGTACAGCAAGTTTTGACCAGTTTGGAAAGTTTGTTTTGCAACGTTTTAAAGTTCAAGAATGTGCCCACAAAAACTATTGTGAGAAATAAACCTTAAGGCTATGAACTGGCTATAGCCACAAACTCTCGCAGTGTAAATAGTTACACCAAAAGGGCACCACCACCACCAGAGTCAGCCTGTTTAGGGGCTTGGCTCGTCTGCAACCAGGAGGAGCCCGTCCGTATATAGGGCCTTGGCTCACCTGCGACCAGAGAGCATGCCTGTTTATGGGGCCTGGCTCTCCACCACAAAGAGGGTACCTGGTCAGCACCAACTGTGGAGACCGCCTCTGCATCCTGCCAGAAGAGGCTGAAGGCACGGATCCACCAGGCCAGGTATACCCTGAAACCACCAGCCCATGGAAGCCGCCTCTACATCCTGCCAGAAGTGGCTGAAGTCGCGGCCAACGTGAAAGGGTTTTGGGTGGGTTAACGGACTTGTGGGTGGAGGGTGGTGATGTATGGTACCTGGTGCTTTTAAAAATGTTTTACATGTTTTAATGTTTTATGCATTTTAAAATGTTGTCTTGCAGCCCGAGGACGTGCTGGTGATAACTAAGGGGGAATGTGGCGCCCCTGACCTGGTCAGGCACCACTGAGTACTGCACCCATGCTGGGGACAGTACAATACAGGTAATCCAGAAGGCTGACCGGGGTGTGGAACACAGGCGCATAGTGATCAGGTCTCACACATGTACCCATGAGAGGACCCCTGGGGATCCCAGGAGGGGGAAAAGCCTTCACCTTCACTGGAATAGTGGAGGGGGCCAAAAGCCTCCATCTCCTCTCAAGGGGTGTGGTAAGAGAGTCTGGTTGCTAGGTGGCGTAGGCAAGAACAGGAGAGGAGGAGCAGTGAGCCAGTTCAGAGCAGAGTCCAGGGAGCTCCGAGAGGAGCTGACCCCTTCCCCTGGGCTGCTGGAGTCTGACAGCGTCCGCGCAGTGGCTACCGACGGGGGAGAACGGTCAACTAGGAGTGCTACCCGAAACCCATCTCCAGCTAAAGAGAGAGCACAGAGTGGGAAGTAAGGAGACTGCTAGGGAGTACCAGGCCCAAACGGGCGGCAGATCCCGAAGCGGAGATAGATTCAGCTTTCTTTTGCTAAACCTGCCGGTGTGGGGCTCTCAAAGCCCACGCCACAACACCACAAAAAGCCGCAGCCACGTAGCCACAGTTAGGGCCCATAGCTCACAGGAGGCAAGAAGCTGGAGTGATCTGGCCCAGGCAACAAGCACACGGCAAACGAAGGGGAGTGAGGCTTCAGCAACTTCCCTGGGTGACCCCCATAGGGACTCAAAGTCGGGGTCACCCCAAACCACCAAGGGCTAAGGAAGGCGAGTTAGTAGTCACCCTCACGAGTCAGCCTGAAGGACACCTGGTTCCCGCCTGGTTCATCCCAGCTACGCCCGGGTTACTCACCCTGCCACCTGAAGTGAGTAAAAACCCTGAAAGACATTCTGCCTGTGTGGAGTTATTCTGCGCCTTGTGGTACTACGCACCTACATCGGGCCCTGGGGCTTGCCTCACTCTCAGGAGGCTATTCCAACTAACTGCACATACCATCAGCCCCAGGCGACCCTCAACCTGCAGTGGCGGTCCCTACTGGCCGCAATACTGAGAGTGGCGTCACGACAAGAAGAAGATCTCCTACCTGTGACCAGATCCAGCCGAGTGGAGTCCCTGAAGGTAATGCACCGACACAACACCTGTGGGGCTTCACATCTCTCCTCTCTATTTTCTCTCTCCCTTCTTTTCTCCCTCTGTCCGTGTTCTCTGTTTCTCTTCCTCTCTCTTACTCGCTCACTCTTCTCTCTCCCTCTGTCTTACTTTTTCCTTCTCTCTCTCTTCCTTTTTCCCTCTCCCTCTCTTACCCTCTTTCCCTCCTCATCTCGCTCCCTCTCTCTTCCTCTCTGTCCCTCTCTCCTCCCTCCCTGTCTTTCTTCTCTCTCTTCCTTTCTCCCTCTCTCTCTATCTTTCTCTCTCTATTTCTCTTCCTCTCTCTCTTTCTGTTTTTCTTCCTTGCTCCCTGTCTCTCTTTTTCCTCTCTCCCCTTTGTCTTCCTTTATCACTCTCCCTTTCTCTCTCCTCATCTCTCTCCATCTCTCTCTTCCTTTCTCCTCTCTTCCTCTCTCTCCATCACTCGCTTTCTGTTTCTCTCTTCCTATCTCCCTCACTCTTCCTCCCTCTGTATCCCCGTTTTCGTCACTCCAACTCTCTGTTCCTCTACCTTTCTTTCCTTGTTTCGTTCCCTCTCTCCACTGTCTTCCTCTCTCTCTCCCTCTTTCCCTCCCTTCCTCCCTCTGTTCCTCTCTCTATTCTCTCTTCCTCCTTCTCTCTCTCCCTCTCTCTTCCTTTCTCTCCCTCTCTTTCTCCCTCTTTCTTCCTCTCTCTCTTTCCCTAGCTCCCTCTCTCTCCCTTTCTCTCTTCCTCTCACTTTCTCTTGCTCCCTCTCTCTTTTTCTCTCTTCTTTTCCCTCCCTCTTTTTCTATCCCTCTCTCTTCCTCTCTTCTTTGCCCCTTCTTTCTCTCTCTCCCTCCTCATCTCCTTCTCTCTGCCTCACTCCCACTCCCTTCCTCTCTCTCCCTTCCTTTCTTACTCTCTCTTTCTCTCTTCCTCCCTCTCTCTCTCACTTCCTCTCTCTTCCCCTTTCCCTCACTCCCTGTCTTTTTTCCACTTCCTCTCTCTCTTCTGTTCCTCTCTTCTTCTCTTTCTTTCCCACTTCCTCTTTCTCTCCCTCTTTCTTACTCTCTCTCCTGCTTTCCCTCACTCCCTGTTTCTCTCCCTCTTCTCTTTCTCCCTCTCTTGTTCTCTCTCTTCTCTCCCTCTCTCTCCTCTTTCCCTTGCTCCCGCTCACGCTCTCTTTTCTCCCCATCTCTCCTTCTTTCGATCGCTCCCTCTTTCTTTTTTCTCCCTCGCTCCCTCTTTTCCTTTCTCTCTCTCCCTCGCTCTCTTTCTTTCTCTGCCCCTCAATCTCTCTTTCTCTCTCCCTCTCTCCCCCTTGCTCCCTCTCTCTCCCTTTCTCTCTTCCTCTCTCTCCCCCTTTACCTCGCTCCCTTTCTCTCTCCCTCTTCCTCTCTCTTCTCTCCCTCTCTCCCCCTGTTTCGATCGCTCCCTATTCCTTTTGTTCTCCCTTTCTCCCTCTCTTTTCCTTTTTCTTCTTATCTCTCCCTCACTTCCTCTCTTTCTCTCTCCGTCTCTCTCCCCCTTTCCCTTGCTCCCTCTCTCTCCTTCTCTCTCTTTATCCCTTTCCCTTGCTCCCTCTCTCTCCCTCTTACTCTCTCCCTCCCTTCGCCTCTCTCCCCCTTTCCCTCATTCCCTCTCTTTCTCTCTTCTTCTCTTTCCCTCGCTCCCTCTCTCTTTCTCTCTCTCCATCTCTTCTCTCCTTCTCTCTCTTCCTCTCTCTCTCTTTCTTCCACTCAATCCCTCGTCTCTCCCCCGCTCGCTCCCTCTCTCCCCTTTTCTCTCTTCTCTCCCTCTCTTTCCCTCTCTCACTCTCTCTTTCTCTCCATCTCTTCTCTCCTTCTCCCTTTTCCTCTCTCTCTCGCTCTCTCTCTTTCATCCACTCAATCTCTCTTCTCTCCCTCTCTCCCCCACTCGCTCCTCTCTCTCCTTTTCTCTCTTCTCTCCCTCTCTCACTCTCTCTTTCTCTCCATTTCTTCTCTCCTTCTCTCTTCCTCTCTTGCTCCCTCTCTTTCTTCCACTCAATCTCTCTTCTCTCCCTCTCTCCCCCGCTCGCAACCTCTCTCCCCTTTTCTCTCTTCTCTCCCTCTCTCTCTCACCCTCGCTCTCTCTTCCCCTCAATCTCTCTTCTCTCCCTCTCCCTTTCTCTCGCTCCCTCCGTCCCTCTCCTTCTCTCCCTCTCTCTTCCCCTTTCCCTCTCTCCCTCCTTCTCTCTGTCCTTCACCTCTCACATATGCAATGTGTGATGCCGCAGGGATAAGGGAACTTTACATGCAGACACAACCAGTCCAGAGCCAGGAACACTTAAACTATCTATAAACACGGAGGCTTCTGATCTTCTTTTTCATAAATGTCATTTTTCCTTTTGCTTTTGCACGTTATGTTTGAAATAATATTTCTATTTTCTATTTCCAAACTTTCTCCGCGAAAGACATGAGGATAGAAATGTCTCACTGAGAACTGTGGAGCCGTAAACAGGTCTTGTAAAAAAATCTTCACACCTCTAGTCATCGTATGGAGGAGCAGTGAGACGAGCGCTGGGAGGTGGAACCAACTTGAGGGAAGGTTACAGACAATATGGCCGGAGAGCAGCTTCATTTTGGTCACCTTATACCAATCTGAAAAAAACCAGCCTCCGTGTCCCCCTCGCCCTGTAGTGATGGCCTAATAGGTGGCAGATTACTGGAATCAGGCTCTCTGTCCCTACATTATTCTGCTTTCAGATTACATAGCAAAAACGTTTAAGCCCCTCCAGACTTATATATAGGTACAACAACAGTAAACAGTCGAAGAATGCGCTTTACCAAAAAGCTGTATCTTGGTCTCATCTGTCCCCAAGACGCTTTCCCAGAAGGATTTTTGTTACTCTCGTACATTTTGGCTTTTTTCTGTCTTTGTGTCAGCAGTGAGGTCCTACTGGGTCTCCTCCATAGTGTTTCATTTCATTCAGATGTGAACGGATAGTTCGCACTGACACCGATGCCCTCTGAGCTGCAGGATGGCTGGAATTTCTTCGGATCTTGATTTGGACTTATCTACCATCTGGACTATCCTGAGTTACAACCTTTCATCAAATTTTCTCAGCTGTACACATCCAGCGAGATTAGCTACACTGCCATTGGTTGTAAACTTCTTGATTATGTTGCACACCATGGACAAAGGAACAGCAAGATCTTTGGAGACTGACTTGTAACCTTGAGATTGTTGATATTTTTAAACAAGTTTAGTTCTCAAGTCCTCAGACAGTTCTCTTATCCTCTTTCTGTTCTCCATACTTAGTGCGGCACACACAGACACACAATGAAAGATTGAGTCAACTTCTCCCCTTTTTATCTGATTTCAGGTGTGATTTTCATATTGCCCACACCTGTTACTTGCCACAGGGGAGTGTGAATGAGCATCCCATGCATGAAACAAAGTTGTTTACCCACAATCATGGAAAGTTGCCAACAATTTTTGGGTTTTATGTGAAGTTATGTCCAATTGCCTTTTTTCTTTTTTGTGTTGTTCCATTACACACAAAGGAAATAAATGTGTATAACAAAATGTGTGTAATGGCAATAATTTTCTGGGAGAAATACTTCATTTTCTGGAACAATTTCAAGGGTGCCAAAACTTTTGGCCATGACTGTACATGCATAATAACAATGACAATCCGCACCTAAAAAGTCTTTGGCAAATATATTTTTCTACTTTACGAGAGCAGTTAAACAATAAAAGCCAAAAACGCTCGTGGGATACCCTGCTGACTCACGACACTTAACGACAATTTCCAGCTAACCTGTAAGTGCTCTTTTTTTTACTGTATGCTCAACTTGTACATTCAGGTCAATGGAGTCATTTTCTCCCAGACTGGTGATCTCGGAAAAGATGCGATCCGTCGCCAGGGACTCAATTATTGTTTGTAATTTGAGTCATTCTCTCAGTTACTCAGACCCAAGCTCCAGCCATTAATCAAGATACACCCAGATGCCCCAAAGATGGAGGAGACCAGCAGGACGTGGGTCCACGATGACCAGAAGTTATGTTTTCTGTGCCTTGTAAAGTTATGAAAACGTCAGTGTTGGGTTCCTACGTGGTGAATCGGTTGGTTTTACCAGAAGAAGTCTTCGACGACGCTTATACCCTACGGAGCTGGAGGTCATGAGAGAACAAAAGAACATCCAGAGGAGCATCCGCATGAATCAACCTTATGGACATATACTTTAAGGTGAGGATTGTCCTCGATGTAATGGACCTGAGTAGGATGAAAAAACCTTGAAGTGCAATCAATTCAATGGAGTCAAAAAGTTACAAATCTAGATGGGTGGTATATCATGGGGAAATGTGAATGTGGCTGGCAATTGGTGATGTATCATGTAGAAGAGTAGGGTCTACTGCTTATACCCTACAGAGGTGGACGTTATGAGAGGATGGAGGAACATCTAGAGGAGCTTCCATATAGATCATATACTTTGAGGTAAGGACTGTCCCAGTTATAAAGGACCTTGGAATACAAGACATCAAGTCAAGGGTACCGTAAAGCTATAAATCTAGATGAGTGGTGTTGTGATGGGTGGAAATGTCATGGTAGTTGATCATTGGTGATTTCTCCAGGTAGAAGAGAAGGGTCTGCTGCTTATACCTATGGAGCTGGAGTTTACAAAAGGATGGAGGAACGTCTAGAGGAGCTTCCATATGGATCATACACTTTGAGGTGAGGACTGTCTCAGGTTTAAAGGACATTGAAGTGTATGACAAGAATCTGCATAACTAATCATATACTAAATAGCTGCAATTCAAATTTATGTATGAGATAGCCAAGATATTGTCTATAAAATGAAAGTCGTCTCACGCTCAAAGCTGTAGTGGATAGTGAGATATGGAGTCTGAAATTCAAAAGTTCAAAATATTGATACCCTTTTGCTTGTCAATATAGATCATACACATTGAGGTGAGGACTGTCCCAGTCTGATAAGCTGATCCCAGGCTGATAAGGCTACAAACCTAGATGGGTGGTGTGTCATGCGTGAAAATATGGGTTTTGATCGTTGGTGATGTCTCCTGATAGAAGAGAAGGGTCTACAGCTTATACCTTCCGGAGGTCATGAGAGAACGGAGGAATGTCTACAGTGTTTGACATTAAGTCAACAGAGTCGTAAAGTTTCAAATCTGATGGGTGGTGTGTTGTGGTAGTTGACCATTGGTGATGTCTACTGTCAAAAAGCATGTAGAAACACAAACCATAAAGATTAAAAAAAGGAGATGATGTAACTACATAATTGGGGAAAGGGAGAAGATACCAAAGAGATGATGTGAGAAGCAAGACGTGATGGAGAGGAGACACGCATGGATGATGAGAAGGATGCCAGCAGCCACATGGAGAACAACGTAGCCAGGGATGAGACGACAGAGGCAAAATGTTCGGCATAACACTTCAGAGCGTCGACAGCCTGAAGAACAACATCTTAATTACAGGAGACTACAAGTGTGAGGATGAAGGAGTTGGGGGGTGGGGGGGGTGCTAAGGATATTTAGGCTGTGTAGTAATCCTTACAAATTACCGCACATACATTACAGCACTTGCTAAAACAGACATGTGGTGTTTGCACAATATGTCACGGCCGCGATGCTCAGTGTCACGGGTCACATGTATAACACCTTAAGAGCAACGAGGAAGCCAAAGCCGCGATAACAGATTAACATCTTCTATATTTAGGTGGCAAGTCATAGACTTAGAGGGTCGACGGCGAATTCAACAAGACAGCCAATCATCGACCACTTAACGCCGGTCTTTCATGCTCAGCTTCCCCTGAAAGGACAAAGTATCAGATCACCGAACCCTCAACGTGGGCACGAAAACAATGAAAGGAGGAATGCTTGCCACGCTCGGCTGGCACTGGAGAGGGGGGGAGCAGTGACAGGAGAGAGGGTAATTACAAGACGTCACCTAACACACCAACTGTGAGTGGGATCAAAGTGGGCATTTTATCAGCGTGAGTCACGACGGGCACAGACAGACACAAAGAGGGAAAGCGTCATTAGACAAAGGGACACAAAATACTAAAGGTCAACATTTCCCACAGGATGCGGATGTCAGGAAATAAGAGGGTGATGGGAAATTATGCCAGCGCCGAGACCTACAAGATTGGTCGACTCCCATGTAACAAGTCAGCCATTGATAAGACTTTTCTGATTTTCCAGCAGAGGTGTCGCCACTTGCAATCTTTGCCACCAAGTGGAAAAAAAATATCCAAAAATGTGTTGCGAAAAGAGTGGGTGTAAACACGAAGTCAAAATTCTCCATCATCCTTTCATCTAAGAGGCAAAATGAGCTTGGTGTCTTCTGAACTGCGTGAGAAGTTGCAAATTCTAGTCATTAGGTGCCGTTAAGTCCACTAGTTAAGTGCTGAAAGGATGATTGACCATCTCACCAGGGCCATTTGCCTCCAAAATCCTTGAACAACCTTCCCAGCTCTCATCCAAATGTAAATTTGACCGGCTACAGTCTGGTTTCCAAACCCAATGCTCTACCAAAAGCTCCTTAACCAAAGCCAAAGCGATCTAGTGAACTGCCTAAGGCTTTGTGCACGTGGAGTTTTTTGAACAGGAACTGAGTGGAAACTCTCTAAATCCTCCTCAAAAACGTTGCGTTTCTACTCAGTTTCCACTCTAAAAACATTGCAAAAATACTCAGGGTTCATTCAGATGTCCCATTTTATCATACGATAGCACTGTGATAGTCTATGGGGCCATTCACATGTCCGTGATTCTTCGTGGATGGAGCGCTCCTCAGAAAATCATGGAGGCATGTCCAATTTTGATTAGAGGGTCAGATCAAAATCGGCAATGCAACTTTTTTGGTCTGTGAAAAAGTTGGACAACACTTGGATTGTCAGAAAGGAAAAGTTGGAGAAACCTTTTTTTCCCAGACCAAACTTGATCAAAATCTGATCCCAAAAAATCAGTCTGTTTTTCTCATCCGTGGAACAATTGGATGCTTCAATGATCCCATAGACCCTGGTTTTGAAAATGTTTTTGCAACGTAGAGTTTTCATGCCAGTTTGAAGCAGCGTTGCCCAAATGGGTGCAGCTGGAAGGGATCTGAAACAAGACAGGTATGGCTATGACCACCCATCTAATGCGACAAAAGTGCCAACATTTCTTACCTCGGAAATGCTACCACATCCCTTAGAAGCCACGGGGAAGGTGCGCTGACTTTATTAAGTGACACGCGCCTCTTAATAAATTTTGTACATCGTACTCCAGCAAGTTCTTCATTAAACCCTTCACGACGCGGCCAGTTTTCAATTTCGCATTTTCGTTTTTTCCTCCCTTTCTTCTTAGAGCCATAACTTTTTTATTTTTCTGTCCTCATTGCCATATGAGGGCTTATTTTTTGTAGGACGAGTTGTACTTTTGAAAAACACCATTCATTTTTTCACGTAGTATACTGGAAAACAGAAAAAGGGGGAAAAAAATCCAAATGTGGAGAAATTGTGGGGACAAAAACCCACAATTCTGTCGTGGCTTTTTTGGAATTGTTTTTACCATGTACATTTTATTATCTTGCAATACGATTCTCCTCATCAGTACCATTAAAATTACACCAAACGTCCATTTTCTTTTATTCATTTAGTGGTGAATTTTTTTAGAAATTTTCCCAAAAAATTGAGGGGGTTGTGTCGGGATTTTCCACACGCTTTAATATTTCTGTCGATTGAGCCGTGAAATGGCTTATTTTTTACGGGGCAAGATGATGTTTTTATTGATACCGTTGGGATAGACATGATGTTTGGATCGCTTGTTACAGCAAACTTAATTTTGGAAATCTTGAATTTTTTTGTTTATAGTGTTTCCCGATCAGGTTAATGATTTTTATATTTTGATAGATTGGACTTTTCTGAACTCGGTGACATCACATACTGTATATGTGCTCTTTAAATTTTTGATCATCTTTATTTTTGGTTTGGTTTGACTTCTTTGCCTGTGTGGGTGGGATGGGTTGTTACCGACATCCGGTGAGAAATTAATGTCAATAGCACCTTTAGAAATATATTTACTTAGAAAATTGGGGATGTGTTAAATACTTACTGTAGATCACCAGCCATGTATATATAAATGATGGGGCGAGCGTGCTCAGCACTGCTCGATACTCGACTGAGTATCCCTAGTGCTCGGGCGCCATGCTCGAGTCTCCGCACATATGTTTCGCTGCTATTAAACAGAAAATGAACATGCGGGAACTGCCTGTCATACACGATAATGCCACATCGTGTCAACGGGTATATACAAGACCCGGGAGTGCAATTTTTACGGCACACTGCAGTTCAGGGAAAGCTGATGTAGGAGGGACAGCTTAGATTAGAGCAGGGTTTGAGCACTTTCACCCTTTAGTGCCTTTAATGTTTTTAGCCTTGTTTAATGTAATAAAAAAATAAATAATTTAAAAAATAACAACGTGGGGTCCCCTCTATTTTTGATAACCAGCCAAGGTAAAGCAGACGACTGGGGGCTGGTTTTATCAGGTTGGGAAGGTTGATGGTTATTGGGTCCTTCCCAGCCTGAAATTAGCAGCCTTCAGCTGGCCAAGAAGTGGCACTTCCAATAGATGCTCCAATTCCGGCTCTACAATTGCGCTGGTGTGGTGGTAATCAGGGAAATGGTTTACGGGGTTGATGTCAATTGTGAATTGACAGCTGGCATCAGGCCCAGGGGTTAGTAATGCAGAGGCATCTATCACACGCCCCCATTACTAACTCAGGGTGATGAGAACGCTCATCAGAGCCCCTGGTTCTCGCTGTGCTCGGAAGAAAGTAGTGGTCACTCCACAGCACCTATGAGTAGCTGTACTTTATGGTTATTTACAGGCACCAGAGCTGCATTCATACATCATGGACTAAGACGGAGGAGCTTTGTGGGAACATTTTGATAATAAATTGGTGAACGAGGGAGTGTGGGAGAGTCATAAAATAAACTATATTTCCTGTATGTGTATTTTTTCACTTTACACATACTGGGTTAGACAAAAAAGGGCCCCTGTGCAAGAACAATACATAGGCCCTTTGTAGTCCAAGAGCTCCTAATAATACACAAACCCACCTGTTTTGAAGGTAGAAATTGGCCCTCTTCGCTCATGGGCCCCTGCGTGGTTGCACAGGTTGCACTAATGATATGTCCGCCCTTGTGTTATACACCTCTCCATTGCTAATCCCTGGGCTTGATGCCAGCTGTCAATTCCCAGCTGACATCAAACCCAAAAGTATTACCCCAATTGCCACCATACCAAGGCAATCGGGAAGAGCCGGGTAAAGCGCCTGAACTGGAGCATCTAATGGTTGCACCACTTCTGGGGCTGCTGTGAGCTGCTACTTTTAGGCTGGGAAGGGGCAAATAACCATGGACCTTCCCACCCTGATAATATCAGCCCCCAGCTGTCTGCTTTACCTTGACTTGTTATAAAAAATAAAGCAGACCTCACATCATTTTTTAAAATGATTTATTACTTCCCAGCAACGACCTGGGAGTCACAGATGCGTCCAGACATCTTCCCCGTGCTGTTTCCATCTATTTCAGTGATTCGAGTAACGAGAACTTGAACATAACATATATGTACAGTATATAAACTAATATGTTGATTTTGTTTATCAAACCTTTTTGCAAACTTTAATTTGAGTGCAATGGAGTCATTAAAAGATGTTTTCAATAGTCTAAACACCCCTTTAATGAGACGAATATACCGTCCATTGCACAGGCTTTCAATATACTGCATGTTCTCATGTGCAACCATCTGGCTCATAGGTCACAAAAATAAAACCTTACACAGAGCTCTGGGATTTAAGACCAAATTTATGAAAAAAACCTGTGCCTTTGCCAATCTGGCTAGAAATATGGAAATAATAGAAATCTGCGCTCAGACTCCGTTGTACATTTGGCCATTTCAATTATTCACATCGTATTTTCCAATTTTTCTTTTTTTCCTAAAATAATTATTGCCATTTCGTAATTTGGTCTTTTTTTTTTTAGAGAACACGGGACCAGCTGTATTACGCTGTTTTTTTTTTAGCATGTGCCATTAGCTTTATGGTCAAAATGTGCAACATGGCAAAAATTAAAGGGATTCTCCGCCCCTGTGAAAAATGCAGCTCGTGGCATCTCAAATTTTAGGCTTTGCGAGCCAGTAGTTTTCCCTTGTGAAGGGATTCCTTGTGGTTGTCAGGGTTTGCTGGTCATTGTAGTTGCAAAGCCATAGGTTGGAAATTGCTGATGGAATCTGTACCTAAAAAGTCCGGTCGAGCCGTTGGCATTACTTTACAAGACTTGTTAAACAACCAAAAGCCAATAACACTTGGGGATTCCCTGCTGAGTTACGCCAGTGTAACGCCAATATCCAGGAAAAAGTAACGCCAAAGGTGTCTATTCCCTTTTTACTGTACGCTGAACTTGTGCTTTCAGGTCTGCAGTGCCATTTGCTCCCAGACAGGTGAACGCAGGAGGATGCGAGCTGTCGCCAGCGATTCAATTATCTCCTAATTGTTTATACTTTGAGTCATTCTCCCAGTTACTCAGCCCCGAGCTCCAGCCATTATTAATGCAGTCGTTGGCTCGTGACACGTGGTGTAACGGGGCTCCCACATATCTCAGTCGACAACCAACATTTCTGCTTCATGCAAATTGCAGAACCTTCCCCGACTATCGGATTGTTTCTTTATCCATTCCAACAATGATCACGGCAGTCCGTTTACTTATGTCAGAGGAAAACGTCCAATAGAGGATGTGGTTCCTGCATTACTGAAGTTCCATGATATTAATGGATGCTTATGACATAGATGAGGGCTCTGGAGTGAGGCTTTATGGTTCTGTAATCTGGCCCATTAGAGTGCCCTCATAGGGTGTACTGATTGGCATGGACATTGGTCTTCTTGGCACGCACTCCATTGGTATTTTTGGAATGCCCTCCTTCATCTTCTTAGCATGGACTACTTTGGTGTTCTTGGCATTTACTCCTTTTGACTTCTGGTGTGCACGTCTTTAGTCTTCTTGGCTTATATTTCTTTGGCCTTATTGGCATGTACTCCTTTGTTCTTCTTAGCATGCACTCCTTTGGTCTTCTTGGATTGCACAACTTTGGTCTTCTAGGATTGCCCTCCTTCATCTTCATGGCATGCACTCCTTTGGTCTTCTGGGATTGCACTCCTTCATCTTCTTGGCATGCACTCCTTGTTTTTCTTGGCATGCACTCCTTTGTGTTCTTGGCATGCACTCCTTGGTTTTCTTGACTTAGATTCCTTTGATCTTCTTGGCATGCCCTCCTTTTGTCTTCTTGGCATGCACTCCTTTTGTCTTCTTGGCATGCACTCTTTGGTGTTCTTAGCATGCACTCCTTTGATATTCTTAGCATGCACTCCTTGTTTTTCTAGCATGTACGCCTTGGTTTTCTTGGCTTACATCACTTTGGTGTTCTTGGCATGCACTCATATTGTTTTCTTGGCATGCACTCTTTGGTATTGTTAGCATGCATTCCTTTGGTATTCTTAGCATGTACTTCATTGGTCTTCTTGGCATGCAATCCTTTGGTCTTCTTGGCATGCACTCCTTTAGTATTCTTGCCATGCATTCCTTTGGTGTTCTTGGAATGCACTCCTTTGGTGTTCTTGGCATGCACTCCTTTGGTGTTCTTGGCATGCACTCCTTTGGTGTTCTTCGCATGCACGCCTTTATTCTTCTTGGCATGCATTCCTTGGATTTCTTAGCATGCACTCTTTGGTTTTCTTGGCATGCACACCTTTTGTCTTTTTGGCATGCATGCCTTTTGTCTTCTTGGCATGCACTCTTTGGTATTGTTAGCATGCATTCCTTTGGTATTCTTAGCATGTACTCCATTGGTCTTCTTGGCATGCACGCCTTTGGTCTTCTTGGCATAATTCACTCTATTAATCTTTTTGGCATGCACTTCTTTAGTGTTCTTGGCATGCACTCCTTGGTCTTTTTGTCATACACTCCTTTAGTCTTCTTGGCAAGTACTCCTTTCGTCTTTTTGGCATGAACTCTTTGGTCTTCTTTATATGACCTCTTTAGTCTTCTTGGAATGCACTCCTTTAGATAACCCGTCTCAAGTTGCCCTGTTGGGGTACATAGAGACTGGTTTTCAATTCTGACTTTTTTACTAAGATTGTGACTTTGTCTGTTCCGCAGAATTGCTGCCTAGTTGTGTGTGGCCTTGTCCACTGGCTATACGCTGACCTTACAGGCACTTGTGATGCACATAATATCAATTGGTGACTGTGACGGGGTGTACATCAGAGCAAAGAGAGACAACAGGCCGAGGATGATCCAACAGGTTTACTAACAGGAATACAGGAACAGCACACGACAAGTCCACGTAAAAACAGATTCGGGGGCCCTTCCCGACAATCCTCGGACCGGATAACAAAGCAATCGTCCTTACAGTAGTCCAAAGAGTTTCACACAATCCCACGGGCCGCCACACAGGCCTAGCTCCGTCCGTGTCCACAGCCACCCAGGCTGGGGCTCCTGCTCTCTTCAAGTTTCAGCTCACTCTGAAGTTACAAAAAGGGAAATGCATTGTCTGTGCTCCTTGACCAGCCCACCATGTTCAGGGGGTGGGGGTCACACATCCTATCATCAATGGTTTGGTCCATCACAGGGCTCCAATATGTCTGCCAGCCACAGTAGATGAAGGGATCCCCTGCTGTGCAGAACAATGACTATTCCTTCACTGGCCAATTCAATTACAGATTAGATACACAACTCTGGAAAGAAGAGGACAGGCTATTTACATAATCACATTAGATGCCAAGACTACAATTGTATGAGAGAGACACATTGAGATCAGTAGCTCCCCCAAGGAAATACATGAATTACAACTAATACAACCAGGGAAATATGCATATCATGACATAGTATCACAGCATATACAGTGAGAGGGTAAATTACATCTTCACAATCCCTCCCCCTCCCAACTTGTGTACGTACTAGGGACCTCTACAGGTCACTGGTTAAGTACACACAGGCAGAGCGTTACTTACATGTGGCTTCATGCAGCCACGAATTGGCATCGTAGCTCTCCCACATCATTGCCCAGGAGAACAGCTGCAGGCAGACCACCCATCACCCCAACCACACATCGCCTGACCCCAAAACCAAAGTTCAGATCCACAGTGGCTGTGGGAATAGTCCTCCATTGTCCACCAGCCAGTTCAATAACAATCCCAGGTCCTCTATGGATTGCCTCAGGCCGAACCACTCGGGGATCAGCCAGTGTGAGGAAAGCACCCGAGTCACAAAATCCAACAAGTCTCTGTCCATCCAGCACAACCTCCTGCAAGTGCTTACCTCGATGAGCAGAAGTCGTCATAACTGCGGGTCGCACCCCGTAAACTCCTGGTGGTGCAACATGGGGGGCTGAGTCACTAGGCCAGTCCTCACATAACGGTGCCACATCTTCCTCCATGGCACTGGGCTGTAAATAATTAACAATCCGATTGGGTGCAGGATCAGTCCTCATTTGAACAGCTGGGCAGGAGACTTGCCGATGCCCTGGCTGTCCACATTGATAGCATCTGAGCTGGGTCTCCCTACATCCAAGGCGTTCTCTTGGGTAAGGGGTAGGGGAACTTGGAGGCCGGCTCCCACCTGAAGGTGCTGTAGGGGTTTGAGGATGATTCCTCCATGGCCTGGCTGGGCATGAGGCCTGCAAATGCCCGGGATGCCTACAAACATAACACCTGCGCTCTGTTACTTCCTCTCCCCGGCGTATTCCAGAAAGTGCAGTAGAAGCAACTGGAGGCACATTAACACGGGTATCAACATGTGGTGGCTTAGAGGAACGGGGAACAATGGGGACAGAATAACTGGGGGCATCCGGTGTTGTGGAGCTGTTAGGCGTCTCTCCATCCTCCAACAGAACCCTCCACTGAGGCTTGATGGTGAGAGCCTCATCAGCGAGAGCAGCAGCTTCCTCCACTGTCGCTGGTTTTCTCTCACGCACCCATTCCCGGATCTCAGCGGGGCACTGGGCAAAGAATTGTTCTTTTAGGATGACCTGCAGGAAGGTCTCCCAAGATAAGGCCTCCTCTGCCTCCAGCCAGCGATTACATATTTGTTTGAGTCTATGAGCATATATCTTAAAAGACACTTCCCCATCACAGGCTAAAGCACGGAACTGAGTCCTGTAAGTGTCTGGGGTCACAGCATAATGTTTTAGAATAGTCTGTTTAATCTCCGCATACTCACAGTTCCACCGAGGGTCCATAGCTCTATAGGCTTCAGCAGCTCCCCCCTCTAGGAGCCCAACCAGATGCCGGACACGCTCCCTGTCCGGGACTTCCATTAATCGACACTGATGCTCAAAGTCCTGGAAGAAGCCCTCAATGTCGCCTGCAGCCTCATTGAACGGCTTAAAGTCTTTGCGGGACACCCTGGGAAGTTCCCTTATGATGGGTGCTGGGGTTACAGTCTGTCTGGAACCTCTCGCGGCTTCCACAGCGAGCTCCTTATCCAGCAGTGCCATCTCCTCCATCCTGCGCTCCTTCTCTTCAGCTCCACGCATGGCCTCCCTCTTATCTTCTATGGTGGCCTCATCTCCAAGCAGTGCCATCTTTTCCTTGTACCACACAACCCATTGACTTTTTTGGGTATTCACCTCCGGCTCCCGTCTTTGCTCCCCTTGCTGTGGAAATTGTTCCTCGGTGCCATCTTGCAGGCAAGCGTGTTCCAATGCCTCAATTAGTTGCTCCTTAGAGAGTCCTTTGTAGCCGACACCTAATTCACGGGCCTTTGTTTGTAGACTCGCCACAGTCCAGTTCCTGTATCCTGAGGTTCTGGTTTCAGACGTCGATTGGCTGTTGTCCTCCATTTCTTCTGCTCTGATCCCACCGCTGCCACCAGTTTGTGACGGGGTGTACATCAGAGCAAAGAGAGACAACAGGCCGAGGATGATCCAACAGGTTTACTAACAGGAATACAGGAACAGCACACGACAAGTCCACGTAAAAACAGATTCGGGGGCCCTTCCCGACAATCCTCGGACCGGATAACAAAGCAATCATCCTTACAGTAGTCCAAAGAGTTTCACACAATCCCACGGGCCGCCACACAGGCCTAGCTCCGTCCGTGTCCACAGCCACCCAGGCTGGGGCTCCTGCTCTCTTCAAGTTTCAGCTCACTCTGAAGTTACAAAAAGGGAAATGCATTGTCTGTGCTCCTTGACCAGCCCACCATGTTCAGGGGGTGGGGGTCACACATCCTATCATCAATGGTTTGGTCCATCACAGGGCTCCAATATGTCTGCCAGCCACAGTAGATGAAGGGATCCCCTGCTGTGCAGAACAATGACTATTCCTTCACTGGCCAATTCAATTACAGATTAGATACACAACTCTGGAAAGAAGAGGACAGGCTATTTACATAATCACATTAGATGCCAAGACTACAATTGTATGAGAGAGACACATTGAGATCAGTAGCTCCCCCAAGGAAATACATGAATTACAACTAATACAACCAGGGAAATATGCATATCATGACATAGTATCACAGCATATACAGTGAGAGGGTAAATTACATCTTCACAGTGACGATTAGTGATGAGCGAGTATGCTTGTTACTACTCGGTACTCGCACGAGTATCACTGTACTCGGGCTACTCGGCGGGTACCGAGTAATTTTGCAATACTCGTGCTTTACTCGTGGTCTTCATCCCTGCATGTTGGCGCTCTTTTGAGAGCCAGCCCTCATGCAGGGATTGGCTGGCAGACCACTGCAATGCCACAGCCCTGTTAGTTGTGGAATTGCAGTGATTGGCCGGCCCGCACAGCGTGACCGAGCCTTTATACCGGCGGGCGCGCTGTGCTCTGTACACAGCCATCTCATATTCCCTGCTTTCCACGCCCACAGGCGCCTATGATTGGTTGCAGTGAGACACGCCCCCACGCTGAGTGACAGGTGTCACACTGCACCCAATCACAGCAGCCGGTGGGCGGGTCTATACTGTGCAGTAAAATAAATAAATAAATAATTAAAAAAAACGGCGTGCGGTCCCCCCCCAATTTTAATACCAGCCAGATTAAGCCATAGAGCTGAAGGCTGGTATTCTCAGGATGGGGAGCTCCACGTTATGGGGAGCCCCCCACCCTAACAATATCAGTCAGCAGCTGCCCAGAATTGCCGCATACATTATATGCGACAGTTCTGGGGCTGTACTCGGCTCTTCCCGATTTACCCTAGTGCGTTGGCAAATCGGGGTAATAAGGAGTTAATGGCAGCCCATAGCTGCCACTAAATCCTAGATTAATCATGTCAGGTGTCTCCCCGAGATTCCTTCCATGATTAATCTGTAAATTACAGTTACAAAACACACACACCCGAAAAATCCTTTATTAGAAATAAAAAACACTAACAAAGTCCCTCATTACCAATTTATTAACCCCGACAAACCCTCCATGTCCGGCGTACTCCACGGACTCCGGCGTCGCGTCCAGCTCTGCTGCATGGAAGTGACAGGAGCTGCAGAAGACACCGCCGCTCCGGTCACCTCCACGCAGCTAATGAAGGGAATAGCGCGATCAGCTGCTGTCAGTCAGGTAACTCCCGGCCACCGCTGGATCCAGCGGTGGCCGCGATTAACCTCAGTGACAGCGCAGCTGATCGCTATACTCACCTCAGTTGCTGCATGGAGCTGACCGTAGCGGCGGTGAGTAGCGCGATCAGCTGAGCTGTCACTGAGGTTACCCGCGGCCACCGCTGCATCCACCGCTGGATCCAGGTAACCTCAGTGACAGCTCAGCTGATCGCTATACTCATCTCATTAGCTGCGTGGAGGTGACCGGAGCGGCGGTGTATTCTGCAGCTCCTGTCACTTCCATGCAGCAGAGCTGGACGCGACGCTGGAGGACTGTGGAGTACGCTGGACATGGAGGGTTTGTCGGGGTTAATAAATTGGTAATGAGGGACTTTGTTAGTGTTTTTTATTTCTAATA
This sequence comes from Anomaloglossus baeobatrachus, assembly GCF_048569485.1. Classification (NCBI taxonomy): domain Eukaryota; kingdom Metazoa; phylum Chordata; class Amphibia; order Anura; family Aromobatidae; genus Anomaloglossus; species Anomaloglossus baeobatrachus. Next base: position 11,931,426 of record NC_134356.1, on the reverse strand, counting down.
AAGGATTTTTCGGGTGTGTGTGTTTTTTAACTGTAATTTACAGATTAATCATGGAAGGAATCTCGGGGAGACACCTGACATAATTAATCTAGGATTTAGTGGCAGCTATGGGCTGCCATTAACTCCTTATTACCCCGATTTGCCAACGCACCAGGGTAAATCGGGAAGAGCCGGGTACAGCCCCAGAACTGTCGCATATAATGTATGCGGCAATTCTGGGCAGCTGCTGACTGATATTGTTAGGGTGGGGGGCTCCCCATAACGTGGAGCTCCACATCCTGAGAATACCAGCCTTCAGCCGTATGGCTTTATCTGGCTGGTATTAAAATTGGGGGGACCGCACGCCGTTTTTTTTAATTATTTAATTATTTATTTCACTGCACAGTATACACACACACACCGGCTGCTGTGATTGGGTGCAGTGAGACAGCTGTCACTCAGTGTGGGAGCGTGTCTCACTGCAACCAATCATAGGCGCCGAAAAGCAGGAAAGCAGAGAATACGAGATTGATTAATGAGCGGCCGGCTTTTTCAAAAGAGGAAAAGCCACCGGAGTTTGAACAGCCGTGCAGCGCCGCGCCGGTGATCGGGGAACGGTAAGTAAGAGAGAGGGGGGGGGGAACTGACCGACAGACTGTGAGAGGGGGACAGACAAGACAGAGCGAGACCGACCGACGGGAGATAGAATGAAAAAAAAAATGACCGACATCGTTAGTAAAAAGCACAAAACGTGCGTTTTGGACATCGGAGTGCCACACAAGGTTTTCACGTAAAATCTTTCATGTATTAATCTCAAAAAGTAACATACACCAGCTCTATCTCACTATTGGGTATGTGCCCTTAACATTTCCGCCATGAAAATTCATTTTGGTGTCATTTTGGAAGGTTTTCTGGTGAGTCCGTAAAAATGGCGTAAAACTCGGACAAAATTGTTCACAGCTGTGACTTTTGAGTGATAAATGCTTCAAGGGGTCTTCCCCATGCTGATGCCATGTCATTTGAGCACTCTTCTGAGACTTTTGTGACATTTTTAGGGTTTCTACATGCTGCCGGGGGGTCATTTCACAAAAATACTCGGGTCTCCCATAGGATAACATTGGGCTCGGTGCTCGGGCCGAGTACACGAGTATCTTGGGAGGCTCGGCCCGAGCTTCGAGCACCCGAGCTTTTTAGTACTCGCTCATCACTAGTGACGATTATTCTCTAAAACACCCTACAAGAAAGATCATACCTTTTATTTTTAAAAACCTTGGCTGTGACTTTCTTCTCTAAAGTGCAAAAATATGGAAGCATGCCACACAAAAAAGTGCTCAAGGATGCAGTATTTCACTAAACAGGAAGAGCCCTCATAAAACCTTCCCAAACCATCCAATATAGAAATTCACAGCAAAAGTCAACCAACCCATTCTTTCGATTCAGAAGGTCTGAGCCAACCTACAATCTATAGACGGCCTTATAAGTTAACAACCATACACACAAAAGTTTCCTCTCCAATCCTAACCACAATAAGGGAAGATAATACACCTGATTTTAGCGAAAAGAAACAAGAAGCGAGAGAGGGTGTTGATAGTGAAGATGAGGGCTCCTCTAGACTTGATGCCTTAGGTTACCCTATGGCAATACCTTTTACTGTACCAACTACGTTATAACAAACTCATTCGTTGTAAAAAGATATATAGAATACAAGGTTACATTGTAAGATCTGCAGCTGAGACATCACTGCTATGCTAATTGATGACAGATTTTTCGGCTGCTTGTGTCTGGCTGCTGATAACTTAGCAGTCTGGTAATTGGGTTAGAGGACTTCAGCATCTCAGACGTTGCTGATAATTTTAGGGGGGAGTAATTTGATACGCCCCGTTATCATGTGTTGGAATGAGCCGCTAAGAGGCCGTCCGGTCTTTTGTTATTTCTCTACATATTACATTAAAGTGGGTGTTGCATCCTTCACCTTCGCTCCTCTCTTCCTGCTCACGGGGAGGACGCTGAGCTCCTGATACTTGGCAGTTCTGACCAGCAGCATTGGTTACGTCGCCGGGCCAAACTGTGCTCTCTCCGATGCTGCAAGCAAAGGTATCTCCAAAGTAAACTGGGGACCTTGTTATTTCCCTTATGGATTTTGCAAAAAGCGCATGTAATTACATACAAGCGAGATGAAAAATCTTTATTGTAGCCAAAAATGTGCCCAATATTCCATATAAAAATTAATCAAAAATTAATTCTGCAAATTTGTTTGAAATTAATTATTGCGCCTTTTCTCTTGATACTTTTCTCTTATAGAAGGCCTGAGGATCTTCTCTGTGAAGCATCCAGCAGTCATTCCCCATCATGTTCACCTTCCAGCTACATTGGTATCGTTGTTCCATCTCCTCGATATCCTGATTAAATCTTTCTTCTTGCTCTTTGCCAACAGCTCCGAGGCTTTCAGCAAAATAGTCCAAATGGAAATATAAAAAATTTAACTTCAAACTCATCAGACAATCCAAGGCTTTGAAACGTTTCTGCATGTTCTCTATGATGGAGTTCAATTTTGAATCTTTGTTGTTACCTAGAAATGTCTTCACGACTTCTTGAAAAAAATCCCAAGCCCTTTTTTCAACAGCTTTAATTTTTGTTTTGGACACGTCGTTGTTTATGAATTTCTAAATATCGGGACTCACAAAAATACTGGAGTTCAGTTTTGCTTTGGACAGTCCCTGAAACTTGGTACACAGGTACTTAGAAGCCTCTCATTCTTTTGGTAATTTTAATGCAAGGGGAACGTTACTGGGATCAACTAAACTTTCCGCAACTAAGTTTTTGAGTCCAGATTGCAAAGATGTTCTCGTTGGCTTTGGCTCTTGTGATGAGTCCTATCCCGCCTGTCCCATTCACACAAAAATCATGGATACTTCGAGAATCCTCCTTGCTGCCCAAGGAACAAAGAGAGAACTTTCATTTCACCACATATTGACCATCCTTCATCCTCGTAGTTCATTTTCTTGAAAATAAAGTCTAAATTCTCATAGCTTTCCTTCAAGTGTACAGAACGCCCAACAGGCACTGACACATACTTGCTGTCATTGTGCATTCGCAGCTTTCAGGCTTTTTTGGGGGGTGACTCAATAAAGAGTCTCCACTCGCTCACATTATACTCAATGTTAAATTTTTCCAACATGCCGGAAAAATCACTGCTATACACTAGAGCATCATCTTGAGAAAAGTATGGAAGGAATTCCTTTTCTCTGCTTCTGTACAATTGAAAACAGGTACCAGGAGCAAGCAGGTTCTTTTCCTTTAATCTAAAGCCTAAAAGTTCTGCAGAATATTTAGGAAGATCCAAGTCCCTGAATAAGGCCGGATTCATAACATCGTATGGCATCCGATGCGAGTACATCAGATGTGATATGCTAATGACCCTTGGCTTCCACTGTGCTGCGAGCGTGAGCTGAGTGTCATGCAACTGTGCTCCGATCCTGTGATCGGATCACAGCTGCGGAGGAGAGGGAGGGACTAATCTCCCCATCTCCTCCATTGGCACTCCGATTACAGTCGGATGTTTCACTCGCAACCATAGACTTTTATGGGTGCGAATGACACGTCTCTCACTGACAATCGCAGCATGCTACAACTTTTAGCTCATCCAGAATCTGGATGAGAAAAAAGCTGATCATCTGCTCTCTCTCACTGAATACATTGGTCCGAGTGCAATGCGAGATTTTCTCGCATTGGACTCATCCGAGTCGTACGCTCGTGTGAGTGTACCCTAACTCATTTAATTTGAGCTGTGAATAAAGCTGTAGCTCGTTAGGACTAGTGTAAAAGTCTTCGTCAGAATACGGATCTTTATGTTCTGAATCTTCTGAATGAGGAGTATCTTCAGGTATCTCTGGAGGTGAAGGGACCAATATTCCTGGACTGTGAGGCACAGGGCGAATCACTGGTGAGAGGTCTGGATATATCATTTCCTTCTTATTTTTACGGTTGAATCCCTCCATGTTACATGTACATAAGTAGCAGCCATCACTCTCCATGTGTCACACTCCCCGGCTCCCCTGCTAGGCTCCCCTGCCATGCTCCCCGGCCCCTCTGCCTTGCTTACCGGCTCCCCTGCCACGCTTCCCCGCTCTCAGGTCGCGCTCCGCCGCTCCCGTGCCAGGCTTCCCGGTCCCCCGCTCCACAGCCTTCCTGCTCCATCGCCTGCGGTCCCCAGGCAGCCCGGTCCCCGCTCCCGGCGCCCGTCGGCAACTCTGCCTCAGCCCGGCTCTCCTGCTTCCTACTCACCGCTCCCTCCTCTGGCTTCTGGCACCCGGGCCTCGCGCATGCGCATTAGGGCGCGCACGCGGTCATTGACCCTC